>NC_090445.1:1440212553-1440515053 GCF_031143425.1 Pleurodeles waltl
GATAGGCCTGGGTTTCTCACAGTCTTTAAACTAAATTGGAATGCACAATATGAAATCTGTACTTAAGCTATAAGTTGCTAAAATACCCTCTATATCATTACATGATATTGAATGTTTAGACCTATAGGACATTGGTAGACTAGCCAAGTTGGAGTGGCAACTATCAAAGGCATATATAGCAATAAGATTGAACGGCTCATTGAGGATATTTGTTTAGACTTGAGGATGGCTGTTTTAAACTACAGGAGATGCACATAAATAACACAAAATTGCAATGCCTTCAACAAGAAGCCCTCTTACACGTGTTATCTTTTGACCTGTGACAAGCGATTGAAAGGTATTGCCCATGCTTACTGGAATAACCCAAAATACTTGCATGTTCTTAGACTACTCTGATTGATATACTGAATAGACCTAGTAAATACCAATTAAAATCTATGTTAAAGTCAATTACATACATGACTAGCTAGAAAATGATTTACAACACTGTGGGGGTCATTAGAACCCTGGCGGTCAAAGACCGCCAGGGTTGTTGTGGCGGATTTCACCACCAGCAAGCTGGCGGTGAAATCCACAGTATTACGCTTTCGCCGCGGTCGCACCGCCGGGACCGGCGTTTTCCCGCCACATTGGTCCCGGTGGATTTAATCCGCCAGTGCTGCCCAGGGGATTACAAGTCCCCCTACCGCCAGCCTTTTCCTGTCGGTTTGAACCGCCAGGAAAAGGCTGGCGGTACAGGGAGTCGCTGGGCCCCTGGGGGCCCCTGCACTGCCCATGCCATTGTCATGGGCAGTGCAGGGGCCCCCTGCCACAGCCCAGTGCAGCTTTTCACTGTCTGCATGGCAGACAGTGAAAAGTGTGACGACTGCACCCGTCACACGCCCACAACACCGCCGGCTCCATTTGGAGCCGGCTCCTGTGTTGCGGCCGAGATCCCCGCTGGGCCGGCGGGCAGAAACCATGTTTTCGCTCGCCGGCCCAGCGGGATCTCCTGATGGCGCGGCGGGAGTGCAGCTGCATTGGTGGCCGCCCGGCGGTCCGATCTTGGCGGGCGGCTTCAGCCGCCCGCCAAAGTTGTAATGAGGGCCTGTATGAGGATCAGCAGACTGGCCAGAGTGAATTGCACTCACTCCAGGTAGAATGCATTTTTATCTAAAGAACAACCTGGAACCTGAAGTACAACATTTTTATATTAATTTTAGAATGGAAGGTCTTCATATAGGAGACAATCTTTGGCTAATTTCTGGGTGTGTGTCTAACAACAAGAGCTGCAGTCTTTGTGAATGTCATTTGCAGAATCAAATTCATGTTCTCTTTATCTGTTGTTCTTTAGATTGCATGGTGAAATGCCTGCCATTACCTATTATTTTAAAGCCTAATATTTTTACTGCCTCAGAAGCTATCGACCTGATGTATATGTTTGAGTGACTGGATATATCTATATAATCTGCATGGATTTAAAATTGATTTTATATTCTTGATGTAAAAAAACTGTGTTTGAAATCTCTACTGCTCTGTGGAAATGTACTTATTAAACAAAGTGAGAAAATCTACTTTTTCTACATACTGGTACAAAAACAAATCCATTCCTGGTATCTTGAACCTCACCAAGTACAAAAGCCACTTTGAGTACTGGCTATAGTGATTTAGCCCACCACTTAATAATCCTTTGTACAGCCATGGCTCCACATTCAGACCTGAGGGCCTTTGATGCTTCCATGCCTAAAGTGGCAGATACACAAGCTTTTAAATGCAATATTTTTTTCTAATATATCCCAATATATTCACAGAGCACCAATAAATCCATGGAGCACCATCTAGAAAGTAATAGTAAGATTCTAACAGTTGAAATCTGAATTATTTATAGCTGTGGAAGCTTGTATTTGAGTAATCAGATACAGGATATTGCAGTAATCTAACTATGATACAATTGTGGTGTGAATTATTAAAAGTCGCAGTATGACGATAGCAATGGTAGAACCTTCTTTAATACTTTTGGATGCAAAAAAACAAATTTCTAAATTTGCCATTTGAGCAGAGCTATCTAGCTTTTTGTTGAACATGAAGCCTAAATTGGAATCACTGACATAATATTGATGTATACAATTTTGAAACACAAAAATATCTGAAAATAAATATTGATAACAAAAACATTGCCTCCCATGCTTACCAAATAATACCACAAATGTCCAGAACATATGATAGTCATGAATATTGATTTCTACTTATATTGAAAACACATAGAAACAAAATATTGTCACCTTTAAATAAATATATAATATGTCAAAAATATCAATTCACACTATCAACTGCTATAATATAGCCAACACATTTATACAACCCAAGTATTAAGAAATATGCTGATAAATATGTTCGTATTCAAAACAATCAAAATATGTGTCATACATTATGAATAAAACCTAAATAAACATCTATTATAGAAGGACATAACTGATAAAAATTAAAACTAAAGTGCAAGCAACAAATAATTTCAGGGTTGTAGACGGGTCTCGGAGACCGCGTCTTCCTTACCCAGGATCTGCCATTCTTCGGCAGGCTTCCCCGAGACGGCGTTGCGTTCCCCTGACAACGAGGGGACGCTGCGCCGTAACAGCTGCAGCGACTTCCGGGTTCCGATCGGTGAAAAGAGGAAGGACAACGATCCTGAGGGGGAGAACGAGACAGAGAGAACGCCGACCGCTGGAGCAGACATACCGGCAGCAACACCGAAGACGCAGGAGCCCGACTTCAGAAGGAGAGAAGAGACTCTGGAAACGGCAAAAGGAGAGACGCCGAGGACGCGAGAACTCCGCCACGACCCCGGAGGGTCGTGGCTTATGAAGGTACGGTCCCTCCTAGGGGCAGGAGGGTTACGGGGAACCACGAGCACTGGGAAAGGGCACCAGGGAGGCAGGAGGAAGGCCGGGGAGGGTTATTGAGGTACAAGGGAAGGGGAAGAAAAGGAACCCGGCACTGCACGGACACCCGGAACCCCAAACCCCACATCCGACAACCCCTCACGGACCCACCCTGCTTGCTGCCCTTCCCTCTATGAACACAATAAACAAAACCCGATCCCACAGAGGGACTTACCCGTTTCTTTCTTTTCCTTCATGCCCGGAATCTGAGGGAGACGTCCACATCTTCCACCGCCGGGACAGACCAGAGGGAGAGGAATCCTAAGGAAGAAAGAAACAAATTAAGAAGAGCCAAAAAACCCGAGACTTACCGAACCTATAAACCCTGAACAAGTGAATATCCTGTGAATAGAAACAGAGAATAAAACTTAAGGCATAAAACCCATATACGACCTCTCTGACTCTGCTTGATCCACTCGTATATCAGCCCACCACAGTGGTGTCAGAAGTGGGATCGGAATTCCCTGGTGGGCTTACGAGCGAGAGACATCATGAGTGAATCCCCATCCCTTGAGGATATGATTAAGCAACTTGCAGAAGGACAAAGACATCTGCAGTTGGTGTGGGAAGCACACCAAAGAGAGGCCAAGGAAGACAGGGAGGCCTTACAATCGGCCTTAAAGAGTCAGGCTACAATTTTAGCCAGTAACCAACTAGTGCATGAAACCGCATTACAAAAGTTAACTGATACAATAGCGGCCAGTAAGGTGCATCCAAACGTTCCTAGTTCGGTCCTACAAAAATACCAAGAGGGGGAGGACCCAGATTCGTTTTTTACTAACTTTGAGAGGGTAGCCTCATCTGCTCAATGGCCAGAGGACCGCTGGGGTCAGTATGTGGCACCCCTGCTTACTGGATTCCTACAGACAGCATACCAGTCCGCCAACCCTGATGGTACGACCCCTTACAAAGACATAAAAAAAAGTATCCTGGCGCGAGTAGGACACGATACGGAGTATTACCGGTTAAAATTTAGGAAAATAAAGTGGAGTACGAACGAAGACCCTCGCTCCTTCTACTTTCGGGTAAAGGACTTGCTCTAAAATGGTTGGGACCCATAGGGACAACCCGGGAGGATGTCATTAAGACAATTATTTTAGAACAGTATTTAGATTCCTTGCCTCCTAGTACCAAGAACTGGATCCGACAACACCCAAAGGTGGACACTGAGGTTGCTATTGATTTGGCTTGTGCTTACCATCGCTCCGCAGAAATTAAACCCTTATCTCCGAGACCATTCCAAAAACCACCCACCCCTACATCAAAGCCAGTTCCCAGGTATTTCACAGAAGAAACCCGGTTTCCTAAACCCATAGAACATCACCCTATGCAGTCCCCACAATGTTTCCATTGCAGGGAGTGGGGCCATATTGCAAGAATATGTCCTAAGAAAGCTGAAGGACCGGAACCTATGGAAATTGGGGTCACTTGGCGTAGAGTTCTCTGTACAGGGAAAGGGAATGAGAAATTTAAATACGCTGTCACCATAAATGGACGGGCCATTTCTGCATTAATAGATTCAGGATGCAGCCAATCGGTGATCCGGAAAGATTTAATCCCTCTTGATACTTCAGATACTGATCAGTGGGTCTCCATCTGCTGTATACATGGAGACAAAGGAAGCTACCCCCTTACAGTTGTTAAAATTGAATGGGGCCCCTTTCAGGATATGGTTCCACTAGGGGTTATGGATCGACTAATTGAGGACTGCATTATAGGAACTGATTATACTCGATTCTATGATCTATTAGACCAAATCCGCGGGCCTGTCATAAATCCCGAATGGTGGGCCGAAGCCCCTTTTTCCAATAATACAATTGAAGATACTCCCAACCGGAAGAAACTCACGCGCAATGAGAAAAGACGTGAGAAAAACCGGTATCAGGAAGCCCGAAAGATTACGGAAGGTCCTAAAATAGTAGCAGAAATTAACAGCGCCCCCATCTCCTTTCGAACCAGCCAGAGAGAAGACCCTACCCTTTCCCACGCCTGGAGCTCGGCCAAAACGGAGATCACCAATGAGGTGGGTCCTTATTTTCTTGTCAAGAAAAACCTCCTATACCGAATAACTATGACTGTTACGGGAGAAACCAAGCAACAATTAGTAGTCCCTGAACCATTTCGGGCCCAAGTACTGTTTTTAGCCCATAACCAACCCGGGGGAGGTCATTATGGCCGGGAAAAAACAGAAGAATATCTTATGCGTAAATTTTATTGGCCCGGAGTGTAGGCTCAGATACGCAGATACTGTTCCCAATGTCCTAGATGCCAATTAACGGAACCAGGAATGCCCAGGAAAGCACCGCTATACCCTTTACCCATTATTGATATCCCGTTTAAACGGGTGGGTATGGACCTAGTCGGGCCCCTACTTCCCTCTTCTAAAGGACACACTTACATTTTAGTCATAGTCGACTATGCGACTAGATACCCCGAAGCCATACCCCTCTCCAGCATGACAACCAAAACAGTAGCACAAGCCATGATAACAGTGTTTTCCCGAATAGGTTTTCCCCAGGAAATACTGACAGATCAAGGTACACCCTTTATGTCAAAACTCATGAAACAAATATGTCAGATACTAGGGATCACCCAACTAAGGACCTCGGTCTATCACCCCCAGACAGACGGGTTGGTAGAACGATATAACCGCACTATAAAGACACTGCTGCGGAAAACTGTAGATGAATCCGGTCGCAACTGGGATCAGAAGCTTCCCTTGGTCTTGTATGCCATACGAACCCACGAACAGTCTTCTACGGGACACAGTCCCTTTGAATTAGTTTTCGGGAGACAACCTCGTTGTCTCCTAGATATGGCCGCCGAAACGTGGGAGGAAGAGCAGGAAGAAGGGAAACCCCTGATTGACTATATCCACCAACTCAAAAGTCAGTTACAGACCCTCTGGGAAGACGTCCATAGTCATTTAGTCATGGCTCAAGCACAACAAAAATCATACTATGACAGGGGAAGCAAAATACGCTCTTTTCTCCCAAATGACCAGGTCCTCATCATGCGGCCTACATCTGATCATAAACTGATTGCTAAATGGCAAGGACCCTATAGGGTTATTAGAGCAGTCTCTCCTGTTACCTATCTATTAGAGATGAATACCTGCCCGAGGAAAACACAAATTTACCATATAAATCTACTAAAACAATGGAAACCTTCAGAGGAGACGGAGGAACAAACGGCCACTGATTGTTTTGTCTCCTCCTTCAAAGAAAGGGAAATAGACCTATGCCCTTTAAGAATAACACATCCAGAAGAGAAACCCACTATTAACAAGGAACTAGCCGAAACTGAAAAAAAACAATTATACGCACTGATCGAACAACATCCCCAATTCTTTTCAGAAATACCGGGAAAAACTTCCTTGATATATCACCACATTAAAACACCGGTAAGACACGTAGTACGTCTTCGTCCTTATCGCATCCCTGAAACTCGAAAACCCATAATCGAAACCGAAGTCGAAAAAATGTTGGTACTGGGTGTCATTGAACTCTCTAACAGTCCCTGGAATTCCCCTGTAGTATTGGCTCCTAAACCAGACGGATCGATTAGATTTTATATTGATTTTCGCAAACTTAATGAGATCTCCCTGTTCGACACCTACCCTATCCCCAGAGTAGATGACATCCTAGAGAAACTAGGGAAAGCCCGCTACTTATCCACCCTTGATTTAACAAAGGGGTATTGGCAGATCCCCCTCCATCCCGATGCCAATGAAAAAACAGCCTTCTCAACCTCCTCGGGTCTCTATCAATTCACAGTCTTACCTTTTGGTCTTCACGGCGCTCCCGCAACTTTCCAGCGCCTGATGGATCGAATCTTAAAACCCTTCCAGACCTTTACCGCAGCCTACCTAGACGACATTATTATCTTTAGCGAAACCTGGCAAGATCACTTACTACATCTTCATTCAATCTTTTCCGCCTTAACTGAGGCCGGTTTAACTGCCAACCCTAAGAAATGTTTACTAGGAAACACTGAAGTCTCATATCTAGGTTATGTCATAGGGAACGGCACTCTACGACCGCAGAAAAACAAAGTGGAGGCCATACTCCAAGCTGCAAAACCCAGAACGAAGAAAGATCTACGATCATTCCTAGGCTTAGTAGGATACTACCGACGATTTATCCCCGGTTATTCGACCATTGCAGCCCCTCTGACTGACCTTCTGACTATACAAAGCCCCACGAAACGTGCCCCATTCACCGACACCCAACAGGGTAGTTTTGAACGATTAAAACGGTCCCTTACCACAGACCCAATACTAAAATGTCCCGATTTTTCAAAAAGTTTTCACTTATATACTGATGCTTCGGACGTCGGTCTCGGAGCGGTACTCACCCAGCCAGATGAAGAGGGTTTCGACCACCCCGTAGTTTTTTTAAGTAGAAAACTGTTTACAAGAGAGACCCATTACCCGACTATCGAAAAAGAATGTCTCGCCATCAAATGGGCAGTTGACTCTTTGCAGTATTATCTACTGGGCAGGTCCTTCGTCCTCTTTACTGACCATGCCCCTCTCACCTGGCTTGCCTCTCACAAGGACTCTAACGCTAGAATACTGAGATGGTTCCTAGAATTGCAACCATTTACGTTCCAGGTACGCCACATTCCTGGTTCCCAACAGGGTCCCGCCGACTACCTCTCCCGGTTTCCTCCTTCATCCTCCTCGGTCCTCGAACAGTCCCGATCATGGGAAGGGGACTGTAGACGAGTCTCGGAGACCGCGTCTTCCTTACCCAGGATCCGCCATTCTTCGGCAGGCTTCCCCGAGACGGCGTTGCGTTCCCCTGGCAACGAGGGGATGCCGCGCCGTAACAGCTGCAGCGACTTCCGGGTTCCGATAGGTGAAAAGAGGAAGGACAACGATCCTGAGGGGGAGAACGAGACGGAGAGAACGCCGACCGCGGGAGCAGACATACCGGCAGCAACACCGAAGACGCAGGAGCCCGACTTCAGAAGGAGAGAAGAGACGCTGGAAACAGCGAAAGGAGAGACGCCGAGGACGCGAGAACTCCGCCACGACCCCGGAGGGTCGTGGCTTATGAAGGTACGGTCCCTCCTAGGGGCAGGAGGGTTATGGGGAACCACGAGCACTGGGAAAGGGCACCACGGTGGAGGGAGGAAGGCCGGGGAGGGTTATTGAGGTACAAGGGAAGGGGAAGAAAAGGAACCCGGCACTGCACGGACACCCGGAACCCCAAACCCCACATCCGACACCCCCTCACGGACCCACCCTGCTTGCTGCCCTTCCCTCTATGAACACAATAAACAAAACCCGATCCCACAGAGGGACTTACCCGTTTCTTTCTTTTCCTTCATGCCCGGAATCTGAGGAAGACGTCCACATCTTCCACCGCCGGGACAGACCAGAGGGAGAGGAATCCTAAGGAAGAAAGAAACAAATTAAGAAGAGCCGAAAAACCAGAGACTTACCGAACGTATAAATCCTGAACAAGTGAATATCCTGTGAATAGAAACAGAGAATAAAACTTAAAGCATAAAACCCATATACGACCTCTCTGACTCTGCTTGATCCGCTCGTATATCAGCCCACCACAAGGGTATACACAACTTTAACTAATAAAATCAAGCCAACAATTAAATCAACAATATTAAAGTCACACTAATTTAAACATCAAAATATTTTAAAAATGACATGCTGCAACAGGAGGACACTGGCAGTTTTTCTGACTGGACCATTAAAAAAAAACTATATACATTTCCACAACTACCTAACCAAGTAAGTAAAACCTATATTTAAACCTAACATACTTTTAATAGTCTTAAGATTGAAAATTAGCAACTAATTATTAAGTGACTCTCCAAAATCTATCTCTTTACCCACCCTTAAAAAAACACTACAACTTGGAAAAGCAAAAAAACTGCTAGAAACAAACAACTGTAAGAAAACTGCAAAAATATATAAAAATGTAACTGTACATAAATTAATTCAAAAAACTATAAGCTCACCCAAATAGCGAGTACAAATTACCTTTACAACCTCAACCTCTAGACATTAGCAACAAATTAACAGTTAAAATGAAACTGAAGTTTTTTTTTTCATCCAACAGGAAAGAAAAGCCCCTGCTCCAGACTAGAAAATCCTAACAAAAAACTGCAATACAGTATGAAACATCTAAACAGAACATACATATAAGTATACAAAATAGAAGTAGTTGCATAATTTTACACGTAAATAACAAAAGTACAAACTTTAAGATATTGTATATATATATATATATATATATATATATATATATATATATATATATATATATATATATATATAAAATTACACTACTTTCAGATGCAATGACAGAGACAGTCAAGTCACCGTCACCTCACAGAATGGAAAGCAGTTACTAAATCACACACACTACACCCACAGCCAAGACAGTGCATCAACAGAAAGTACATTGGAAAGGTACTAAATATTATTCTAATGCATTCTATAGGAGGACAACTACAAAAGATGATGTTGTAATTCACGTAAGAGAGCACAACAATCCCTCAAATGTGACAGAAAGAGAAGTAAGGGAGATATTGCAGGATATAAGAGAGGCAAGCACTAGCTCCCAGGAACCCACAACCAAAGTCCTTAAAGATATACTGCCTAATGTCCCGAACACATCCCAGCTCAACTACCACCTATAGACACTTTAAAATGTTTCATTTCACGAACTAAAAAACCCACCAACAATACTCCTCTGTCACTAGAAGGTATCAAGACATAGAAATACCTAAACATTTACCAATAACACATATTGATGAACCTTTTCTCTTACGTGATAACCTAAACAGTGAGAAGTGAATCCTAATATTCTCTATAGCAAATAACTTACTGAAACGAAGCCACTGTCAAAACTGATGATGGATAGGATCTTCAAAATGTGTCCTAAACCATTTACTCAGATATAAACTATACATGGTAAATATCAAAACACAAATATCACTTTTACATATGCCCTACTACTAAATAAACAAAGCAACCCTTACTAAGGCCTGTTAAACCGCATTAACATAAAAGAAATACCTATAACCACCAAAAAATCATCATAGAGTTTAAACAAGCGATGATTCAAACCATTTTAAAATTTACTCTCACACAACCATAAAAGGCTTTTGCTATAATTTCCATTAAAGCATGTAGTGACACCTCCAAAAGTCTGCACTAAGTATAAAATATTCTACAAACAATAATTTTGCCTTTGCAGTAAAAACAATGATACCACTAGCCTATGTCCCTGTTGCAGAGGTATCTAACCACAACTATTTACTAATAGAAAGCCCTTTCTACCAACAAAATGAAGTCAAACCAAGCCCCCTACTGGATTATTTCACATTCACTTGGGTTGGCAAAATGCATTGCTCTAAACACAGACCTAAGTTCCAAATACCATGGTGGAATGTCTATGACAGCAACTTGGCACAAGAAGCCAAAACAAACAATGCATTGGAAGGATGGCACAATGCCTTCCAATCCACATTGGGCAGAAACCAACCTACACTAATTTTTTTAACAAGTGCTTTTGTTGGGGTTTCAACAATCAACAATAAGCACATTTACTAGTCAGAGGTTACATATTATTTGTACAAGTGTCCATGAAGCTGCTGTACTGCCTGAAAAGACGGAGAGTCCATAATGTGGGTGTCTGCGCACAACCAGTGACTGAAGACCCCGTTGGGCTATGCGAGTGGCTCACTGATGGTATGTGCAGACCTCGTGTCTAGGGGGGACACATGATCAGTACTGAGCTGTGCAGGGGCTGGGTTTACATACAAGGGCATGACCTGATTAGGGGTGCAGTTGGTGTTTGGATATGGGTTGCAGAAAGGACATCGACATGCCAACCGTAATGTAGCTATGAGAGGCAGGTCCCTGGGGAGTGCGCATCATGAGGGTCCAGAGAGGGTAGAGGGATCCAAACTATAAGGGGCTGCCTCCCTGGACCAATGGGGACAAATTGTATCTTGGGTGAGCTGGAGGAAGTGGTTGAGGAGGGTGTCACATGGGGGGGAGATGGGGTGCTTACGGATACACTGGACCACCTCAAAGTGCAAGGCCTCAGGTACCCCCCATTGCTGCACCACTTTGTCCGAGGCCTCTAGCCTGGGGGTCTGAGGCAATCATCAATGGAGAGTGCCAGCGTGCTTAGCGAGAAGTAATGCAAGACCAGAAAAGCCTGCCCTGACAGCTATGTGCTTCCCATGTTTAAATATGCCCAGAGCAAAAGATTCCTAAGTATCAATGTACAGGAGCTCCATCACTATGCGGGACGTCTAATGGATTGTTTGCCAGTACATGGAGAGGGCAGGGTAGGACCATATCATGTGCTGGAGGTCAGCGGAGATTTCTTGGCAATGCGGGCAGCCGAGGCAGACCGTGAGAAGGAAGTGGTTGAGTTGATGTGGTGTGAGGTATAATCTGTGAAGTATGGCATATTAAGTACTTTTAAACTGGGCGTTACCTGAGACTCAGGCCCATATTTATACTTTTTTACTGCCGAATTTGCGTCATTTTTTGATGCAAAAGTGGCTCAAACTCACAAAATATAATTGTATTTTGCAAGTTTGCGCCGCTTTTGTGTCAAAAAATGCAGTGCTAAAAAAATATAAATATGGGCCTCAGTGTGGGAAAGTGAAGGCCCTGTCCCATTCAGTGTCAGGGAGTGACCACACAACCTACACTCTATAAATTTAGAGAAGCATTACAAAACCAATAAAGCTACAAGCAACTACGAATGGAACAGTCTGTTAGCCAAATTGCTTCTAAACGTAGAAAAAAAACTAAAATAATTAAATTACATGCTACAATTTAAAGTTACACTCTTCATAAATAACAAAGGAGTAGAATACTCAGATTTAATAACAAAAAGCACATCATAAAATCAATAGTACCTTAACAAAGTCCCAATAAACTATCATAAAATCTAGGGGGGACTCCAACCCATGAGAGTCTGCGTCCCTGGACTCATGGGAGCAAATTGTCATCTTGGGTGAGGCGGAGGAAGTGGTCGAGGAGGGTGTCCCGCGCAGTGGAGGTGGGGCACTTGCGGATATGCTGAACCACCTTAAAGCCCACGGCCTCATCCTCAGGTCTCCCGCATCACGGCATCGCTCTGTACTAGGCATCCAGCCTGGTGGACTGTGGCCCTCAACAATGGAGAGTGACAGTGCGCTTAGCGATGAGTAATGCATGACTAGCAAAGCTTGCCATGACATGCTTCCCATGTTTTAATATACCCAGAGAGCAAACTTCACAAATATCAATGTCCATAAGCTATGTCACTTAGAAAAGCGTCTTGTGGATTGTTTGCCAGCACTTGAAGAATGCGGAGTAGGACCATCTCATGTGCCTGACGTCAGCGGAGATTTCTTGGCAATGCGGGCAGCTGAGGAGGACCGCCGGAAAGAAGTGGTTAAATTGATGCGGTGTGAGGTAGGTTTAGTATGTATGGCATATTGAATATTTTTAAACTGGGCATTGCATGAGACTCTGTGTGGGAAAGCCATGGCCCTGTCCCATTGAGTGTTATGGAGTGGCCACCCAACCTACAATCTATAAATATATAGAAACATTACAAAAACTGCCAAGCTAACTACAACTATGAATGGAACAATCTGTTAGCTAAACTGCCCCTAAACTTAGATAACATGCTACAATCTAAAGTAACAGTCTTTATAAATAATAAAGGAGTAGGGGCCAGATGTAGCAAACGTTTGAGACTCGCAAACAGGCCGATTCGCAATTTGCGACAGTGCAAAATCGGAAATGGGATGCAAAAAGCCCATTTCCGACTCGCAAAAAGCGATGGGACCCGTTTGCGAGTCGCATCCGTTGCGACCCCATTTTGCGATCCGCAAATTGCGACTCGCATTTTGCGACTCGCAACCAATATGCAATTGCAAGTCGCAAATTGCGACTAGTCGCAAAAAGCCCAGTTTGCATGTCGCATTTACCACTAACTCAGAGCAGGTGGTAACCATTACCAAAGTATAAAAGGAGACCCAGAAGGCATCTGGGTTACTCAAGATGGCGGACATATACCTGATAGCAGTGAGGAGGAGAGTCTACGCAGCCCAGCAGAGGAGGAGGAGGGGCCACAGACAGGAGAAGATATATAGAACCAGGCAGACCCTTTTCCAGCAAACTGAAGAGGAGATCTATGATAAATACCGCCTTAGCAGCGCAGCCATTCTAGAATTAATAGATTTACTAAAACCACAGCTAGAACACAAGACTCTGCGTGGCTGCGCCATCCCTACGCATGTGCAAGTACTATGCGCACTGCACCTCTTGGCCTCAGGGAGCTATCAGGGGGTCATTGCCGTGGCAGGTGGGGTATCCCAAAGTGCAGTGTCAAGGTTCCTCAGGGCCTTCCTAGATGCCTTAGTCACGCACAGGTCTCACTTCATATACTTACCAAGGAATGAGGCAGAAATTAACAGCACCAAGCTGGACTTTTACCGCATTGCCCACTTCCCCCATGTCATTGGATGTGTAGATGGGACACACATTCAAATATGCCCCCCTGCTAATCTGGAACATATTTTCTGCAACAGAAAGTGTACCCACTCACTCAACATACAGGTTGTTTGTGATGCCCATTACGTCATCACGGACATCGTTGCTAAGTTTCCAGGCAGTACCCATGACTCATACATTTTTAGGCATAGTGGGATACATCAACGCCTGGAACGTGGGGAATTTGGAGACGGATACCTCCTAGGTAGAGCCACAGACACTTGCAGACATACACACAGGTCACTGTGCACGACTATCTGGACTTACTAACAGTGTACTTTTGTGCCCAACAGGTGACAGTGCATATGCTCTCAGGACTTGGATCATGACTCCGTTTTTAACACCAAGTAATGAATCTGAGAGGCAATACAACAGTGCGCATAAGAGGACCAGGAACCTGATAGAGCGGACCTTCGGACTCCTGAAGGCAAGATTCAGATGCCTCCACCGCAGTGGAGGCGCCCTCCAATACACCCCCATTACCGCATTCAAAATTGTGGTTGCATGCGCCATCCTCCACAACATAGCCACCCGACGTGGGCTACCTCTCACCCCTGCAGAGCCAGATCCTGATGAGGAAGAGCAAGAACAACCACATCGCCATCATGGGGATAGGAGTCTAGCTAATCAAGACAGACTGAGACGGGAACACATTGCAACGCAATATTTTGGACGGTACGTGTCAACTCCCACCATACTCACCCATTAACCAAACACTCCTTTAGTTAAGTGGAAGAAAAATAACTGTTTTAATAATGTAATGAATGAACTATATACAAGATGAATTTGTCCATGGGCAGGGAAATGCCAACCAGTCATGTGGCACATTAACGCCATGTGCCACATTTATTTCTCCGGGCTGTTCTCTAGATTCTCCTGCCCCTCCTGCCAGCCTGGCTGGTCCCTGCTGCGTCCATGGTGCTCTGCCTCCCACTCCTTAGCACCCTACTGTCAGTAGCAGATACACTGCTCACTGTGGAGCCCTCCTCACTATCTTGGGGTGTTTCCCCGGTGGCCCTTGACATCTCCCGTGTCTCCATTAGTTCTATTATATGTGTGAGACGTCCCAGGCCCCTGGCAACATCCCCAGCAAAATGGCCCATCTCTATTTGCAGGCCAACTGTCCTCCTCGACAGGCCTGTTGTGTTGATGGCTAGCCTGCCGATCGATGTGGCCATCCTGTCCAGTCTTAGCATAATCTGGCGATCTCTGCGCCGCCCAGCCTCTGCCTGGCCCAGCAGTCCGGCCGCCAGTTCCCTGATGGCAGAGGCAATGTCCACAGTGTTCTGGCACATCAGGTCCATGCGTCTGTTGAGGTGCTGCATGCTTGCATGGTTGTGTCTTACAAAGCGGTGCAGCACCCCACTAATCCTGCCCAATATTGTGTTCTGCAGGCGCTGACCCCGCAGCAGATGTGCCTCACTGCTGGTTGGAGGAAGTATCTGGGATCCAGACGCTCTTGCCCTGCGACGCCTGCGCTGTGGTGGCTGCCCTGTGCTCCCACCTGTATCCTCCCTGGCTGTTGCTGGGGCAGCTCCTGGCGTTGTTGTTGCAGCAGGCGTTACCACTGCAGGAATGCTGCTGACTGTGCATGTGGGGGTGCTGGCGGGTCCTGGGGTGTCCTCCTGGGCCTGGGTGCTTGGGGTGTAGGGGGTGTCTTGCTGGAGACCTGTGGGACATGGGGAACACACTGTCAGTGTCTAGTATCTATTGCACAATTCCTAATAAACATTTGCCTATGAACTGCCTATTGGACTACATTTCCCATGCATCATTCTGGCTTTTTCTACCCTGAAATGGAGCTATTTTGGTTGTGCATGCACCTGTGTACATGGTGGGTGGGGTATGACATTGATAGGGGTACAGGCATGTCACATGGTACTCACTGGTTGATGTGCTGGGCTCTGAGGTGTCCAGGTCCCCAAATCCACACACTGCCACCGGCTCAAAGGTTTCCTCAATCATGTCTTCAAGGGGTGTGGGTGGTGGCACAGATGATGGTCCCCCTCCAGTGCCTCTCATCTCCCGGAGCCTTTCTGCCACCCTCTCCTTGGTCCGGGAGCGGAGGTCATACCACCTCTTCCTTATGTCCTCAATTGTCCTGTGGCTCACACCCAGGGAATTAATTTTCTCTTGCATTTCCTGCCAGATTTTCTTTTTGGTGGCCTCAGGAACAGTGTGGGCTGCTCTCCCAAAGAGCTCATCATGGTGCTGACAACATTCTTCGGTCAGCACCTCAAGCTCCCTCTCAGAGAATTTCATTTTCCTTTTTCGGGGGGTTCCCTCCATGGCTGCTGCTGCTTGTTCAGTGTGAAGACTGGCAGTTATAAAAGCGTGTGGTCCTGCCTCCTCCCAGGTGTATTTGTTAACTTCCTGACTGTGATGTCATCATCATGTGCCAGGAAGTGTTTCCAGAGTGTTCTGGTGTGCTTTCTGGAGTGTTCTGCTGCACCTGCAAGCAATTTTGAGGGTACTCGCAATTTGCGACACCCACTCGCTAATTGCGAGTTCGTTTTTTGCACACTCACAAACAGCGACCTCGCAATCTGCGGACTCGCACACAGCGTTGCGAGTCCGGCTGCGAGTCGCTAAATCGGACCGGTTATTTTCCTGTCATACCAAATTGCGAGTCGCATTTTGCGAGTCGCATTGACTCGCAAAATGCGACTCGCAATTTTTATTTTTCCTACATCTGACCCTAGATTACTAAGAATCAAAAGCGTATTATAATATTAAATGTAACCTAACAAAGTCTCAATAAACTATCACAAAATTGAAGGGGACTCCAACCCATAAGGGTCCCCGTGCTCATGGGGGCGCATTGTCATCTTTGGTGAGATGGAGGAAGTGTAACAGTGAATCATAGATAGGGTACTTGGAATTGTATCCTACAGGCACATTTGAAAACCTCTCTTATCATCAAACCATTTCTTAATGTTGTCAAATTACTCTTTACTAAGTGGTCTTTTAATTGTTTTGTTTTTCTATAGGTGATTAGCGGTTTACTACTCAGAACCACTCCAACCAATCCATCAGACTTTAAAATAGACCAATGCTTTCTAAAGTGTTTGCTTATTCTGCCTCAATGTGTGTAATCTGCCTGAATGTTCAGTGAAAATAGTAATACTTATGACAAAAGGCTTGCTGTACACTTTTGTCTTGCCCAACCATTATTCTACAATGTGCGTAGCTGGGTAGCTTCTCCCACTTTACTACCTACTTTTTTCAGTATTTCTCATGCTAACTCCTATGTCTGTACTGTAGTAAAATTTAAATGTCTTTGATTTTCAAAAGCGTATATTGTGTTGCAGTTCCTACAAACACATTTATTTTCCATACCGGATGCTCCACTTCAGTTTTTCTAGCTGCCTGCTTCTGATATGTAGAATACTATTTCCAGCAGTGGAATAGCAAGACAGCAAAGTCTCAATCTTCCATTCAGTTACCCCCATTAACACATCAAGATACTCACTTTTTTTTAGCTAATATGAGTCGTGTGGGTTAGAGTCAAATCATTGTTTTCCTGAATATGTAAAAACTGCTAGCCAATTGTTCATCACCCTTCCAAATTATGAATAAATCATGAATAAATCTAATCCATAATACAATATGCTCTGTCCATTCTTCTAGGTAAGCCAACCAGACTACCTGAGTCTCCCACCAGCCAATAAAAGGGTTGGCATAACTTAAGTCGGAGTAGGTAGCCACTACTGTCCCTATTCTTGGTGTGAAACATAAAAATATTTTCTTATGTAGCATCTGTGTGTTTTGGTTTACTGTAATAGTGTGCACTCTAAAAAATGTTTGCAGCCAATAATCCTAACAGCATGCTTGATACTGGTATAGAGGATGCCCACATCCAGGGTCATTATAAAACAAGCATTGGCATAGCCAATAGGTCTCGCATTTAGGACTTTATAAGCATTTAGCCATACAGCACATTATCCTGGGTGCTGTGCCACCAGGGATTGTAGAGCTATACAATTACTACACACTGGGTGTTAAAGAAAGAGTAACTAGTTTTTGTGCATGAAAATAGTGTGGGGTGTGTGTGTGTAAGAAACAGCTAAAGGGGTGCACTTTAAAGAATGCATTCATCTTCTGTGTAGCATGATGGTACCAGTGCATTTTGCACCATTAAACTTTGTCCATTTTTTTCAGATACATATTTGTCATAATATTCTTATAGTGAGAACAGAGTTAATATGCTATTTTAAGCATTAGCAAAGACCAGGTTCTTTTTTTTTTTTATTCCTATGGCTGGTAGGTATTCTGAAGTATTTTTTTCTATTTTGTCTGATCTAGGAAACATTGCAGGGTGTTATTTGCTTTTAATACAAGTGCTTCCCAAGATATAAGTGGCATTCATGTTTCAGATGATGATCATTCCAAGTAAAACACCTCTTACATTCTGTTGTCACAAATGTGAAGGAGTGGGCCCTTATTTTGCAACGTTTGCAACTGCACTTGTATTGATTGTGGGGGAGGTAGATCACATGCACAGAGGGGCATGTGTAGAAAGCATGTTTATAGGCACGCACCAGAGAAGAGCCCCAGTGTAAGGATACCTCTGAACATGCATGTGTGTGTTATTTTTCTGTCACTGTCCAGGAGTTGGTGTTGCAAGGTTTTGTAAGGAGCCTATAAATATCGCTGTGAGCAGGGCATGCAAATCTTGCAGATCATGAGGCGAGTCAAAAACAGTGACATTCCTTCCAGTTTCAGGCACTATGCACTGCAGGCTGGCTTGAAGTATTTTTAAATGATGTGCAATATAATTTCAGCGCAATGGAGTCCCGGGGACTCTTTGCAGCCTCGTTTAGGGCTGCCTCACTGATTCACAAGGGTCTTAACCTCACCACAGCCATGCCACAGACTGTAAGACACTTGTCTTGTTAGGAGATGAGATGTTTGAGGCAATTGAAAGAGAGAAAGGAAAATCTTCTGTGTTCATTATTGTCAATATGCCACTAATTAGGAGAGTCACTGCACACAATGCGCTGTTGACTTAAAATCCAGAACTGTTTCTAGTGGCGCTCCTGACAAGAAACCACTTATCAGCTTTGCAATTTATGAATTACCTAATGTAAAAGGTACCCAAACCTAGTAGGGAATTAAATGAAGAGAAAATTGTAAGTAAATAGCACATAGCATAAATCGTAGTGGAATGTGGTGTTTTTATTGACAAAGTATAAGCGTGGAGACTATTCATGCCACCAGAACACTAAACAATGCTGGCGAGCAAGTGGAGACTGAAGAACAGAGGGCAGGAGGGGAAACAAAAGCTGTCGGAAAAGAGAGCCCTACAGGTCACAAACAATCCTGACGGAGAAGAGGTATGACTCGAGGCATGGAAGTAGAAGAAGGACTGCACTATTTGCTTTTGGGTTTTCATCACCACAGAGCCCTCACCTCCAAAGAACTGTATAAATGTGTCACATCTTATGTACGTGTGACCTAGCAGCGGCAGTGCCGGGATAAGATCTGCTTTATTCACAGCATGAGAATGTGAGCACTGGCTATTTCATGTCCCAAACCTGATATGTTTTATTTGGTGAATGTGTGATAGATGCATTTGAGAGCCTCTGTAAGGAAAGCATCTCTAATTATGGAACAGCTAATACAAAAATGTGATTTTCGCTTAATCATCTGGCAGCCCGCTCTAGTTCCCTACCAAGTTGTTGAGGTCAGTACATACTAGAAGCATCTTCTTTATAAGTATAAGACACAAATGAAACGTGGCATCTGTGAAGCGAGTGCTGTGATGATAAAACAAAAGCTTCATGGGCTTCAAAAGCATATCATCAAACATTGTTTACACATGCATACATACATTACCGTCTGGTTGCAAAATGCAAATGTGGATGCTGTCAGCTGAGCGTGTTTCACTTGAATAACGCACAAACACCACATTCTGAAAACACGCACAAAGAAGTAAAAAAAATAGTGCACCAAAACTAATCCAAATAGACATGAGGGAATGAGTACACATAATAGGGTAGGTAGCCATGGGAGGGAACCAAACAACAAAAGGAGGGACAAATGCAGCCACTGCATCACTGAAAAGCCAGGTTTTCAGAACAGCACACAAAAGAACCAATAAAAAACAATGGGCGTGCTTAAAAGCCCACAGAGGAGATACAGCATGTCTCTAAGACAGCGCATGCTCGCTTCCTAGGCTCAACCTACAAATGGGCTTCTAGAATAAATATCTCCTTGGGCATCACACTAACGTCAGACCTACCTAGGACATTGCAGCATAATTTAGTAAATTTATTGAGACAAAAACTGGAATTGAGTGGTGCAAAAAATGAAAACAGCAGGCCCAAATTATTTTTATTTGTAAACAAATATTGCCCCCCAGCAGGTCTTGCACCATGACCACAGGCGGCAAGACCAAGTTTTTTTTTTTTTTTTTTATTATTGCCCCCAGTTGGCTCACCGGATGCCCAAAGGTGGCTGGACCGAATTCTTTTTTTTTTCTTAAAATATAAATTGCCCCCAGTGGTACCCACCATATGTCTATGAGTGGCAGGCCCAAATTCTTCTTTCTTTGAAAAAAAAGAAAAGTAAAACATGTATAGCCCCAAAGCTCGCCGCATTGTGCTTCCCACTTTTTCCTCAAACCCTCAGCAGTCACACCATCCACTTTCAGCCTGTGGATGGTGGGTGTGCTGAGGGCGGGGAAGTAGGAGCAGAGAAACTGTATCTTGCCAAGACAAAACTTACCTGGTATTTAGTGTTCCGGTCTGAGCAGCAGCAATGTTCTCTTTTTCTTCTTCTGTCTTATTTCTTCCCTTCCATGTTCTTTCTTTGTTCTTTCCTTCTGCCTCCTGTCCTCTTCTGACTCCTTTCTTCCCTCCCCTCTGTCTTCTCTCTTCCTCTTCCCTTTTGTCTCCTTCTGGTCTTCTTTTGTCTTGAGCAGCAGGCTCACTCCAGGGGTCTCCAGGCAGGGGGATGCGACGCAGCAGCAGGCAGGTGAGTAAACAAACACCTTGCCTGCTCGTTGACCCCCTTTGTTTATTTGGCTCAGCTGCAATATTGGGGCAATAAAAGGAGGGGTTGCATTCTTTAAATTTTGCAGGCACTTTTGTAAAAAGCCCAGGTGTTTTACAAAACTGGAATACCATGGTCTTTTTTTGTCTGAGGGTCTAATGATAATAGAATTGTCATTCTTCAAATTATTTAGATCACTCCATTATGACCAGGACAAATTAGATTTTTAGGGCCTATAATATTAACTTAGCTTTTTAGATCCTCCACCATAAGTTAATGAAAAGTGTATATTGAGTCCTGTGGAATTTTTGGAATATATTTAGATTTACATTTAAATCCATTCATGACACCAACACTCTGCAGACCTATTTCATTTTACAATTTTTTAAATCATTACATCATCAAACTGGTTCACACCGATTACAGACCTTTCCTCACTCAATATCTGTAGATTACTTATTAAGCTCAGAGCCACTATCAGATTGGAACCAATCATGTTTTCATGATTCACTCTTTGTCAGGTGCTTTCTTACACATCTTAAAAGCTTTCAGTAATTTCAGTACATGTCTAAATTGAATGTTGGCCATTTTGCTCAGCGAGTAGCTTCCTAATTTCTTTGTTTTAGAGACACATTAATATGTGACATGGTTAAGGAAGATCTGCAAGTATGGCATTTTGACACTGGTGGACTCTAGGATGCAGAATTCTAAAAGGACCTTATGTAGTTTGTTATATGGATATTTTTCATTAGAAATCCATGAAAGATACTTTTTTGCATTTCTAATGGATGATTTGTATATTGTCCTGTAGTACTAGAAGCTTGCTATGTCCTTTTTATTTCAGGTTTTCTATTGTCATTGTGAAACACCTAGGCCCTCATTATGAGGCTGGTGGTTCTAGGACCGCCAGACTCGCTGTGGCAGTTGTACTGCCGCCAATGAGGCGGTCCGGCTCCCACATTATGACTCGGTGAACACGCCACAGTCGGAATGCTGATGGCCTGGCGGTGCCGCCGGTCCTAATCTGCGGGGCAGCGCTGCCCTGGGGATATCGAGTCCCCTCTCTGCCGGCTTTTACATGAAGGTTGCACTGCCATGTACAAGCTGGTGGAGACGGGGTGCTGTGGGGCCAACTGTACTGCCCATGCACTTGGCATGTGAGGTGCAGGGGCACCCATGGACAGCCCTTTTTACCGTTTCACTGTCTATTTAGCTGTTGCAAAACCTCTATGGACACTATAAGCCCATAGGTTGGCAAGGTGGCCTTAGTCACAGCATAGAAATGTTCGAGCAACCTAAGAGACAAGCAGGCCCATACTAATCAGACCACTTAGAAGAACTTTAGGATCTAAGGACATTTCTTCACTTCCACCTACTTACAAAACAGATCCACATCAATACCTGGTTTCTCTATGCCTAATCAATTTGGTAAATCTGCTTCTACTATGGATAATGGCATTTGTCCTACTAACACTGCATCAACATTTAATCTAGTGCCCATAACAAACTGCACAATGACATCTTCTGATAAAAATTCTAGAGATCAAAAGTTAATATTTAAATTTCTGCACAGTACCATGAACATTTCATGAAGAGAAACCATTGTTTTAACAATAATATGACTAAAGTTTTCTTTGTCCTGTCATACGTAACCATTAACATATTGCCATGGGCTATACCCTTAATACTTAAACAGGATCCCTGTTTGCTTCACTGATGGTTTTGTGGCCATGTTCCAGGGCATATAAGAAAAACAGCAGACAACTCCATTAAAACATATATATGTGCCTCTTAACTCTTAAACAAAGATATCAAGAATTAGTGCCATATACAGCACATTTAGGAAGCCTATAGACAAGACAGCTTGGATAGACAAAGCTGCTGCTGCTGTGGCCTGAATATCTAAAGGATGCTATCTCTACTGTGGTAAATCAATCAACCAAGACACTGCCTGTCTTAGAGTTGATCCTCTAAACAGAACAACAAGTAGCTGACTGTAATAAAATGAGATGGCAAGAACCACATGGACGTACATATCCATACAGCCTTCTCAGACGCCACCTTCTTCATAGGGAACAGGTGTAGACCCTCTGTGAATTGGTTCTGTATGCGATAAATTGATAACTTAGGGACAAAAGAGGTGTCATGGCCATTTTTTTTACTATGTTTTTATTGACAATTTTTATAAGTCAATACAATAAGGCATAGGACTGAAACACAGCCCAGCAATAGCATTGAGGAAGCATGGCATATGGTATCAAGCAGTGTTATAACTAGTCAAGGTGGGAACTACAAAGTGAGCATGCTTAATTTACCATCAAGGCACAAATAAAAAGTTCCCAACATCGAGGCAAAGCAAGGATGAAAACATCATGCATGAGTCTCAGCAGTTAACAAAAAGAAAAGAGGAGAAAGGGAACATAGGGGAAAAACAATAAAACATTGAAACAATAATGGTCTGTGGCATTTAAATGGCAAATAGTAGCTCTTTGGGTGAGGGGTGGCCATTTGAAGAGTGTGAAAAGATAAGAGGATGGATACAGTAGGAGTATGCAGGTAGCAATTGTGTCTTTGTAAGTAAGGTAAAAGTTTCCACATCATTGAAATGTTCTCAATCAAATAGTTGAAGCACCCTAAGCCTGGGCGGGTTAAAGCAAGAGAATTCCAGATCGGAGAAGTAGTCTATTAGTGGCTGCCAGACGTGAGCTAATTGGGTATCCATGTGCACTATCCTTAACAGACAGGAGCTCCATGGCCATGACGTGCCAAATGTGCATGAAACATTGGGCAATGGAGGGAGCCAAATGCTTTTTCAATGAAGTGCGATAAGCTGTTTGGCAGCCCTCAACATTTTCTAGGTCTACGGCGCGTATGCCTAAGACTGCTGTGATGTAAGAGCTTGAGAGGGGGAACCCACAACAGCTTTGATGTGACCAAGGATTTCCTTCCAGTACGTGGTGATTATGGAGCAGAGCCACCAAATGTGTTGGAAGTCCCAAGGTGCAGCGCTGAAACTCCAACAAAGAGCCGAGGTGGTGGGGAATAAAGGACGAAGACCGCATAGGGCGTAATACTATCTTGTCATCAATCTGTAAGCCATTTCGGGTCGGGGTATGTTTTGCTAGATTTTAGGAATATCTCACCATAGTGTTTCCCAATGTTTCTGAGAGATTCCCTCAGTAGTATCGGCGTGCCAATGCAGTTGGTATGTGTATGGTCAAGCTGCCGATGAGCACTGTATTAGTTGGTAAGTGCAAGATATCAGACCTCTCGTGCCATTGAAGACACGGACCAATGTCTTGAATTGAGTATATTTTTGTGGTGCGCCTTGAATGTTAGTAGGATGGAATGCCCAGTGGTGCAGCTGGTAGTATTGCAGATGGGCAGTGCCTGGGACCCGAAAGTCCACTTTGATGTGCTCCAATTACTCAATGGATGTGCCCTCAAAGAGGTCAGAGAGGGTGCGACAGTCGCCCTCCTCCCAACTGGGGAAGGAGTGAGTCTCTGAGGCTGTTGTGAAATCTGGGTTGCAGAGTATCAGAAAGTGTGAGGAGGGGAACGTTGTGAGGCTCCCTGGTAGAGCTATCCTATCCCAGATCTCCAGCTCAGTCCTATTGTGGGTCGCTATGCAGGCACTTAGAAAGGGGAGCATGTTTGGGGTGCCAGGCCAGATCCCAGAGAGATCAGAGGGCCCCTGCTCAGTCGATGTGGAACCTATGTTTTTCACTCTCTCAAACTACCCACTCTGAGATATAATGTAGATGGGCTGCCCAATAATATTAGAGTAGGTTGTGACAAACCAGACCTGCTTTATCCCCGGGGAGCATCAGCACCCTATTTGAGAACCGGGGACGTCTCACTTCCAAACTAAAGGCACAAATGTTGCGATGGAGTTGAGCAATATCATCTTGTGGGATGGAGGTGGGCAGAGTTTGGAAAAGGTACAAGACCTCTGGGAGGTTGGCTCTTTAACAGAATTCAGCCAGCCAAGACCCAAACATTGGCTTCCACCTGCAGAGGTCTTCCAAAACAGAATTTCGATAGTCCAGACAATTAGCTTTCGCCCATGTCGGCAGGGAGGGAGTCAGATTGAGGCCCAGATATCAGATGGACTTTGCAGCCCACTGAAGAGGAGCTAAGGATTGAGAAAGCTGTGAGTTCAGATGGCGGAATCATACGTTTCAGGGCCTGAGGTTTAGTAATATAGACTTTGAAACATCAGATACACTTGAAATATGTAAGTATGAGCACAACTGCGGGGAGGGAAATGGTAGGTTGTGTAAAGGTAAGCAAAAGGTCATCTGCAAAGAGAGCAAGCTTATGAGTATAACCGCCAAAGGTGATGCCCTTGATATTGTCTAGCTGGCGGACGAAGATGGCTAAAGTCTCTAACGCCGGAGCAAATAATAAGATCGAGAGTTGACAACCCTGTCTGGTAACCCTCGCCATGTGAACACTAGAGTAATGCGCCTTTGATGCGTATAGTAGCCGAAGGAAAAGCATAGGAAGCCATAATCCTAGAGGTCATGCTGGGGCCTAGGCTGATCTTTTGCAGGACTGTTTTCAGGAGTGGACAGCTAACCCCATCGAAGAACTTCTCTGCATCAAGCGAGAGAAGTCTGTAGGGGATAATGGAGCTGGATTTTCTTGACTAAGTGTGCAATGCAACGGATATCGTCTGCTCCTTGCTGGTGGCAGATGAAGCGGACCTAGTCTGGCTCAATCAGCACAGGGAGATATGCCACCAATCTGTTCACCAAGATCTTTGAATAGATCTTAGCA
This sequence comes from Pleurodeles waltl, assembly GCF_031143425.1. Classification (NCBI taxonomy): domain Eukaryota; kingdom Metazoa; phylum Chordata; class Amphibia; order Caudata; family Salamandridae; genus Pleurodeles; species Pleurodeles waltl. The sequence goes on from NC_090445.1 coordinate 1,440,237,793, forward strand.
TCCGTATTCAGAAGAGCAATTGGGCGATTAGAGGCACAGAGCGAGGGATCTTTGCCAGGTTTAGGGATGACTGTAATCTCTGCCTCGGATTTCGTAAGGGTAAGACCTGTGTCTGCTGGAAATGCATTAAAGTGCGCCAGCAGTCTGTCCTGGAGGGAAAGCAGAAATGCTCTGTAAAAGGCCACTGGAAGCCCATCATGACCAGGAGTCTTACCAGTCTGTAGTTCGCTTAAAGCATGTTGTAGTTCAGCAGCAGTGATGGGGGCTTCAAAAGCTTCGTGTATTGAGGTTCAAGAGGACCCCTGGGTCAGGCGCTAAGATAGGAGTCTATGGGAGTCTGCAAAGCATCCTCTCTACTATAAAGGTTTTTGTGAAAGCTATGAAATACCTGCTATTTCTCATGTTCAGTGGTGGCCCATGTTCAGTCACCAGTCTTAATCTTAGAAGTGTATGTTCGGGTTTGCTGGTGCCTCAATTTGCAGGCAAGGAGGGTCCCCACTTAATTTCCCCCTGTAATATTTTTGTTTCAGAGCTAAGGGGGAGCACTCAGCCTTACTGGTCCTGTGGGCAGGGCCGGATGGGCCGTTGAGGGCATCAGGCACCTCTCTGGGAGACTGGAAGGCCGGGAGCTGGTTTTGCAGTGGTGGTTAATGGTTTTGTTATTGGGGGCTGGTTTTCCAGCAAGCAGTGCTGCAATATTGGCCTCCAGTAACAAATGCAGCAGTGGTTCACACTTGCAGCCCCCATGCTGAGGGCCGGTTCAACAGCCAAAATTACCAGGGCTGCTTTGGGTTCTCAGCCCGACCCTGCCTGTGGGCCCTCAGCTGCCCCCACAAAAAGAACAGTTGTCTCCTGTTGCGTCCAGTGGGGGCAGTCTGATCAAGTCATTCTAAGGCCTTTATGTCAGTGGCCAGGCCATCCTCAACTATCCTGACCTCAGTTGTGCGGGCATAAGCTTTGGATGAAATAACTCCCTTACTGGTGACCTTGAATACATCCTATAATGTGTGTTCCATGATCCTCGTTGGTCATTCAGGTCAAAGTAGTCTGCGATCCCCTTTTGAATCTCAGCTACATCTACAGGATCTCTAAGCACTCAGGGCAGGGGAGTGGGGGGGACTGCCATAGCAAGTTAGTGTGCTTCTGGCCTGTACCCCGCTTCCTCTTTAGCTCAAGATCGCCATGATCTGAAATTAATATGTCTGAGATGATAGCAGTATCTAGATCTTGGAAGAGCGAGTGGGTGAGAAGGAGTTAATCAAAGCAAGAGTATGAAGTGTGTACATGTGATTAAAAGGGTAGTCGTGTGTGTCATGGTGTCAGGAGTGCCAAGCATCAATGACCCCTAAGTCAGTAAGCTCTTGTTTGAGAGCAGCAGACATCGCACCCACACCCTGGAAATATGTAGCACTACTATCCAGATCAGGCTCCCAGTCCAGATTGAAGTCCCCTCCCACCACAAGGTCCTCTCCCTCACCTGATAGTTGAGTCGGTGGGAGGTTTCAAAGGCAGGCATTTTGGGCCTGATTAGGGGCATAGATATTGAGAAGGGTGAGGGATCAGAGGCCCCACTGGAGGGTATGTGTCATGTATCGGCCATTTGCATCCCTTGCTGCTTTCAAGATTTTGGTACAGAATCACGCCTTGGCCACACACGCTGTCTTGGAAGGAATGTATACCCAGTAGCGAGTTGGGTATTTTGGGTTTGACATGTGAGCTGTATCTTCCTGCAGAAGGTAGGTTTGTTGCAAGAAGATAACAGTGGGATCTTGCAGATGTAAATAACGCCATACCTGCTTCTGTTTATTTGGGAAGTTCAGGCTACGGACATTGAGAGACAGCAATTTAGTGTGATGTGCAGTTGTCATCGTGCGCGACAGCATGTTTAGCTAAGAATACACTGGCCAGATAAGTGGGAACGCCCAGGGGAATAACACCTACAGTATTTGGGTGGAGGATTTCCCAGGCCCACCAGGGAATACCAATGTAGGAAAAAAATACTATAGGAGCTGCTCAAATAAACATGAAGATACCATGATCTTCACGAACCAACACTATGGTTTTGAATGATAATAACTATATATTGCTGACCAGTTGTATACTCTTAATATCAGGCTACTATGTTTAGGTACTTAGTCACAAATAAAGTAATCCTATTACATAATTGATATGAAATTATTTTGTAGATACAAATATTTTATTATTCAATAATAATACAATCATGAAAAATATACATTATATCAAAAAAGGGGGGACATGCAGAGTACCTAAATCAAGCATACCACATACACACTAAACTATGTAAATGAAAAAATGTGTCTTATTTACAAGTGAAACAACACATCAATAAAAGCTAATCCAAATAACATAGTGAAACTAAAACAATTTTAGATAATAAAGATATAAAGATATAAATTGTTCTAATACATTGGTGTTAATACTCTAATACACAAAGAGAAAAAAACAATGCTAACATAGTTCTATCTTAGTGGTACCGTAGGGACCAAGGGAATACCAACTGGTGTTTGGCGGTATGGGTGTAGCAGCGTGGGAGAGCAGAGGAACATAGCAATTGTGTCAGGCATCAATAGGGCTATAAGTGGTAGGGTAAAGGTTGTGTGCTCCTGTGCGAGAAGTAATTAGCCACCCCGAAGTAGGAACCAACCTACAAAAGAAAAAAAAACATGTAAAAAAATGAAATGGTATAAGGCCAGCAAGGCCTGACAATGGCATTCTAGTACTGAAGTGGCCATTACAGACATGCACTAGTCATGGTAGAGAAGTCACTCTCCTCAGGTCTGAATCAAAGGGGGCGCGGTGTCAAAGGTGGGCCATTTGCGAGGTGTGAGTGTCGCTCCTCTCAAGATAGAGGAGTCTGTGTACCGTTCAGAACTCTCTTTAACACGCTGGACCTTCGCTGCACGTGAAGGGATACTGGGATCTGATGGATGGGCACAGGAAGATCCAATGGTGGCTCACTGCTTCCAGTCATTGTGAGGAGACTATCTTTGAGGTCACTTATAAAATTGAGGCCTGAGATAGGAAGGCATCCTCTGGGATACATCAGTCTCCATGTTCTCAGGGGAGGTGGTAAGTCCTCACGTGCTTCTGCTGGTCAATGGACTTTGGGAGTGACATGTTTTTCCCCATCAGTTAGGGCCATGACGGGCCACAGGCCACAGTTTACTTTATCCTGGAGCCAGCTAGAGCAGGTGAGAAGAGTAAGTTTACAGGGATCCAGTGGCTGATGGAGAGAGGGAGGGCTCCCTCTCCAGGTTGCACAGGTGCTGGATGATGTCTTTTTTTGGTTCTCAGTTGACATCCTCCTCACTACGCTTGTCATTGTGGTGGGATTGTACTGTGGTCCAAAGAGATTGCAGAGTTTCATGCAAGGGCAAGCAAGGCTGGGTTGGGCTTTTGTCTTGTGGGTTCAACTGCAGCTTCAAGAGTTGTTGTGCTTCCAGCAATGAGTAGAGAACTCGGCGTTTGCCCTCCTATGTGAATATAAGAGCAAAAGAGTGGTCCCATTGATAGCGGATGTTAAGTTCTCGCTTTTGGTCAGTGATGGGCTTGACGTTCCTACAGCACTGCAAGGTAATGGGTGAGAGGTCCTGAAAAACGCAGGACATTGTTGGCCCACTAGTTTATGCAGCTTTGCTCCTTGCGACCTTCAGGATGGCTTATTGTTCAGAAAAGGAAGTGCATCCATGTCAAAATATCTGGGATGGACAATGTGAGTCCACGTGGTGGGGCTACATGATGCACTCTGTCCAGCGCAGGAGAAGACATCACCATCTCCTCAGAACGTTTTGAGCAACTCCGCAGTGAAGGCCATGACATCATTGCCCTTTGCCCCCTTAGGGACCCCTTTAATATGAATGTAGTTCCTGCTACTCCTGTTTCATAAGTGCTCCTGCTTCATTTGCAACTCAGGATGCTGCTCCTCCAGCCGCTGCGCCACAGCACATCCTGATCACCCGTTTGTGCATCCACTGTGCTTTCAAGATCGACTCCCCAGCTTGATGAGGTCACATTTGATTGCTTGAATGCGGGATTTAAGATCTGTCTTGAGGGAGCCTATTTCAGAGCAAATTTCCTGCAGCAAGTGATTTATGTAGGCCTAAGACAGGGGAGCCAGTGGCGAGTCCCCATCCGTGTCAGCATTGAAAGGGTCATCAGAGGTCATGTTTGTCTAGGACATTTTATGTCACAGTGAAGTGACCCGGTTGTCCTTAGCTTGCAAAATAGAGGATTATTTTGCAGTTTTGCCACGGGGCATGACAGGTGTCAGCAGGGGCTTCAAAAAGTTATGAGGAGCCACCTCTGCGAATGAGTTAGCAGCAGCCCCAGCAATAGTAGAGGTGCAGCACAGGGGAGTCAGAGGTGTCATTGGAGTCCCTTGGAGGAAAGAGGGCTGGGTGTGCCTAACGGAAGCATGGCGGCCCCTGTCACAGTGTAGATGCGTCAGAGAGGCAGCAAGGGTGGGCCAGAAAAAGAAAGTGATGCAATAGATCAAAGGCACCCCAAAATGGGAATTGCTGCTTACTTGAGCATCATAAGAGGTTCAGACGCAGCATGGGCAAGCAGTGCAACCATCAGCCTCCACTCCAAGGGGCCTTGGAGCGGCCTGTGTACAGTGTGTGGCACTACTCCAAGTTATGTCACAAGTCCAGATCCAATGGAATTAATGTGCAATTAGGTATGGCATGCACATGGGAGGCTAATGGGGATCGGTGTGGCTGGCCATGAAAATTCCAACCGTAGACCAAAGGAGAGGAAGCACCTACAGCAACACCTCTCCCCTCCCAGGCTTCTAAGGGCAAGCAGTAAGTCAAGTTCCACTTCAAGGGGGTCTAGGTGGTATCATGTCTGCCATTGTCACCTCCAAGATAAGCTCAGTCAATTGCGCCAGGGATAGGTCACTGCACACAGGTTTGGCACTAGGGTGAGGGCTCTCAATAATCTATCCCAGACTCGAGACAATGGCGGAGGCCAGCGTGGCAATGTCCAGGAGGCATGTGTGTTGTGTGAAGAAGATGAGTGATGGCGAGCCCCGTATGGCACCAGCAGCATATTTGCTGAGGCGGTTGTCCTGCACGGGAGTGTGGAACCTGTCTGGTCTATGGTGGTGTAGAATGCATGAGAGCAGCTGAAGGCAGTGGGCTCGCTGTGTTGAGGGTAGGGTAGAGAGATCCCCTTCCATGTCGGGAACCTCGTGGGGGTGCTGCAGGCCTCGGGCTTCCGATGCCCAGAATCCTAAATGGTGGCTCCCTGAGTGTTCCTGGGGCAGTCACTGCCCTGTGCGGGTCAATCCCTGGGGCGCTGCAGAAACGGAGTTGGACACCTTCACTCCAGTTCAAGTAGGGGGGCTGCCCTCAGCCCATTTCAGTCTCCCTACCATCCCTGGCTCCGAGCAAGTGGCCTCATTGGTGTGTAGGCGAGCCAGATGGCGGGTCGGAGAAGGCAGCCAATGGGTGCTCAAGTCTGTGCTGCAGGGGCTGTAGAATTCAGTCTCAGTTATGCCCACTACACTCGGGGGGAATTTGAAATTGCCCCTGTACACCCTGTGCTGTGCGGATGCTGTCCCAGTGCTCTGGACGCGTTAAGAAGGCAGAGAGTGCCCAGAGCAGAGACAAAATGCGTCTCACTCCAAGCTCCACTAGGCCACGCCCCCGTCATGACCAATTTTTTATGTAGGTCATGTTGCAAAATTCATGCTCAACTCTCCAAAATTCTATTGCTCAACCATGAGAAACAGGGCTTAGTCAAGCTCTGCTTCTACAACCCAATACCAATGCACATTTCTATAAGGAAATGATATTATAATGGAAGGCAGAACCCTGCACCATGTGTTTGCAAAGAGGCATGCTGCACCTTCAATAAATACACCAGCGACCGAGCCAAACGAAGTTGATGATGCAACACCATTGACATCTGAAAGTATAATGAAAGAAACCATCAATCTTTTTATGCCATCATGTTCCAGCACACTGAGCACATCCTGTTTAAGAATCATAACCCACTATCAATTAGGTTCAAGAAATAATGCTTACACAGTTATTTACATCCCTTTATGGTAATTGGAAAAGTTGATCACAGTCAACACGTACACCATGATTTTGCACCTGAGCGGCCATATTACAATGGTCAAAAACTCTCACTAGAAGCAAAAACACCACATGGTCGAACATTTGGTCTCACACACAGGGAGAAGAGTTCGTGCAGAGAGAGAGAGATATATTGATGAAAACCTCACCAAAGGAGGTATTCATCATTCTTCTTCATCTGCAGAGGCACACATCTGGTTCGTTTTAAACCCTGTCACAACCTCCACTCTGAAGAATTCAAGCAGACAGTCCCTCTGCCTCTCAATAGTCTAACAAATTTCATTGAAAATAAAAGCTAGTATATCACATCAAACTTGGGTGAAACGTGGGAAAAGGAGTTAGGGAAGGGAAAAAGACAAGACGTTTATCTGGCAGACATCTACAATACAAATATTGGTCGTTAAACATATATCAGCACAACAGGTCATAATGGAGTTGGACAATCTTCTAGGTGCACTCCTACCAGTCAGGTCCCTGAAAAAGAGGAAGAGTGGAGCACCAAGATTTGCATGTCCGACGATACGGACTCCAGAAGGAGACATGATCAACATTTCAGTGTAAATAGGAGGCATATATAAATGGTGTATTCAGCCAGGGGAAGAAATAGAACAGGAAAGGAACCCGTGGGAACGACCAAAACAACAAAACGGCCACTGAAGGGAAAACCAGGTGTGAGTCAGAAGTGACAGCAAAAAAAAAAAAAAAACACTAAGTTGCCATGCTAGGAAGTGACACCCTGGCTGTCTTTTAAGTGTCTTAGTCACTCGTAACCTTGAAGATGAAATAAACCCATGTCAGGCAGCCAGTGACTGGTAGTGATGTTCGTTTTGTTTGGCAGGAATACTGCCTATCAAAGTATCCTCAGCCTTAAAATCCCAATGAATTCCCTGGATGCCACCACTTCCTGTTCCGATTTTTAACGACCATAATCACTGCCTACGTCCCAAACAAGCCCACATAATTAATTTACTTTGGTGTTTACTCACTTGTAACAGTAGCTCCACCTCTAAAATACTTCATCCCAGTGCATGTATAGAAAGTGAGGGGAAAGCTCGACCCAACCGAGGGGCATGGGCAAAGTACACAGGACCTATGAGCATGGTCTCAACCATTCCAATCAAATAGATATTTGTAATTGACTCTTCACCCGTCTGGAATCAAGGTTTACACTGAACTCATACTACGGATCATTACCTTGTAATAAAAGAGGGGTACGGGAAGGGACAGGAGATGATGACTACAAAAGAGAGATGGGAACGTAAGGGTAGATTCACCAATGTGTTTGTAAGGTAGTTCAGGCAAGCACAGGATTAATCACAGCAGAAATTGAAAAGGGCCCTAAAAACATGGAGCACACTTCTTATGATACCCAGGAAGGTGTGAGTATCAAGTTGGCAGCAATGCAGAGTCCCCAAACTTGTAAGATGGATTTGGACAGCGATATACATCAGTATGTTTCTTGAACGTGGCTCTGGCTGTATTCACTTTCAAATTTATATCCTTGTGAAAGGATTGCAAAGCAGATGCCAAGGCACTGGCCGGGGGAACTATACGTAATAGTAGGTCAATGATGAACATCTGAGGGCAATAACAGAAAGAAGAGCAAAATTATTTGACGGAATTGTGTAATGAGTTATTATATACCAATTATGCAGTTGTGATCCATCATAGCCAGTAATATTGTTAGCATGCGAGGAAACAGTAGAGGTACAATTCAGTGGATTAACTCATTCAGTCTGTCCATATGATTTGTGAGTGACAGCTACACGATTTATTGTACACAATGCCTAACAGCTTCAATAGGGTGTACCAGAACTTTGAAGTAAACTGGGAACCACAATATGTTTCAAAAACAGTTTGAAAACCACGGCATGGAGTCATAGAATGTGCTACATTAAGTGTGGGGCTAGGATCTGAACTGTTGAGGGAGCTTTTAAAGACAGAGATACATAGTTGCCCAGTGCCTCCGTGTCACCCACAACACCATCAGTCAGTCAGGCTTTTAGCCAAATGCACATTGCATTATGAACCTGGCAGTTTGATTTTTGACACGTTACCACAGGTTCAAAATCATACATGCCATGGGGCTACATAGGAACTAGGTAAATATCTCTGTCCACATTGTGTAACCCTAACTCATCTGCATGAGTTGTAGCACAGGCAAAAAAAATCCACGAGGCAATCTAGGCCTGACTCCGTGATTTACAAGGAAATACATATTGTTCTAAAGACTTTTTCCCCCACATCAAACTACACTAATCAAGGACTCTCACGGGAAGGAGATCAGGAGAATTGATGGGAAACTAATTTTATATTCACAGACTTTTATTTAACAATTCAGTATCCTCTGAAAGTTTTCAGTGTTGGATCTCTTTAACTAATTGCACTAACTCATCTGATAAGAGTTACGTGTGAAAGGAGAGCTCAGGACCTAAAGTTTCATGCTCTGACATGAGGGCCCCCCCCGGCCACACTATTCCAAGGTGATCATAAGAGGAGCCAAATTTCTGTTGGAGTCCTGAAGTGCTGGTTCAGGGGTATATGAACATTGACCCTTGTCAGTAGTATTTTTCATGGCACCCCATGAACAATGAATAAGTGATGCAATGCAGCCTGCAATCAAGCAGTTTTGCTGCTACACTAAGGCCTAACGTAGTACCAGATTAGTCAGACACACACATAATTCCCCACATCACTACTTCACATCAAGCGATTTTAAACTGTGCCTTGTCAGACAAAAGAAACTCAGCACTTGTTTATTTTACTTTACATTCTGGGACTTGTGGTCATGTCTAACTATATAGACAGATCACAAGGATTTCAAGCCATCCCAAGATACTTTGAATGTGTGTTCCTTATACACTAAAGCACTCATCTACAGCAGATCAAACAAGGGCATTGTCTTGCATAAAATTCTAATTTCATTCTACGTTTGGTGTAATTCTGTTCAGCCTTTTTTTTCTAGATTGGAGGGCAAAAAATTAGACGACTGTTAAACTAGAAAATATACTTCAACTGAAATCAATGTAACTAATTTCTTCAAATGAGTTTAGAAAAATGGAAAAAATTCTAGTGAACCCTCCTTAAGTATAATAACAAGTGTAACTGTCGTACCCAGTGAGGCCAGGTAAAAGCGTTGAAAGTAGAAAAAAACAACAGGGGCGGGAAAAAGCACAAAAGAGGGCTAAAAATTACGTCGATATGAAAATACAAAGTGAGGTCAGGGAAGGGCATTTAATGCATAACAACAGAGGAGCGAAGAAAAACGGGCCAATTGTCTTAGACAATTAATAATGAAGTGATAATGAGGCGGAAAAACAAATAAAGCCAAAGAGCAAGTCCAATGCACGGATCGGAGGAAAGATATTCAACCAAACATTCACAGGCAGCATGAGGTAGGAAAGTGCAGGCCTCGGCTAGAGTGGTCGAATAATCACGGAGATTTACTAACAATGGGAGCGATGAGTCACATGTTCGCTTTTGTAGACGGTTGCTGTCGATAAGTGGGGCTGGGCTTGCTTTCTTATGGGCGGGGCTTCTTTCGGACTTATTTCCACTCATAGTTGCCCTTGTATTTGCATCCAGACCTGGCAACACTGGGGGAAATTACGGGAACAAAATGGCGGCTGTGTGAGGAGCGAAACGGAGGAGGCCGGTGGGTACTGGGGCCAGAGGTGCTGGAGGGCAGGGTTTGGAGGCCGAAAGTGGCCCAGGAGGCATTTTTTTTTTATCGTAGTTAAACAAAAGGTTTAATTTGTGATCTGTACAATTGAGGGCATGCGAGACCAGAGCAACGAACTGGCTGAGGATAGAGTGTGAGAGGAGAACAGGAGGCCGGTGCCTAACCCGGCTGGTGAGGGTTTTGTATTTCTCTCTGGCCTTTTAGAGTTGCTGGTGGGCCGCTTTCCCGGATGGGAAGGTTTGGGAAGATCCGTAATCTCTGGCAGGGAGAGAAGAGGCACACGGAGGTGCCTGGTGATTTAGATTTGGGGTACGGCGTTAGGGACGGAGGAGAGAGTGTTCACCGAGTGGTGGTCTTGCGGGATGAAGCTTCTGTCGGGTCTGGATATTTAGGTTCGGGTGGGGCGAGGGTATGGAGTCTATTAGCAAAGGGATGAGTTGATTGGGGTGGGGGGCTGAGGCTGGGGAGCAGATTAAGGAAAGCTAGTGGGTCAGTGGGGGTGGGTTGGGGGAAAGAGTAGTTGGATTTCCAGTCGTGGGACCGGCCGAAGGTCGCATAACTGATTTGTAGCTAGGTTACCATATATGTACGGGTAATGCTGTTACCAATACAAAAGCACGATCTCAAAAAATGTTGGGTGTTTTCCTGGAGTTGGGTGCGAGTTTTGAAGAGTGGGTTCAGTAAGTTAACTCGCAGAAAGTATAGGTGATGTGTGAGGCGGTATTCGAGGGCTTGATCGTAGAGGAGGAGCTTGAAGCTCGAGTAGGAGCGGGTACTTGCTGGAGAGGTATGCGAGGCGGCAGAGGGAGGTGCTGTTTTGAGAGGGGTTGTGTGGAATTGGGCTGGCAACTGTGCTTGACATCTGCTTTTGGTATTGAACACTTCGGGATAACCGGAGTGCCGTATGTACTGTGGAACACTGGGCGCTCTGTCGGTATTGGACCTAATGGGGTTAATGTATGAGGTGTTTTTTGAAGGGTAGAGATAATAGGTTACGATGTTGTGAAGGCGGTGTGTGGAGTTTTGTTTCACGAATAATCTAACTACTGAGAACAGTGGGGAGTACTGTGTGGGAAGCGTTTGGCTGGAGTACGTGCAGTGTGTTTGATGCTCTTGCTGACGTTAAGAGTGGAAGTGTTTGCAGAGGTTGTGAGATGGGAAGCAATATGTGCTTTCTATAGGAGTTGCCAGTTTTCTGTGTTTTTCTGTGGGATGATTTGGCTCTGATAACAGGCCAGTGTTAGTGCGAAATTTTCGCTTTACGTATAAGGTGAATCGTACTACTCCATGTACTGTTGAAAAGCGCTCGCAAGGGATACTGTTGGAGATGGTTACTGTGTTTATTATGTAAGTGATAATTGCGGGCAGGGTGATATGTGGGTGTTTTGAACGGAGTGTGGGTTATTTTGTATGCTGGTGTTGTGGCTGGAAAACCTGGCAAGTGTGGAAACAATTGTCTGTTGCTGTTTTCGGCAGTCTTTGGACGATTGGTGTGCTTAAGAGCCGTGCTTTTGTGAAGGTTGGTGAGAATATAGGCTTCAGTATGCTGAATTGAATGCCTTTTGGTGCAAGAAGGATGTAAAGCTAGGGCGGATGAGACGATGTGCATATCTGAGGGAGGGGGCGCATGATTATCATTGGAGTGCCTGCTGGTTAATGGTGGCCTGGAGTGTTATTGAAGCTTTGCAATGGCCGTTGTCTCACTCTCCTGCAATCCTTGTCTGACCCTGCTGCTGCAGTAGAGAGGCACACGGATACATCTACTTATGAAGGGGGGCGAGAGCATAGCGTTTCAGACACAGCATCCACCAATCCGTGAAGTGCACACGAACAGGGGCGTTGAGGGCACACATAAATATTTAATTGAAAGGGGTACACATGCAGACCAGACCTTAATGCATCTTGTGAGTAGAACCAGAGATTCGGTCACGTGAATCACGACGGCAGGGTCAAACAGGGCATGTTCAAATTGATCCAGCTTGGAAACGCATGCGACGGTGTGAATTGAGGTAGAACCGATAAAGTGCAGTCAGAATCGGAGGGAGACATTCTTCCGATGGGAGAAATATCTTCAGGGGTCTTTGCAAATGTCTTTGAAAGGGAATGTGCGCATGTAGAATTGAACAGACATGCAGTGGGTCCAGTGAAACCATAAAATGAATGAAAGGTACACAGAAACCTTTACCTGCACCCCGAGGTCAGTGCTAGCAACACAGAAAACCAGCCACAGGAATTCAATGTTGTGGGCGAGGCAAAGTAAATCCGGAAGGTTACATACAATGGGCCTATGTGTTCTACTCTGTGATTCTATGTATCTAGCAAACCACCTCACAAGTGCTAGAGAAACGGTAACCTTCACAAAAATATAGTAGTTTATAAGTAATAAACGGTTGCCACCATCCGATGTATTCAAGGGGATGAGTTTATAACCTTTAGAGGCTTTGGCATTGCTACATAAATCTAGCGAGAGTAGAGAATTTAGGTTAATCCCCAAAAATATAGCAACCACTACACAAATCTGCTGGACTTGGAGAAATATGTTGTATATTCCTGAGGTTACAGACAGACTTGTTAACCATAGTCCCGGGGCCAGATGGCCACGGTATTTCTAGAGGCAGGGGGGTCCTATGGCTACTCCATGCATCATGCTGAAAGGGGTAACTTGGCGATTAATTGAATCTAATTACTGCGAGGAAGATGTAAAGTGACACATAAATGTACAGGGAAGAAGACGTGAGCAGAATAATACATTCGTAAATGGAGCAAAAGGAAAACAAACATGTATACACGAATGATAGCGGAGTGGTATAGCATGGAATATGGCACCCCTTGCGAAGCAACTTTTTCGTTGGTGTGTTCGGTGCTTTAGCCACCAAGAGAGCAACGTTTAGGAAATGTTGCAACATTTAGAAGCCTTTTTAAGGTCCGATGGAGGCAACGGGGAGTGTGTACGTGTTCACAGCCTCTGGGTGTGAAAGGTGGTAATATCTAGGAGTAGATGGCTAACATGCGTTATATTCAGCAACTACAGGGGTGGGCATAAGGCAGTTGTTTAAGTTGAATGTGGGAGACAGCATTAGCTGAGGCACGAGAACGTCGTTGGGAATGCAGCATCTGGGATAAACCTTTCCCGCCGGAAGGGCGGGGTACATTGGAGGGGTTAGGGCATGTGCAGTACAGATGAGCGGTTCGAGGGCCATGTGGAGGACAGCTAGGAGTGCGAGTTTCTTGCTGTTGGGAGTTTGGCAGATTGTGAATAACATCTTAAAGGTGGATTGGAAGTGGAGACTATCTCCAAAACAGAGAGAGCAGAAGCACGAGGAACATCGGGGGTGGGGGGAGGGTGTTGTGAAAACAAGAGTAACCACTCTATTAGGGAGACATACAAACAGACAATTGAAAGGGGAACTGAGAAAACATGATAGACGTGGCATCTACAAGGGAAGTCTGAAAGAATAAGAAATGTCCATTGGCAACAGGCAGAGTGAACAAACGAGCAACTAATAGATGTCTTCATATAGGTAGTGTGCAGTAGCAAGTGTGGACATTCCAGCGGTGTCTTAAAGGTGGAGTAGTGCGAATGCCTGCAATGGGAAAGTAATCAGTATACACGAAAAACGTGGAGGTGCTATGGTGTGATGTGCTGTTTGCGCGACAGTCTTTAAAAGGGGGGGGGGGGGGTGATGTGGACTTGAATGTTTCGTCTGGAAGTAGGAGCAGGTAGTCCTGAAGCTTTTGCCTGAAAAGTAGAGGAGCGAAACACTGAATGCCAGGGTGCCATCCAAAATGGATAGAAGACAAAATTAGGGAGACGTTTGAAAGGCCGAGACAGATAAGATGCTATTGTGGCTCCAACATCCACCCTCGCACCACAAGGATACTACCTTGTCCTATAGTTGGGCCTTGAAACTCGTTTTAAGGATGAATCGGATGCGGTCGGCAGTGGTAAACTTGGGACCCAGTGGCTGAAAGCTGGCAGCTCCGCGATTCCATTTGAATTGTGTACTATGCATTATGCCATTAATATTAATGCTTGAAGAATCCTTCTGTTTAACCAGTTAATGTTGGGTAAGGGTATCAAACAGTATGAACTTTGTGTAGAACTTGCGCAGTATAATGGCGACTGCTGGAGCATGTTGCTGTCGCACGTTCAACCTGGTGTTTTCAGGCTCTCTCCGGGTCCTCTTTTTTTTTCTTGAATCAGAATCTGCATAGCAGTGTAGTAGATAAACTGCCACTGCTGTTTTATCTGTGAGGTGACGTTGTCTTTGTATTATCTCTGTCCGAAGTGATTTTTGAAATGGTGGATATCTGCTAATGTCTGTTTTTTAGATGGGCTAGTGATTGGTTAAGCTTTCGGTGACAGCCAGAGAGTAAAGGCTCTGCTTTTGTCTGTTTTGCAGGTGAGTCAGTGCTTGGGATTTCTGTCTGTGTACTGTGGTCAGAAGGAGGAAATTGTAAATAAGTTCACTCTCTTTTATTGTACTTAATAAAACGTATTGCCTCATAAACTGCTTCCTTCCAGACAACGGTGAAGACTTCCATTAATTATGGGCTTTTGATCTAGTACACTTTTATGGGTTTGGGAAAAGTCTGTTACATGCAAGTGTAGCATCACAAGGGTCTGGTGCTTGTCTTTTTCCAGCTGTTTATATTACAGCGGTCTCCTTGGTGCCATCCTTTAAATAATTTCCTTCGTTCACTGCCACTTTGAAGCCTACCGTTGGTACTTGTCAAGTTGCCATTCTGTGAATAATAAAATGTAAATACACCGTTTAATGAAATGCAAGGAGTCTAAAGCATAACTAGTTTCAATTTACACTTCCCTCCATGCAGCCATTAAAGTTGTTAATCCTAGTGTGACATGAGTCGAGGCATGTGCCAGATATCTAAACCTCCCTTCCCCAAAAACATTCCAGTGTATAAGATAACGCTTAGTTAGGGTCGTGTTTTGATAGCATTTTCTGTCGATGCTATCTATGATTAACAGTTCACACCAGATCATGCCAAGTGACCTGGCTCTACAGTAGTTGTATTACAAAAACCATACTGGGGGGTGGACAGACCCAGACAATATTTTTAGGATATTTATCTGCGATTAATTTACGTGCAATACATCTAAAAGTTTAATTTCAGTCATCTACGTAGTAACCCTCCTGAAAGTCTCTTAGCTATGCACTCCTCTTGTGCCTGTGTTGGGCATTACTGACGATAAAGATGCAGTGCGCTACTTGCAACTGAGGTTATGCATTATGCACTGGGTGGTTGTACGGAATGGAAGAGGTCTTGAGAAACGATGTTGTCTCTCTCCTCTTTTGCCGACAATATTTACTGGATTTAGGACTTTTTTGCCAGTAATGTTCATAAAAATGATCTCGGATCATCCTTGTGATTCGTGGAGTTGTGGTACAGTATGGAATTTGAGCTTCAGATTTGTGTATGAAGGTATTTCATTCCAGGCTGAGAGCTGTGTGCTGGCTGTTGAAACCCACAGGTAATATGTTACTATATTTAATACTTGTGTACAGTATACAGTGCAGTTGAGTACAGCACGCCATGGCAATAGTAATTTTGGCATCTCATTGTCGGGTCTTGTGGCACATTAAAACATTGACGCCAAAGTCGACTGACTTTATAGTAAGCTTCAAAATCCTCATGAAAAACTACCCAACTTTTAAAATGATTAATTGAACCTAGGTGTTTTATCAACAGCGTCCTCCTGAGACGTGTATGGGGAGCGCAGCAGTTGGACATTTTGTTTATTGTGTGGTATGACAGGAGTGGGAGACTAATGGGAATAACATTATATCGATCGCTTGTAGTAGTGTGATACCGGTGAAGCATTCATAATCAGTTCTTTTGTCTTTTCTTGGAGAGTTGTAACTTGTATGACACTGAATAGCAGATTGCCTCATGTATGATATATATTGTATACCTTAATTCGAGTCACTTTTCTAGCTATTATGTTATTTATTCACTCTGTTAATTGTAAGCTGATGGTATTAAGAAACTCAAGGGCGTCTTAACTAACCTGCACAGGGCATCAAGCGGGTCATGATCACTTTAGTACATTTATTCAAGCAAAACTCGTTACCCACACTCTCTGACGTTTAAAATAGGCTAGCAGTTGACACCACGAGTTTCCAGTATTCAGCAGGCTGTTTTTTTTTACCTATGCATTCTTTGAAATTTTATTTTTTCTTTTAACTGTCAGTTTTTCTGATTCACAAAAGGCCAAAAGTATTAAAGAAACGTCCATCCTGTATTTTAGTTTGCCAGCGACATTTGCATCTTAATGCTTAAAGTTGGCTGTGTCATTGTATCTCACTTTAAGTAATGCCTACTCGTGCAGCAAGGCTCACATCCTACTCTGTATGTTATTGAGCCAGTCCATCTTGTAAATAAGCACGGTGAGACTTTGGCTAGGCATTGCCTTGCAAAGAGAACTGCTGCATAGGCTGCCTCCGTAGGTTACTTTGTTTTGCTCAGGTTAACAAAACAACACACTTCTTGAATGCTCATAGATCAGAGCATATCCGCGATTGAAGGGTGCCCTGTAAACTTGAATCCGCATTTAGAGGAAGGAAATTATGCTTAAACGGGCCGTCTAGTTCGCTGTTCACAGCGTGGTAAATTTATATTCTGGGATGTCTATTTTCAAGAATACCCAGTGTCGCCTAGTTTGCTTGTGCATTCTCTGAAGTTATATGGTGGGCTCCCTCTGCTTTTTGTGCTTCCAATACTTTTTGTGGTACTAGTCTGCGGGTTTGCCTAGGTAAACTGTAGGTGTCTCACTGCACTTGTTGGTGGTCAGTGATATTCTGAAAATGAGGATGCATAAGTGCTCTACCAGTTGCTTGGTGGACAGATGCATTCTGTGGGACCTGATATTACAGTGCAGTTCACATCCGCGTCAGGCAGGCACAGAGTGAAATGGAGGATTCAATACAATTTCAGCTGCGTTGTCATCATTGCATTTTTGGGAAATGGGATTCCAATTACTAATCTACTCGTAATTAAGGTAGTGCATTCCGGATGTTGAATGCACACCAGCGGCCTGTCGAGCAGAATCATGGGGTGGGGTGTTGTATGTTACATGCACTCCCTTCTGTAAAACACTGTTACTGGAGGCAGATGAACTAACAGCAAACGAAGATATCTGTTTAGCTTATAAGCAGTCTTGCATACCTATGTAGTACTCGGTGACCTCTGTGCGTTTTTATAAATTCCGGACAATCTCGCCCCTCTAGTCTCTCTTTCGAAAGATTCTGAATATTCTCAAGCATGTGGCCTTAAAACCTAGCCCTTTCCGTCAGTAACATTCCTACTCATACAGCTGTCCTTCCTAACCTTATTAGGCTCAGTGCCTAGAGACCCCATTGGCAATGAATGTTAAAATGTTCCTACGTGTTTATTAGAACAATCATTAAAATCGAAAAAAGCCCTCAAAGTGTGGATCACATTTGCAGCGGTCTGTCTAGATTTTCGGAGTTACTACGCTGTTTTCCCTCACCGGCTTCCAGGAGCCTATAATTCCAGTCCAGATGCCCTGCCTAAACGCGGGACTTCCTTCATAAGAGACTTACAAAAAAGTAATCGAAACAGTCTTGAATTAGTATTCGTCTGGTTATCTGATCTATTTTTGTTTATGAAGACTTTTTTTTAACGTTTTTTTTTTTTTTTTTATTCCAATTGAATCACGTGCCTTAGAAATTCAGCTGAGGCTTTTCATCTTCTTTCATTTAGAAGCATTACATTTTTTATTTTTATAACAAACATCAATTTTGAAATCCACCAAGCACAGATTAATTACATCCGTGCAGCACCTTTACATTATAGCCATCTATAGGGTAGATCATATCCTCAAATCTATAGTATGCCTCCCAGTTCTGCTATATTTTATCACGTTTATGCAGGCAGCCTCATGCAGTATTGATAGCTTTTTCCAGGTGAGCGTAGCAGTCCACTCCTCCCCCCCCCTCATTCACACATCCTTGGGGTAGTTTGGGAGGGTGGGGAGTTGGAGGGGGGGGGGGTTCATCTACAGGCAATGACTAGCTTATCAACCAATGTGGTGACAACCACAAGCATGCGGTTGGCCCGAGAGCTGCAAATCTTGTCTACCATACCCAATAGGGGCACTCTGGAGGTTAGTTAAAGTCTTTCGCCCGGACTTCTGAAAGCTCATTTCACATACTTTGCCAGTATGCAGAAAAGATTGGACGGGCCTAAACCATGTGCTAAGTCACCTGGAACTGTGGAACAGCGGAATCGGGCAGGTTGGGGGATCCTGCCCGCATTATGTAAATGTATCGCCATAAGGTATGTTGTGTGTAGGTAATTTAGTGGAATGAACCGGAGGCACGTGGAGATAGCCAGCATGCTTGGTGCTTGACCTGCCTCCTATCTGCTTTGTCAAGCTTGCCAAACCAGCTCTCCCAATGGTTTTGAAGTGTGTCAAAACTGTGTGGGGCATTAGCGAGCTATAGATTTAGGATGTGGCGCCTTTACCGATACAGCCCACTAGTAGTTTGGCCTCTAGGGGACTAAGTTCAGGGACCTCGGTGTCCGGTGGGATGTTAACTGCTAAGGCGTAGGATAGTTGTAAATATTCGTGCAATTGTGTCCGATTAAGTTTGTAGTGTTCCTAAAGGAGGACCATCCCTGTCAATTTGCAGTTTCAGCCCAGGAATCTCAACATGGATCTCCAACAAAGAAAGACCACACAAGTATTGTCGGGCAGGGTAAGGAGTATTAGGGTGCTGTATAACAGGGTTAGGGTGTGATCAAATCCCAGGGAAGAAAGTTCTCCTTAGTAAGCTGAGTCGTCTCACCCACCACTAAGCCAGTTGTTAAAGATAATTTGTTGGGAGGCCAGGTAGTAGCAGTGGATGGCCACCATCCTTAGCCCACCATTGTACAGGGATTGCCTACCATTAGGGAAAGTGATTCGGGGTAACTGCTCACCCAAAGAAAGGACCAGAGAGTGGAGTTGAGTGAGTGGAACCAACGCAAGGTAATTGAGAGTGGTAAGTGTTGGAGTATATACCGAAAGCGAGGGGGAATCATAATTTTAAATAGGGCGATACAGACCATCACATGCAAGGGATGCTCTAACCAAATCTTGCAGTTGTCATATTTACTAGCTCATTTTGGGCACTTTCATAGATGTCCTTTCTGCATGGTGTGTTCCTTAGCAGTTATCCCTTGCATTAGATAGTCAGAGTGCACTGTTGCAGTCTTGCCAGGCCCATACTGTAAATCAGGCCTCTATAGAGTTACTCGTTTCTCTGGTCACCTTCCTGGAGGTTGTGTGTATTGATGAATTTTATTTATTTATTTTTTGTAATCGTTGTTGTGTCCAGACAAAGGTAAAGCCCAGTAAGATGTAGCTTGAATGTTTTTCTTTTTGAAGAACTGTAACAGTTTTATAAATGTCAAACTTCTGTTTCTGCTATGGGTAACCCCAATAACGACATATGACTGTTACTGATTTATTTTTGCGCTAACAATGACACCTGTTTTTGCTTGTTTTTGACATTAGGTAACCACTTTCCTTGGAGCATTTTCTGCCTGACGTATTTATTATTCCAGCTGGTAAAAGGGAGGTGCTGCTTCAGTGCCAACATCTATACATTAATGTAAAGGATATGGCTCCGAATAAAACGTAGTAAATTCCCATAGTGTTCTTCAAACCTTTATCAGAGCATCCTTTTCGAAAAGATGAGAAATATTGTCTATAGGTAACTCCTGGCTGGAAGAAATTATTGGTCAACCATGGTTAAACTAGCTAATCCCCTTTATACCCAGTGGATACTCGAAGCTATACACAAGGTGAAGAGGCAGAAACAGAGGCCTTCTGAAGAGAGGATTTGTCATGCAGTGTTTAATTCACATGGACTGGATAAGAAGACCGTTGGTGAACAGCTGGAATTGAGTGTCCAAGATGGCTCTGTTCTTAAAGTTCTCAACAAAGGTGTTGCATCTTACAAGGACCCTGAATATCCTGGGCGAATTCCACCCGTTAAACCACTTTCCACTTTCCCCAAACCTGTCCAGGGGCCGAGGGGTATTTTCAGTGATCTGCGCAGTGTGGATTGGAATAAATTGCTAAAAAGGGCTATTGAAGGGCTCCGTGAACCCAGTGGCTCAACATTAAAGAGCATAGAGCGGTTCCTCCGCAGTCAGACCGACTTGCAGGGTATTATCAACAACCCTATCTTTCAGCGGAGGTTACGACTAGGGACCAAGCGAGCAGTAAATAACGGGAGGTTATATAAAGATGGGCCTTTTTACTCCGTGAACTATGGTCATTCAGAAGGCCGTGGAGTTTCCAAGTTTTGCAGTGCGACACTCCCACCTGTCAGCCTTTTACCCCATGAACAAGACCAGGTAAGTCCATTTGGACACTTAATCTCGTTTTTGTTTTGAAAGTGCTGAATACATTCCCTGTGAGCAATTGAGTTTCTTGTATGTCTTAGCTGTGAACTGTACCCAGTGTTATTTTGCATCTGCTTGCTGTTTCAGGTAGTGGTGGGTTACCCGTCAAAGTGTATGATGTGTTAACCATGTCATTTTTAGGTTTTCTGTAGCAAAACGATTTTTGCTGATTAAGTTGTCCGTTGGTGGTTTTTGTTTGAGCTGAACGTGAAATCTTAAACGCCAAAACAAACCTTACTTGCTTAAGTAGCCATTGTAGCTTATGTTGGCTCTGCGCTCTCCAGGCACCTGTTTCAGTAAGAAAGTCTTGCATTATTAGGGTAAGGAGGTTTATGGGCTTAAAATCCAAACTGGTTGCCTGGAGCTCATCTATCTTCTTTCATTGTACTGAAGAATAGTTGTTAGCCCCCCATGCTTTTTTTAAAAATTGTTGTATTTTTTTAAACAGCCTTTCGTTATAATGATATTTCTGGATGGAGACATTGATAATTCAGTTTCATCATTATATTATTACTTCGTACAGTACCTGGCATTATCCCGTAGCGTGACTGAATTTAGAATTGATGTATATGGGAAGTTATTTTGTTTACAGTTTTTTGTAAATATGTATATATTTTCTTTTAACTTTGAGGAAAAAAAATAGTCAGTCCGATCCATGGCTACTCTACATTGTATATCTTTTAGATCAGTGGTTCTCAACCTTTTGACTTCTGTGGACCCCCACTTTACCATTGCTGGAATCCCCCCCCCCCCCTCAAATGAGTCATTACTGAAAGCTGGGGACCAAAACTGGTAATTTTAGTTTTCTAAGCAGTCGTGGACCCCTTATGGAGTCTTCTCTGACCCCCAGGGGTCCCCGGACCACAGGTTCGGAACCACAGTTTTCGATGAAATCCCCTGGAAGGTATCCAATGTTTTTAGAAGTTCGTTCTAAAGGTTTATTGGTAAACCACTTGTATGATTCAGACTCATAAATTGCAACTGTCATAGTTCAACATTCTTTTTTTCTAAAAAGTCACAATCTGTTTAAAACTTGAAATAATTTTTGATTGCTCATCAGTTTTGACTGTTAAGTATGCAGATATCATATTTGATGTCCTGAGATTATCCTTTCATGATTGGTGTCAGAGAGACCGATAGGTGTGCCTCAGGCTGCATTAGCTTCACGTTTCTTGCCCAGATTTAATTTTTTTTTCTTCACTATTAAAGTTGGATACACATGCAATTAGGCAGTTTGAGTCTTGTTTTTACTAGTTGATTCAGTGAGGGCTAATGTTAGGTTAAGAAGATTTATTTAAGGAGAACATGCAAAAATATGAAAGTATGCAAAATACAGGCACACATATCACTCACAAATCTATACTGAAGTACAGAGTAGTGCTACATATAGTGAAAATAAAATTTTACATAACCTCAAGGTGTAAGAAGAAAAGCAGTTGTATCCAACACGCTGTTTTTTTTTTGTATTTTTTTTTTTTGCTGTAATTTATTATTGACATTTTCTTGATTGATATTTATATCCATATATTGCCAGTAATCTTAAGTTTTCCAATGCAGTTGGTTGGGTGAACTGAAGATGTGGTGATTTGCAAATTATTATTGTTGTTTTTTTTTTTTTTTTACGCTTTTTTTTATGTGATGACCTCCAGACAGGTTGGTGGGGGTGTGTTGTTGTGTCGTCGTCCCTTTTTTTTTTCTTTTCTTTTCTCCCCAAGTTATCATATATTGTGCCACCCATGAATACTATGGCTGCACATAATCTATGGTTGGAAGAGAAAGCCCTTCTTTTGACTTCAGGACTGTTAAGTTTTTGGGAAGGAGAAATTCTTGCATGCTTAAGTGTATTATTGATCAATTGCACACATTTTTTTTTTTTAAATCCTGGTATTGTGTAATTTTTCAATGCTGTAGCATTTACTGTCTTAGGTTTTGAAAGAGCATACTAAATTATTTCATGTATCCTTTTGCTGACCTGCAACTTTGTGCTTTAAAGTTTAAGGCCTTCATATGTGTCAAGATTTAGCATTATTCAGCTCATTGTGAGCTGCAAAATAACTCTAGAATCGCAGTTTATGTATTTGAGGCAAACTAATTCTATCAGGGTATGTTGGAATGTTGTCCTTACTTTTTAAACTTGTACATATTTAATACCAGGAGTTAAATGATTATAAAACATTGTGGTTATCGTATTATTAATAGTAAAAAACGATCGGTGAGGGCAATGATCCTTCATGTCCTGCAAACTGGCACACCTCTAACTATTCCCAAACCTATTTGTTTTGATCGCCGTGAAGAAGACCTGCACTATAGGCAAAGTTTGTTTTTGGTAGTGTCTTGCTCCCCCCCCCCCCCAAAACCCAGGGCCTCTTTGAAATTGATGTTCTGTATTTTCTATGTGGTGGGCAAAATGAGTTGTGGCATCAGTTGCATACATTGCATACCTTAACTTTGACAGCTGCCAAATTTCAGTGAATTGCTTGTTTGCCCCATAACAGTACTTTAAAAATAAATAAAAAAAAACACACATTATTTTAGTTTCATTATGACTCGCTTAATTTCGACCACCACACCCATTGTATGAGATCTTCGGTCTGAGGCCGGGCCATTTGCCTAACCCCCGGTGAGTGTCAACTGCTGCTGTGCATAGAAGATGGCCCACCAACCCTGGCCAAAGTTTAGGCCCTCTTTGTTTGTTTACCAATGACCCTGAAGCAGCATCATGCCGAGGTACCACAAACCCATACCTCTCCTTTTGCGATCTGCGGTTCTGAAGCCATGATTGCCTAGTTTGGAACTGAAGGACATGGTTTGATAAAGCTTGCCTTGAGATTGTTGTACTCTGGCATGACGCTTGCTGTCTGTGGATCCTTTAAAGGATTTGTCGTATCTTTAATACTTAACAAGGCTGCTCAGGGTCCCCAGTGCTGAAACTGGTGCAGTGGACCCTGGGTGCAATTTTAGGGCTAAAGATACTGCGAATCCCAAAAAAGGATCTCATGCGCACTGACCTCTTTTTATTGCGTGTGTGTATGTATATACAACTTAGGATGTGGGGACTCTGCCTCATGGTCCTGAAATATCTCCTCATTCCCCTTTTATTTAAATTTTTCACCTGCATGAAACTTAGCATGGCTGTCCTTAGCTGACCATGCCAGATGATTACCAAATTTGGTGCAGATCGTGCATGGGGTTTAAAATTGAAAGGGAAAAAAAAAAATGCTTTTTCAGTTGAAAGCGCAGCTGACCATAACCACACAGTGATGACTACCACGGTGCAATGTGTATGAGCAGGAACGTTTTCTATGGTATGCTCATACAATCTGTGTTCTATTGTATTTTAGGTTTTCAAAATGAAGTTGATCTACTTACTAGTAGTTCAAAACCTAGTACGGCTGACTTGTCCTTCCTAAGAGGGGCAAATTGAGTACCTCTAAATTTGTTTAATAGTGCCTGTAAAAGTGCTTAGAAACGGTGTGCTCATTAAGAAACTATATTACGTACTTTTTAAATGTTGATTCGTGAATTTGGAAGAGCCTCCAACACACGCTAAAATGATTTCTCCGATGTAACGCATCATTTTAAAAATTATTGGTACACTTTAATCCCATTATAGTGTAGCAGTTAATTTCTGTATGTGCTGGGTGAGTAATAGTGGAGCACATAGCACTGAAGGACTTTGGCACTGACCTGCTTGTGTGATCATATAGCAAGCTCAGCGGTCTCTGAAGAACGTTCTGGGGCTATCCACTTCTCTGGCTTTGCCAGCACGCGTCACATTTTGTCAGACGCTGGGAATGGAGTTGCTACCGCCCAGTTAGTAAATTTGCTGGACAGAGCTTGGATCGTTCTGTTGTTTTAACTAAATGCCGACACCCGTTCTGAACAGCAGATGTGGGATACTTCCCAAGTCGCATTCCTTTGCAATGTATCTGAGTCTGGCAGCGGTTGCAGGTATTGAGTCCTGGATTTTTTTTTTCTTGAAAGCGTCAATTACTGAAATACAGTTCGGAAAAAGCTCCAGTACCTCCGTGAAGGCAATCGCAAAATCTGACTTTTTCCATAAGATCACTCATGCACATTACTTATATAGGAATAAAAATGAACCAAAAGCGGATTGATTTTATACTTTCATTATTCTTTCAAAACGGCGGCAGCAGCAGTTTTCCTTGATGAAACGAACGCTGAAGGATCCTGCAATACCAGTTGGGTGATAAAAGATGAAACTTTTAAAATCCAAAACTGCGAATGTGAAAATTTAGTTAGTATTTTTTCTCCCCCGTACTTAGATTATTTATTTATGTTTTTTAAATAAAATGTGAAAATTGGCCTTAACTCGTGAATTAACCTCTAAATCAAGGCATCTTTTAAAGCCAATATGTCTCTAGACGTGGACTAATATAACACTGTGGTTATAGCCTGAATTCCCAGATTGCTGTAGTAGGTAATGGTTTCTGTATTAGTTACACCCTCATATAAACCCTGGGAGTAGAGGATTTCCACTTTTTAAAAATGGGGTAAATATTATTTTCCCACTGTAATATTCTACAACAGATGTGTCTTGGGATGGGATGTCATTGATGAAGGTTCGAGGACTGATTAGTTCCTTTGTTAAAGGTATGTCAAATGCAACAGGACGGATATCTTTATTCTGAAAGTTACTACACAATAGGCCCGATATAATGTTAAAGCCAGTGGCCGTTTTAAAGGTGAATTGACATTAACCTATGTTAAAGACTGTGAACGGGTGTTTTGTTTCAGAGAATCTGAGATTTCCATAGACCAGGCTATTGTTATTGGTCACTACTTGTAACAAACCCTGAGGGGTAGATTTGTGCTTTGAGAATACTTTTTAGCTGTTCTCCGAAGGTCTGTATAGTGTTTGCAAACTAACATTTTGTAACTACTTTTTTTATGGCGACAAGATAATTTTACAGTCTGTTTCTTTGGGAAAAGTCATGAAAGTGCCCTTATTATGAAGTTATTGCAGAAGTGGTAAACTTGACTTCAATTTTGATTTTATTTTTTAAAATACCAGTATGCCTTTACCCGTGCACTGTAATTAGAGTTGATACTTCTAGACAGGTGCTAAACATGATTCAGACATTTTACATGGTTTAAGACCTTTTTGGACATGTATTTTTATAGATTACTATAATACGCAAAGGGTCTTGTGTTGGTTACCTCTGGCAAAATACTGTGGATAGATAGCCTGTGTGAGAATCCTTGTTGGGCCCTCTCGGAGAGCTTTTTTTCCCTCCCCTACTCAGCTTTTGTACACAATTATACTTTGGTGAGTGCATACTTGGTTACTTTGCAGGAAGTCTTAGGCTCGTTATAAAAAGGCCTGTGTTGCTTGTGATGACAAATCACCGTAAGTGTATTGGTCTGATTGGTTCATGAAGAAAAGTTACGTCTGATGCCATGTGTCCCATCTGTTTACTGTGAAAAATTAAAAGAAATCATTAAGCCTGCCTCATTTATTGTTCAAATCTTATATTAAAGCAAGAAGTCCTTTGAGTGAGTTTGATATTACTCTTAATGTTTTTTTAATAGGAAGTTTATTTATTGAAATCTCACAGATTAACAGAGTATGCAAGGATTTTGGTGTTCACTATATCCTTAGGAAAACCAGTGGGTAGAACATTTTACACTGTGGTAGTCCTTTCCAGACAATTTTTGGATGGCCTGGTTGTTGTAGTTGTCTGACGCAACCCTTCTAATAATAAAAACTCGAACGGCTGTCTGGTCCAGTCCTATTTTGTCTGTCTTTAATATTCTATCTCTCCCCATAACTGCCTATAGCATGGGGCAGGGGTTTAGCCTATTTCTGCCATTGTCTATAGTCTCTATTTGTTCCCCTGTGCGTAACTGCAATAGACTGTGCACTGCACTTCAGTGTGGTGGCCAGCCACATACCCCCCTCCCCACCCGCCGCCACCACCCTCCTATGGGTTCTTTTTTTCCTATTGGGGGTGTGTGTGTACATCCTGTATCTTCAGTAAGCCATATTGAGCACCTCACTTAAATTCATTTTATCAACCGTGTGCTGCAAACTGTGCAGTCCACTTTACATAAACTGGGTGACTCCTTCGATTGGTTCTGTTCATAGTGTATCAGTGCCCTACTTTTCCTAGGTAGTTTATTGGTTTAGGAGATTTACGTTGACTTCTTTGGGTCAGTACAACAGTGATGCACTATTATGTTCATCTTCCCAAGATGATTGGCCAATGCTTTGTTTACTGAGCGGCCATCTTACAATGCTTTCAAGCAGTTATGTTAAAACTTTCTGCCAGTCATACATTATGTACATCACTGTTGTAAGTGGCCACCTTCGGTGTTTTTTTTTTTTTTTTTCTTCTGTTGCAAGCTTATTCAGGTTGAAGTCTGAACCTTAAGTCTTTCTGATTGAGAGAATTATCGGGAACATGTTGATAGCGGACATAGAAAGAAACTGCACTGACCAGTTTCCATCAACTTTATTTTGTCACTCCTATTTTCTTGCTTTAAATTCAATTGTTTAATTTTGGTTTGTCTTTCCATCTAGTCTTTGCCCTCCCCTCCGCTGTAGAGCACAGCTTGCTTACCATATCTAATATGCTCCTTTTATCCATCCAGAAGTGTCTGCTTTTCTTGAACTTTTTTTTCCTTTTTTTCTAGAAACGCTCCATGAGAGGTCATGTTTTTCCCAATTCTGTTTTTACACTTTTCCTTGCCTATTTGTTTTCATAACATCATAAAATGTGCTTCCCCCCCCACCCCCCCCCCTCACAACTCTTCAGTTTGAGCTGCGCTTACACATTCAAGTAGGTGAATACAAGAATGAGTCAAAAAGAGGATGAATTGGTATTGGAGTTGCCTAGATGAGTGGCAGTGTATGTCAGACTTACTGGTGCGTTGTCCGTGACAAAGGCAAGAGCAGTCTGATGTCAGTGCCAAAGCTTGTTTGATGTAGTTTGTGCTTACTCCTTCATACCTTTTCTCCCACTAAAGATATCTAAGCTAAATTGTGTTTCCACCCCCTCCATGTTGTTGGGTGGGGGTGGGGGGGGGGGAGTTGTGGAGGTACCTAGTGTATGTAGAATTCCCTTCAGGGAACCAAAGAAACAGCCAAAATGTAGAACATATTTTGTTTGTTTTATTCAAAAATGGAAAAAAATGTGCTGTACAAGACCGTTCCCCAATCCAAATGGGTTCAAAATGTTTGATGTGCTAATAATAATATATTGCCATGTGGCTGCAGTTTTCTAAGTGGCTGTCAATATTTCCTATGTTGTGGTTTCTGCTGCCTCCATCTCTGCTTCCCCAAGTGTCCAAGCTACAACCAAAGTAATATACTTTTCCTCTTCATTATTATGGTAGTGGTTGCAAAAAGACTGTTTGGTCTCCAGGGCTTTGGGGGTGGGAGCGTGAATCCATTTGGTCCTCAATAAAACATTGAACACTCAGCAGTGCACCCTTAATTGGGGGTGTCTGGCGCTGACTGGGAGACATATTACCAAAAAACCCACAAAACTCTGACAGTTCGCACCTGCACTGAGGACAGCACATTAGTGAAAGAAGGGCTACAGATTCAAGTTAGTGCTCAGTCTTTCACTGAAGGTGGCTGCCCTGTCTTGGGGGAAGGAGGTCTGAGGGTCCCTGTGGCCCTGTCCCTAGGGGAACCCTCAGGGTGATGTGCTGACTGTGTAGCACCTCCTATTTGGTGCACAGTCATTATGAAACCCAACTTTCTTTTGGCCTCCTTCTCTACGTTTGTAATATGGCCTAGCCTCCAGGGCAGTGTGATCCATTGACACAAGGCGTGGGCATAAACACCCTGTAATGCGTCCATTACTTACGATAATGGCATTACTCCTAGTCCTACTCCCTCGCCTTCCTTTCCTACCAATGAGGCTCCCTGCCTCCCCCTAGACCCCTCCCTTCCCATTTAAAAAAAAAGCCCCCCTCCCACCCCAACACCTCCTGTACAGAAACAAGCCCAAACGGCAACTCAGGCGGTCCGTACCGGGAGGGTGGGAATGAACGGAAAGGAAGGCGAGGGAGTAGGACTAGGAGTAATGCCAATATTGTAAGTAATGGACGCATTACCTCCCGTCCATCCCTCGCCTTCCTTTCCTACCAATGAGACCTAGTAAGAGAAAAACAGGAGACGGACTCTGAGTTGAAACAAGTTTAATCACAACCAAAAAGGACACCGGACAACCACCCCTCTATTACATCTTAGAGGACAAGACCCTGTGACCCAATACCGACTCCAAACTCCTCAAGTCCGCCAACCTGTAATGACGAACAAAAGTAGAAGGTGAGGCCCAAGTAGCGGCCCTGCAAATTTCCACCACAGAAGCGCCCTGCAGCTCAGCCACCGTAGCAGCCATACCCCTGGTAGAACGGCCCTGTATCCCCTGAGGTGGAACAACCCCTTGCAAAGAATAAGCCATCAAAATTAGAGAGCGAACCCAACGACTCAAGGAAGCAGCGGACAGCTTCTCCCCCTTCCAAGCCGGACCGAAATTAACAAACGGGGAATCACCCTTCCGGAAACGAGCAACCACCTGTAGATATTCCAACAAAGACCTACGTACATCCAAAGAATGCAACCAAACCTCCTCAGCCGAGGAAGGATCGGGACAAAAAGCAGGCAGGATAACCTCCTGCCGAGCATGGAAAGCCGAATTCCCTTTGGGAACAAACGAAGGAACCGGAACAAGCATAACCCGATCAGGAAAAACCTTACAAAAAGGAAAAGAGCAGGCCAACGCTCCCAACTCCCCCAAACGATGGGCTGAAGTAATGGCCACCAGAAAAAAGTTTTCAAAGATAGATGACGTAAGTCACAGGAATCCAGAGGTTCAAAGGGAGGAACAGTCAAGGTATCCAACACCAAAGAAAGATCCCAGGAGGGAAAGGCCCGCACCGGACGAGGAAACAAGGCCCTGGAAAAAATCTAGGCATCAAATGACTCATCAGACAGATTATGCCACAGACCCCTAAAAGCCCACAGTACACGCAGTGAAGCCACAGACAAACCCAACTGGGCCCCATCCTGCAGAAACTGCATCACCTCAAACAGAGAAGCTGCCAAAGGATCCAACCTGTGCCGCAAACACCAGGAAGATAAAACCTTCCACTGCCGACCATAAGAGCAATGTGGAATGACGCCGTGAAGCCAGCAAAGTAGAACTCAGTGACCGGAACCCCTAAGCTTGTCAATCCCCTCCGTTCAACTTCCAAGCCATCAAGTGCAACCGCCGCAATGACCCCATCGGGAGGCAAGGAAACTCCAGAGGCGAGGGAGAGTCCACATGTGACCGGATGCCATCAACCGAAGTAACGGAAACCAATTTGCCCTTGGCCAATGGGGCACGATAGAGAACCCTGGCCTTCAGAAGACGTACCCTCACCAGAAACGCACGGAGCAACTGGAATGGCGGGAATGCGTACAGAAGATCCTGAGGCCAAGGACACGACATCCCGTCCACTGCCCAAGCCTGATGACAACAAAACCAGCAGCAAAAGTGCCTCACTTTCACTTTCTCTGGGGAGGCAAACGCATCCAACTCTGGGAGCCCCCACCGGCGAACCAAGCTACGGAACAGTGACAACCGGAGGGAGAAGCTGAGATGAAGGAATGACCCGGCTCAGAAGATACGCCCAAACTTTGACCACCCCCTGAATGTAGGTGGCTCGCAGAGACAGAACACACTCCTGAGCCCAAATAAAAATGTCCCTCGCAATGCGGAACAGCGACCGGGACCTGGTCCCTCCCTGCTTGTTCACGTAAGACTTGGTCACCGAGTTGTCTGTCCGGATAAGAACATCCAATCCCTTCAGGGATTCCTGAAAACGAACCAGAGCAAGAAGCACTGCCTTCAACTCGTGCCAATTCGAGGAGCATCTGGCCTCCAGAGGTGACCAAAACCCCAGGACCTGAGCCGACCCCAGCCAAGCTCCCCAACTGGAGAGGCTGGCATTGGTCGTCACTACCACCGGGAGAGGAGGAGATAAAGACACCCCCAAACGAAGATAAGCCGGCACCAGCCACCAACCCAACTCCCTGCGAACAAACCCGGACACAGGAATCCTTGTCCGAAGAGAACTCTACACTGGAGACCAACCAACGAGAAACCAGTTCATCAGGCAAAGAAGTAGAAACCTTGCCCACGGCACCAGAAAAAACACCGACGCCAAAATGACCCTGCAGACACAACTACTGAAGGGCTCTGGGAGCAGTCTGCGATAAGATCGACAACACCTGTGACTGGAGGCACAACAACCGCTTCTTCGACACAGTCACCAAGCTGTGAAGAGTCAGAAATAGGGCCCTGAGAAAAACCAGATCCCGGGAAGGGACCAAGTCTGACTTCCCCCAGTTTACCAGAAAAACGTGGTTTTGCAGGACCAACAGAACCCGGGCCACATGACTCCGTAACAGAACCTGAGTGGGAGCTTGAATCAGAATATCGTCCAAATAAGGATGGACAAACACCCCCTCGGAATGTAGAAGAGCTACCAGAGGGGCCAGCTCCTTGGTGAAAATCCGTGGAGAGGATTTGAGGCCAAACAGCAGAAAACAAAACTGAAAATGGTCCTGGCTTACAGCAAAGCGTAGGAACCTCTGAGAAGACAGAGCCACTGGAACATGCAGGTAGGCATCCTGCAGATCCAGAGACCCCAGGAAATCCCCTGGACCGACCAGAGGAAAAATCGACTGAATGGAAAGCATACCAAAATGTACAGTCTTGATCCAGGAATTCACACCCTTGAGATTGAGGACAGGACGAAAGCCCCCTGACACCTTTGGAACCTGGAATAAGTGCCCAGACCTCTCTTCCCCCACAGGAACATGGGATATGGCCCTCTTGAGGAGCAAGTCCCGGACCCCCTCCAACAATGCCCGCCTCTGGGCACCGTTCGCAGGCAGCCTAGTAGGACGCACCCCTGTATCTGGAGGCACCACGTCGAAGTCTATGGCGTAGCCATTGTTCACAATGTCCAGAACCCAGCAATCTGTGACATCCTCCTGCCAAACGTGAAGAACGTGCCTCAGCCGCCCCCCAACCGGCCCGCTGCCAGGCCCACAGTGATTGTCAGGAACCCTTCTTAAGGCCTCCCCGCTCGAAGGAGCAGACTTTTTAGGAGAAAAACGGGGCTGAAAACAACGCTTCCTGGAAGAAAAGACTTGGAATCGAATTTGGGAGAAGAACGAGAATGCTTCCGCCAACCCTTGCCAGAAGAAGAACCACCTTTTGTAAGGCAAGGCGTGCTTCCTCTCCTTAAAAGCTTTCAAAAGCATGGAAGGCAACTGATCCCCAAATAAATTGCTCCCTTCAAAAGGCAGCCTCAGGAGAGCAGATTTCTCTCCAGGATCCGCCTTCCACATCCTTAACCAGAGGGACCTACGAGCCCCAATCAAAGCTCCCGAAGCCAGAGCCGAAGTGCGGACAACATCAGATGACATGTCCGCCAACAACCTGGCCTGTTCCATAACCGCCAGCAGCTCCGAACCCTCCTGAACAGCTACCGCCAGCTTGTCAAAATCCTGCACCAAGGATTGGGCAGAATAAGCAGAAAAAATCCAGCTCTGAGGGCCAAATTCTCTGCCGCAAATGCCCTCTTCAGACCCGAATCCACCTTTCTGTCCGTGGCATCAGCAGTAACACAGTCCTCCGGATTGACTGCCGTCTTGCCAATCAAAGTTGCCAAAATGGAATCAAGCTTAATGGAAGGAGGTAACACATCCTCCCCCTCCAGTAAGTACAGTTTCTGAAGGAAGCGCAGAACCTGAGACTTGTCCACATCCTTCCACTCCCGGAACACCATATCATTAACAGGGCCCTGGAAAGGCATGGCAAACCGCAAAGGTGTTTGATATTGAGGGAACAAGTGGAAATCAGTCTCCGAAGGTTGAAAAACAGGAAACCCTAAATTGTCCCAAACATGCGTCAGAACCTCCCACATCTCCTCCCTGGAGACATACTTCCCACCAGAAGGGGTAGAAGGAGCGTCGTCATCTGAAGGACGGGATGTTGGAGAACGTCCAGGTCTAGGCACTCCAGCCTGAAGAGCATGAGACACAGCCACCTCAATCATGTCCTGAACCTCTTCTCTGGACATGAGGCGCAGGAACCTGTAGCGCAACCTGGTGTCCACCAGGAGTGGGAAGGGGAACCGCAACATCCTCCCCTTAAGAAGAAGAGACAATCCTGCGCCGCTTGGAAGGAACCTGCCTCGACATTATCCCAACAAGAAATGTACCCAAGAGGCCAACAGCATCCAGTTAAATAAAGGAGAAAGCCCCCCCTACCCCCG
Source organism: Pleurodeles waltl (assembly GCF_031143425.1). Lineage (NCBI taxonomy): Eukaryota > Metazoa > Chordata > Amphibia > Caudata > Salamandridae > Pleurodeles > Pleurodeles waltl. Next base: position 1,440,270,331 of record NC_090445.1, read on the forward strand.
CCACATCCAACAGCAGCAAATGAGAAAAGTGCATTAATTAACCCTAAAATAATGAAAAAAACGCAGACCGAAACGCCCGTCCTACCGCCAAAACGCAAAGTTTCACAACCGGCACATCAGCCCAGCAAACGCGAGCCTAGGATCCAGAAGCACAGCCCCAGCCACCACAGAGCCGGCCGACTCCAAGGACGCGTCTCCAAGGTACCGCCGCCTGCCACAGGAAGAAGCGACCTCCGGGAAACTCACTGCGAGGTGCACCGCGCTCGCCGAGAGTCAAGACGATGCCCCACCAGGCCCCGCCTTGGAGGAAAAGGTAAGTCTAGTGGGGCTAGACAAAAAGAACAGGAGGTGGTGGTGGTGGGGGGGCTTTTTTAAAGGTAAAGGAACGGTCTAGGGGGAGGCAGGGAGCCTCATTGGTAGGAAAGGAAGGCGAGGGAGGGACAGGAGTTAATACGGTCCCTGCAAATGAGCATACAGTAATGCACAGGTGGCTTTCTGTCTAAAGCTCATGGGCTGATATAAAGGGATCAAATTGTTGCTCAAGAAGCACTGAGGAGGTTGAAGACTGGGAGGCGGCCCTGCTGTGCTTTTACCCTAATTGAAACGGGTGTAACAGTTTGTAGGAAGTTGGCTCTGTATATACTATTTCAAAGTAAGAAATAGTGAGCACAGAGTCCAAGGGTTCCCCTTAGCGGTAAGATAGTGCCACAAAGAGATAATTGTAATGCTCTATTTTGTGGTGGTGTGATCGAGCAGTAGGCTTATCAGAGGGTAGTGTTAAGCATTTGTTGTACACACACTGGCAATAAATGAGGAACACATGCTCAAAGACTTACTCCAGGCCAATAGGTTTTTATATAGAAAAATATATTTTCTTAGTTTATTTCAAGAACAACAGGTTCAAGATTTACAAGTAATACTTCAAATGAAAGGTATTTCACTCAGGTATTCTAGGAACTTTGAATAATCAAATAGCATGCTCAGTTTTGCCAAAAATGGCAATAAGCTATTTTAAAAGAGGACACAGTGCACAAATCAACAGTTCCTGGGGGAGTTAAGTAAATGTTAAGTTCACAGGTAAGTAAAACACTTACAGGGTTCAAAGTTGGGTCCAAGGTAGCCCACCGTTGGGGGTTCAAGGCAACCCCGAAGTTACCACACCAGCAGCTCAGGGCCGGCCAGGTGCAGAGGTCCAAGAGGTGCCCAAAACACATAGGCTTCAATGGAAACTGGGATGCCCCGGTTCCAGTCTGCCAGCAGGTAAGTACCCGCATCCTCTGAGGGCAGTCCAGGGGGCTTTTGTAGGGCACCGGGGGGGGGGGGGGAGGGACACACAAGCAGGCACAGAAAGTACACCCTCAGCCCCACAGGGGCGGCCGGGTGCAGAGTGCAAACATGCGGCGGGTTTTGTATTGGAATCAATGGGGAGATCCTGGGGGTCTCTTCAACGATGCAGGCAGGCACAGGGGGGGCTCCTCGGGGTAGCCACCACCTGGGCTAGGCAGAGGGTTGCCTGGGGGTCGCTCCTGCACTAGAGTTCGGTTCCTTCAGGTCCTGGGGGCTGCGAGTGCAGTGTTGGTTCCAGGCGTCGGGTCCCTTGTTACAGGCAGTTGTGGTCAGGGGGAGCCTTTGGAGGCGTCGCTGTGGGTGCCCATGGGGGGGTCAACTCTGGCTACTCACGGGCTCTCAGTCGCCGGGGAGTCCTCCCTGAGGTGTTTGTTTTCCGCAGGTCGAGCCGGGGGCGTCGGGTGCAGAGTGGAAAGTCTCACGCTTCCGACTGGAAACGTGGTGTCTTAAAAGTTGCTTCTTTATTGCAGAAAGTTGCAGTTTGTTGAACAGGGCTGCTGTTCTTGGGAGCTTCTTGGTCCTTTAGATGCAGGGCAGTCCTCTGAGGCATCAGAGGTCGCTGGTCCCTGTTGGATGCTTCGCTGTTGCAGTTTTCGTCGAAGTAGGGAGACCAGCCGGTGGGGCTGGGGCCAAATCAGTTGTCGTCTCCGTCTTCACTGCAGGGCTTCAGGTCAGCAGTCCTTCTTCTTTGGGTTGCAGGAATCTCTCTTCCTCGGTTCTGGTGGCCCCTAAATACTGAATTTAGGGGTGTGTTTGGGTCTGGGAGGGCAGTAGCCAATGGCTACTGTCCTTGAGGGTGGCTACACTCTCTTTGTGCCTCCTCCCTGTGGGGAGGGGGGCACATCCCTAATCCTATTGGGGGAATCCTCCTTCTGCAAGATGGAGGATTTCTAAAAGTAAGAGTGACCTCAGGACACCTTAGGGGCTGTCCTGACTGGTGGGTGACTTCTCCTTGTTTTTCTCATTATCTCCTCCAGCCTTGCCGCCAAAAGTGGGGGCAGTGGCCTGAGGGGCGGGCATCTCCACTAGCTGGGATGCCCTGTGGCGCTGTTACAAAGGGAGTGAGCCTTTGAGGCTCACCGCCAGGTGTTACAGTTCCTGCAGGGGGAGGTGAGAAGCACCTCCACCCAGTACAGGCTTTGTTCCTGGCCACAGAGTGACAAAAGCACTCTCCCCTAGTCAGCCCACACTGGAAGTCGGGTATGTTTTCAGGGGGCATCTCTAAGATGCTCTCTGGGTGTACTTTTACAATAAAGTGCACACTGGCATCAGTGTGCATTTATTGTGCTGAGAAGTTTGATACCAAACGTCCCAGTTTTCAGTGTAGCCATTAAGGTGCTGTGGAGTTCGTGTTTGACAAGCTCCCAGACCATATACTCTTATGGCTACCCTGCACTTACAATGTCTAAGGTTTTGCTTAGACACTGTAGGGGCATAGTGCTCATGCACATATGCCCTCACCTGTGGTATAGTGAACCCTGCCTTAGGGCTGTAAGGCCTGCTAGAGGGGTGACTTACCTATGCCACAGGCAGTGTGAGGTTGGCATGGCACTCTGAGGGGAGTGCCATGTCGGCTTAGTCTTTTTCTCCCCACCAGCGCACACAAGCTGTGAAGCAGTGTGTATGTGCTGAGTGAGGGGTCCCCAGGGTGGCATAAGACATGCTGCAGCCCTTAGAGACCTTCCTGGCATCAGTGCCCTTGGTACCAGGGGTACCAGTTACAAGGGACTTACCTGAGTGCCAGGGTTGTGCCAATTGTGGAGACAAATGTACAGTTTAGGGAAAGAACACTGGTGCTGGGGCCTGGTTAGCAGGGTCCCAGCACACTTTCAAATCATAACTTAGCATCAGCAAAGGCAAAAAGTCAGGGGGTAACCATGCCAAGGAGGCATTTCCTTACACAGTTGTTGATTAAGATATCACAGACACTGAGCCACCCAGCCAACCGCTGCCTCAAAACACTTCCCCCATCTGCCTCGAGTAAATTGATATCCTGGCTCTTTAAAGCGATCTCTAACTTTGCTGTGGCTCTTAGTCTGCATTTCTTCACAAAATGGGACGTCAACCTTGGGCAACCCTCCTCACCAAGAAAGAATAAGACAAAGCCGTCTCCCTCCCACACAAAGTCTAATAGATTGCGAGGTTCCAATTCATTCAGTTCAACATACTACATGGGGCATACTTGACATCTGTACTTCAGGACCTGGCGCATCATACTCTTATTGGAGTGAACTATGAACCATATTGATCTCTGTATCAGTCCACTAAGGACTATTTACCCTAGAGTGTTGTCTCCTTGGCCTAGGTAGGTGCCCACAATCTGGCAAAGTTGCCAGTAGGTTTATAGATCTTGCCCTTTTATTGACCAGATGCTCTACTGCTATGAAATGGAAATCTCTTCTGCAGTCCATGTTCCTAACAGGTGAGCATATGTGCTTCAAGGTGGAGGCTGGGGCTCAACACATAATTTGGCCACCATGCTGCAAAATTGATCCACCTCCTTTAACATCAGTAGCATTGGCTGTGAGACATGAATGACAGGTTGCAAAATGAGAATATTAAGTAAATGTACCCTTTTCTTCAATAGAAATGGTCTTCACCAGAGAGTGAAAAATAATTTGTTAGAATATTTCACACCAGAGGTGGAAAAAACGATAATCGTCAGCTTCCCTCTAATTATACAATAAAGAATAGTTTCTTACTTCTAGCTTGAAGGGCCTATGAATAAGGGGTTTCTATAAAGTCTATTCTTTTTGAGTTCCATACATGTGACACAACTATATGTCTAACTTGGTTCTTGATCCTTCTGGGAACTCCTAGGCGACTCTGTGTATCTCAGCTTTGTAATGTTCTGCTATGGTCTAAAGTATTTGGTGAAGACGTCGTAATATACCTAAGTGTCCCAGGAGCTCCTTGAGTCCAATGGTCTTTTTATGGTCCGCTAGTTTTCCATGCTTCTGTTCTTTAACAACGTCCTCTAGTAACTTGTTTAGTCCATTCTCTTTTTATGTTGACAAAGTTCAGTTTATATTTTGGCTTGGGTTATTCGAATCCTTACTAGTGAGCCGGTGATCCGAAACCAAACTGTTAAAAGATACTTGGAAATGTTCTGAGTAATATTTCTAGGAGCATCACAAAAGTACATTGTTAGTCCGCACTTATGTCAGATGTGGTGTTTTTGATGTTCTGGTGCATTAAAATAGTATGATACCCAATAATCTCCCTCTTTTTTTAGTAGCTTTCTCAAAATGCTCAAGTCTGTTACTGTAATAAAATATTCACTTTGCTTTTTGTGATATTAATTTAATAATTTTGTCCTCGTGAGGCATTGTCAGCATTTTTGCCCTTGTGTGTGTGTGTGTGAGAGAGCATCTGCCCTGGTAGGAAGCTCATCTTGAAAGATATTCTAATCTGTTAAGGTGTCCTTGATTCTTTCATAAAACTCTGTACGGTTGAGCCACTTAGCATCTGACTAGCAAACAAGGTGCGGTTTCTGAATAAGAACACAATCTCATATCGCCATAGATTTTGGGCAGGATGAAAATGATGAAATTTCAGCCTTTCTTTGTTTGACATTTGAGCAGCTAGTGCCTTTTCCCACTTATGCGGGGTCTATTTTTGGATTGGAAGATTTAACTCTATATGAAATCAAGTTGCTGTATAATCCTAGGACCTTTTTGGAGTTCTGTTCGCTTCAGCCCCCCGCCACTCCACCCCTGCTCTAGAGTAATTTAGCTTCATATGTATTATTTGTAGCTGCAACGATGGAATGTGCGATTTGTACTGATTGATTTATGAATGGAAATAATATTTGTGATGCAGCCGTACAAAGTCGAATTGCAAAGTATCATTTTGCAGTGATCGCAAAACAGGGCCAGTGAATATTAATTTTATTTAAAAGATAGCAGTTTGGATTCTCCTATAATTCGTTTTTAATACAGTGATGGTGCTCTCCAAGACACAGCAGACCTCCGTTTCCTGCATTTGGTTTTCCAAATGAAACTTTTTTTTTTTTTTAATTTCTTTTTTAAGTGATCTGTCCATCAAGTGGACAGACCAGACTGGTGTCTCCTAACTCCCCCCCCCTCCCCCTCTTTCCCATGAGGTGTTTTTTTTATTTTTATTTTTTTAATTTTTTTAAAGGGGGGGGAAAAAAACATTTCCATTTGAAACACACCATGGGGTTGGTGGGAGTGTAGTTCTAGTTTGTTATCCTGGACAATTGCCTGATTTCCCCCTCTAGGATGATTGGCATGGTTTCTAAATGGGAAAGTGCCCCTTGTAGGCAGGTTCCCTTGTAGGCAGTTTCTGCTTTGAAAATAGTTACCATCACAACTGTGAGTTGGGGTGGTGGGACTGTAGTTATTGCTGTGATATTTATAGGCAGTGTATTCTAGGCATTAGTATTTTTCTACATTTTTGTTTAAAGAAAAGCCTAAAACGTAGCGCAACTGTTAGCAAAGCGTTACCGTAAGAAATCAGGTTATTTCTTGCTACGGTTGTGGGTCCTTCACAGACAATTTCTGTTTTTCTTTACTGGGAACTAAGTACCCTTTTGTAGTACTTGACGTTCAGGGTAGCCCTGTAGAGTGGTCAAAGGCCTCCTTAGGGCAGGTAATATGGGCTATGCTCAGAACTTAGTCTGACATACACCATCAAATAAATACTTCTCCAGTCAGTGCATTTAATTATTATTATTATTATTATTATTATTATTATTTTTTATTTTTTTAAAGGTAAAGTACTTTATCATGCACACACTATTCAGTACTATGCATTAATTTACAAATGAGGCAGGCGAAAATAACTATTTACAGCTTAGCGAGCGCAGACCCTTAAATCATAGAACACCCATCCCCTCCCCCCCCAACACAAAAATATACACACACTAGACTCAATATAATGGGGTGTAATTATCTAAAGGCAGGCCTACTAACCTTTTCAGGGGGCACCACATTAATACAAGTGGCAACATGTCATTAAACTAATGCAACACATGAAAATCTCAAAGGATGGTACCATCTTACAGTGACACTCAAGAATACAGTAATGATTGTCTTTATTTTTATTGTTAATACTGTATTTCAATATACAGTGAACTGTATGGGTGAATCTTATCTACTTTTACACATGCTGCAAAGCAGCCTTACGACCCATCTTCGGTGATCCCTGTTCTGTAGAGCCACTGGATTAGGTGCTCCAATAGTGTTCGAAAGCCCAATAAGTCTTCTGGTCACTATTTGGTGCAACTGACAGACTTAAGGTGGTACACTTAAATATCAAATATGGGATTTGTCCCCCCCAGAACACTTTCTAGCAGGGTTGTGGTTACCTCCTGGGAAGCCAAAATGGGAAATAGGTACATTTTGGTATGCGCCCCAGTGGATTCTGTTGTGCTTATTAAGCTGGCTTGGGTCTCGGGGATGAATTCTTTTCTTTTTCTCTTTCTAAAAAGTGCCCACGTGGACGCTTTTATGGGTGTTGTGTGGTTTTAAAAAAATCTTTTTTTAAATAAATGTAATTTTATTTGTATTTTCCTTTTCATTTACCCAGTGTCCCATCCCTCCCGAGGGTGCTTTCAGTCCCATCTTTTGTCGGGCCGCTCAGTACTGGCCGGTGGAATCCCCGCTCCTGTCTATGCGAGTGGAAGATTTGCTCTGTGACACCTGCCTAACCCTTTACCACGACACTGCATCTCCCACACCGGCCTTTGGGCACTTGCAGGGCACCTTTGTCAGCTAAACTCATGGTTTCCTCCTTTTGCAGGCCAGATTCCAGTAGAACTAGTCCACTGAAAACCCTGGCAAACCTTGCAGGTTGGTTTACACCCAGCCCCCCCCCCCCCACACTTTTTGAAAAAGCAGGCCCAATCCTTTACTATCTTGTTCTCCAGAGGATGTAGCTAGTCAGGTTGGTCCAGCAAGATGATTCAAGGGCTCAAATCTAATTGGAGGCGAAGTCGGAGAAAAACGATAAATCTTTCCTTAAAGTTTGCAGATAAGTAAAAATTACGGTCAGATCTGCTTTCAGAATCCTGTTTTTACTATGATATTGGTGCATCAACTTAGTATCTAGGCTTAACTGTAGTTTTGTGTAGAATTTGACCAGTCTACAAACTGTGGAGCACTCTACTTACTAAAGTGCAGCACTACAGATGAACATACCCACACTATTAATGCCCACGTTTAAGGCTCATCCCCCTCAGTCCCAATCCAGACAGGGTCCCCTATGTGACTGGGTACCTGTGTGCAGGTACTGGACAGTGCTGAATGGCAGTCTCACATGCATGTGCACATATCGTCGCATGCTACCAGCCTATAGCTTCTTACTCTAGTTGTGAGGCAGCAGACCTTATTTTAGAAGGTGGCCACTGGTGGTTACCACTCCCAATGCAATATAAATGAGCTTCCAGAGAGTGAGACTATCTCAGTGAGAAGTCCAAACACTGAGTCATTTGAAAAGCAGGGCTGTTAATGGTGCATAATCCATTCATCGCAATAACCTAAGCCTCATGTTGTTTTTTTATTTTTTATTTGGACTATAATCCAGATTGTGCCCCTAGATTGGGTTGTGGATTTTTTTTTTTTTTTTGCTTAGTCGTACTCTAAAATGAACCTGACCTAAGCAACCCAGCTAACGTCCCCTAGTGCTAAGTTTGCCTATTACTTGGAACCCTTACCTTTTAAACTACTCAGACATATTAATTTTGTAGCCATATGCACTTTCAATTCTTGGAGCACAGGGTTCAGTGCGGGGGGGAGGAGGGGAGTAAGTGGATTGGTTAAAGCAAGGAGATGGTCATCCACGGAAAGCAGGAGTTTATGATCTTGCCTTCCAAAGGGGATGCTGGTTATGTCCAATGCTTGGTGGAGGCAAATGGCCAGGGGTTGAACTACAGGCGCAAAGAGTAAGGGGCAGAGGGGACATCCTGCTCTGGTGCCCCTAAAGAGGGTAAAGGGCTGGGAGGAGCCCCAATTGACCCAGATTGTAGGTGTGACATAAAAGGCCATGATTCTACTAATTATGATGGGCCCTAGGCCTATTTTGGTAAGGACCTCATGAAAGCAAGCCTTCTTTGCATTTAATGAGAGCGAGGGAGCTGGGATGTTGCGTCAATGGGCTTTTTCCACCAGGTGCATGAGTCGGCAGATATTGTTCTGGCTCTCCCTGTGTTTAATAAACCCTACTTGGTCATGGTCTGTGAGGCCAGGCAGACTGGTTTTGAGACGGTTTGCAATCCTTTTGGTGTTGCTTTTCGCATAAAAATTTAGTGAGTTTATCGGGCAGCATGAACACCAGAGGGATGGATCATTTCCCAGCTTCGGGACCAGAATTATTTTGGTGTGGGACATGGCCGGCGTGACACCGGTAGTACTAGAGAGAGAGTTTTGGAGCATGAGTAGGTGCTCTCGTAATTGGAGGAGACATTTTGCTAAAAAGAGGGTGAAAGGCTGTTGGGGGCAGTTTTTTTTTTTTCCCTTTTGGGATTATCTTGAGGGCCCTATTCAGTTCAGCAGCCGAAAGGTTTTTCCAAGTCTTGGCATACTTCTGGCTTCAAAGGCAGGCAAAGACAGTCTCTAAGATATGTCTGTATGGCCTGTGGATCTTCACCCTCCGAGGTCTACAAATTTTGGTAAAAGGGGCAGAAGGCCTTCTGTTCATGTACAACCCAGCAGTCTCCCTGGGTGTGGATCTTAGATAGGAGATTAAGCTTGTTCATATCTAAGTCTGCGCACTAAAAGGGTGCTTACTTTATTCCAGCCATTGTAAAAATTCTGTTTTAAGAGCAAGTAGGGAGTGTTCTGCTTGGTTAGTGCAGAGCACACAAACCGACTGTCCCTTGAGTAGGGCTGGTGGTTGTTTAGTTCGGTTTGTGGAATTGGACTTAACGGCTTGCTCCAGTGAAAGGATTTCCACTGTGAGGTTGTTTTCGATACGGTGGGCTTTCCAAGCCCTAGCGATGGCTATAGTAGAGGTAGTGCCCTAGATGGTAGCCTTGAAGCCATCCCATAGAGCATGAGGTGGGATTTCGGGGAGGGCATGAAGTGTGAAATAATCAGTGTCTGCAGTGGCAGCTCGGTCTACTGAAAAATAGTTTGTACTGCTAGCCTTTTCTGGCCCTCAAGAACACACAGGTTCCGGTCTTGAAAGTGAAGCCTTTTTGCCCCTGTGGATCTCCTAAGTGGCTTGAGAGAGACTAAGAGTATGGATGCTGAAGTTACTTTAGCAATTAAATTAGAGCAGCATTTTTCTGCTGCCCACTCCTGTTAAACTTCCTCTCTGTCCCTGGTGACTGCAAAAAAAAGTTAGTTTATGACCTTATTGGCTGCATTATTTTGTGGCCGTGCTCATCATGTATAGACATGCCTGCAAAATGATACAGCACTTTAAAAACAAAACCATTTTTTTTTTTTTTTGTTAATTGCCGATCTGAGTTGTATCAGCTAACACAAGGGTGAACGTGTTTTATGGAAGGTGGGTAGGTGGAGCAACATGGAGGTCATGGATGAGGCAATGGGGCGTGAGTGACTGCTTCTCTTCCACACTCTTGCTTCAGACACAATGGCATTAGGGGGAGAAGCAATAGGTGAGAGTAACCTGTGGCGGACAGGGTATTAGAACACTATCTTGACCTCGGTGGATGGAAACAAGAGCAAGTGCAACATGGAGGGTTGTTGGGAGAAACACCCGGGTGTAACACAATTCAAAAGAAGAAAAATACACGATGGAGACTGCTGTAAAATGCGCAATTATTGGCAAAGCAAATCTGGTTTTGCCTATGTGAGACCTATTGGCTGTGTCATTTTTTCCCCAAAGATGTTGCACAGCTGCACGGGATGCTTTGTCGACTTCCGGAAAAAGAAATATAAAATTGACTGTTTGGCCTTATCTAGCCACAAGTAGTTGTATTTCTCTACCTGCATCAAATTTTTTTTTTCTCCATATACAATCTCAATTTCCTCTTTACATATTTAGACAGTTCTACTTTGGACATATCAGCATTCTCATAGTTTAGATGATTCCTCAATTGACATTGCTTCATAGTGGTTATCACTATGATTCAAAACGACCACATTTCTCACAATTCTTCTGTGCTTTGAGTTCATCTTTATTGAGATTAGTCAGTCATATTTGCATGATACATAGCTGTCAAATTCACGCATGACCAATTTATTGAAAATATCAGTAACATTATCGGCATTTGTAGGAGGAATGTGCGTACATTTGTTTTCAACTAACTGGTAACTCAGATCTGTATTGATATGCAATTCTTTTGGTAGGTCTTCTATATAGCAACCATGCCTCTCCTCCAAGGCCATGAATACACCAATATCCAACTATTTTCTTATTTGACATGTGACCATGATCTGTACTGATCTGTACAGGATAGTTACTCTTGGATTTGGTCATAAAATATTTTTTCAGTTTTAATTGCCTTGTAAATCTATTTAAATCAACCTTGGCACACCCATTGTCCCATCTATTTGTTGGAGTGAAAGTCCTTCATTGAGAACACTTCTTTCAGCATCTGAAAGTGTCTTATGTGACAAATTAGCTACCAAGTTATCTACTTCCTGGGCCCTGTCTCCTTAAGTATCTGAGCTCTCATCCATACTCCTTCTCTGTCCCGGTTTCCTTTCCCCATCTTTCTGCATATTTTTTATTTCCCTACAGAGGGAAATATGTTAATTCTCAGATACCTGGATATTCTATCCACATTCAAGTATTTCCTAAGAGTTGTGGCAGCCCACCAGGAGATAGATAGATATAGATATAGATATAGATATATATATATATATATATATATATATATATATATATATATATATATATATATAGATATAGATATATATATATATATATAGATATATAATATGTTCGATGGCATGTGTAGCTGCAGCTACACATGCTGTGCACATCCCGCCATCTAGTGTTGGGCTCGGAGTGTTACAAGTTGTTTTTCTTCGAAGAAGTCTTTTTCGTGTCACAAGATCGAGTAACTCCTCCCCTTCAGGCTCCATTGCGCATGGGCGACGACGCCATCTTAGCTTGTTTTCTTTCCGCCATTGGGTTCAGACGTGTTCCTCTTCGCTCCATGTTTCGGTTTGGAAAGTTAGTTAAATCTTGGAAAATTCGACGGTATTGTTTGCGTTCGGTATCGGGTTAGTTACAACAGATCGACACCGAATTTTGAAGAGCTCCGGTGGCTCTTCGGGGTTTTCGATTCCCCGGTGGGGCCTGGTCGGCCCAACCTCGTGCGTCTTCAAGGCTAATGGAACGGACCCCATTCCGCTTCTGCCCCGAATGTCACAACAAGTATCCTTACACAGATCAGCATCTGGTCTGTAATTTGTGTTTGTCTCCCAAACACAAAGAGGATACCTGCGAGGCCTGTCTAGCGTTTCGGTCGAGGAAAACGCTAAGAGACCGAAGAGCAAGAAGACTACAAATGGCATTGGCAGGACAACAACAACACTTGGAAGAAGAAGAAACCTTCTCCATCGCGGATTTGGACTCGGACGAGGTCGATCCCGAACAGACGCCGAGAACCGTGAGTAAGACGTCACTGCACAAAACTCACGGAAAAATCACAAAAGCCCAGGGGACGCCACCGTCAACAGGCCATGGCTTAACCCAAAAATTAGGTGACCGGCCATAGGCACCGAAAAAGGGCACACATGTGTCGAAGTCATCCGACTCCGGTCGAGATACCGCACAGAACAGACTCGACCTCGAGACACTGGGTCAGAGCAATCTCGACACCGAGAGGGCAGCATCGAAATGAGTCGGCACCGAGACATCGGAACACCGAAAGGCAAAAAAGTGTCTTCAGAGCCAAAAAAGACGGTCGAAAAGGTTTCGATACCGAAACATCCGGCCTCGGAGCCGAAACCAAGTTCCTACACAGAGGAACAGGGCCTGTCCTCAGATGCAAGGACACAGATTCGGACAGGAGCTAGAGGCAGGGGAGCCAGATTACACTCAAAGGAGGCTCCACATTCAGGAGGACAAAGGAAAGATCAGTACTCTCCCTCCAATCCGAATTAAAAGGAAACTTGCCTTCCAAGAGAAAGACAAGCAACCACAAGCAAAGGTGGCAAAACAAATAACTCCGCCACCATCACCACAACGCTCACCATAAGCATCACCAGTAGGCACTCCACCAATGATGCAGTCTCCAACTTATACAGGAATGAGTCAGGATGATCCTGACGCATGGGATCTTTATGATGCACCTGTATCAGATAACAGTCCCGACTGTTATCCAGCGAGACCGTCACCACCTGAGGACAGTACTGCCTACACACAGGTGGTGTCAAGAGCAGCTGCGTTTCACAATGTCACCCTGCACGCAGAACCAATAGAGGATGACTTTTTGTTTAATACACTGTTGAGCACACACAGCCAGTACCAGAGTCTCCCTATGTTACCGGGAATGCTGAAACACTCAAAACAAGTGTTTCAGGAGCCTGTAAAAGGCAGGGCCATTACGCCAAAGGTGGAGAAAAAGTACAAACCGCCACCAACAGACCCTGTGTACATCACGCAGCAATTAACGCCAGACTCAGTGGTTGTAGGGGCAGCTCGCAAAAGGGCGAACTCACACACCTCGGGAGATGCTCCACCACCAGACAAGGAAGGTCGCAAGTTCGACGCAGTGGGGAAGAGGGTCGCGGCACAGGCAGCCAACCAATGGCGCATTGCCAACTCACAGGCCTTGCTGGCTAGATATGATAGGGCTCATTGGGACGAAATGCACATTTCATAGAAGACCTACCCAAAGCGTTCCAAAAGAGAGCACAACAAGTGGTGGAAGAAGGCCAGAGTATCTCTAACAATCAGATACGGTCAGCAATGGATGCAGCAGACACAGCTGCTAGGATTGTAAATACAGCAGTCACCATACGGAGACACGCATGGCTACGCACCTCAGGATTCAAGCCGGAAATTCAACAGGCGGTGCTGAATATGCCTTTTAACGGACAGCAGTTGTTTGGGCCTGAGGTGGACACTGCTATCGAAAAACTTAAAAAGGACACAAATACAGCCAAAGCCATGGGCGCACTCTACTCCCCACAGAGCAGAGGCACATTTCGTAAATCACAGTTTAGAGTTGGGTTTCGGGGACATAGCACAGAACACTCAACCTCACAAACAAGACCCACTTACCAGAGTCCATATCAGAGGGGAAGTTTTCGGGGGCAATACAGAGGGGGACCATTCCCAAAAAATAGAGGGAAGTTTCAAAACACCACAAAATAAACAGTGACTTCAACGTTTCAAATCCCCAACACATAACACCAGTGGGGGGGAGACTAACCACTTTTTACAAAAACTGGGAGGAAATAAGACACGTGGGTCCTAGACATTATACAACATGGTTATTGCATAGAATTTCTACAATTCCCTCCAAATGTCCCACCGAAAACACACACCATGTCCAAACAACACATGGATCTATTACAACTAGAGGTACAAGCGTTGTTACAAAAAGATGCAATAGAGCTAGTACCAATTCATCAGAAAGGAACAGGAGTTTACTCCCTGTACTTTCTCATACCCAAAAAAGACAAAACTCTAAGACCCATATTAGATCTCAGAACATTAAACATCTTCATCAAATCAGATCACTTTCACATGGTGACACTGCAAGACGTGATCCCATTGCTCAGACAACAAGACTACATGACAACACTAGACCTCAAGGATGCATATTTCCATATACCTATACATCCTTCTCACAGAAAGTACTTAAGGTTTGTAATCCAAGGGGTACATTACCAGTTCAAAGTGTTGCCATTCGGAATAACAACAGCGCCAAGAGTTTTTACAAAATGCCTGGCCGTAGTGGCAGCCCATATCAGAAGGCAACAAATACATATGTTCCCGTACCTAGACGATTGGTTAATCAAAACCAATACGGAAGAACGGTGTTCACAACACACATACTATGTCATAGAAACCCTTCACAAGCTAGGTTTCTCACTCAACTACAACAAATCACACCTACAGCCGTGTCAGATACAACAGTACTTAGGAGCAACAATCAACACAACAAAACTGGATTGCCACTCCAAGTCCACAAAGGGTACAGGCATTCCAAAACGTAATACAAGCCATGCACCCAAAACAAAAGCGCCAGGTAAAATTAGTGATGAAGTTACTAGGCATGATGTCCTCATGCATAGCCATTGTCCCAAACGCAAGATTACACATGCGGCCCTTACAGCAGTGCCTAGCATCACAATGGTCACAAGCACAGGGTCAACTTCAAGATCTAGTGTTGATAGACTGCCAAACATACACCTCGCTTCAATGGTGGAACAATATAAACTTAAACAGAGGGCGGCCTTTTCAAGACCCAGTGCCTCAATACGTAATCACAACAGATGCTCCCATGATAGGGTGGGAAGAACACCTCAACCAACACAGCATCCAAGGACAATGGGACACTCAGCAGAGACAGCTTCATATAAATCACTTAGAACTACTAGTAGTATTTCTAGCGTTGAAAGCATTTCAACCTATAATAACCCACAAACACATTCTTGTCAAAACAGACAACATGACAACAATGTATTATCTGAACAAACAGCGAGGGACACACTCGACACAGTTGTCTCTTAGCACAAAAGATATGGCATTGGGCGATTCAAAACCACATTCGCCTAATAGCGCAGTTCACACCAGGAATTCAAAACCAGTTAGCCGACCATCTCTCTCGGGATCACCAACAGATCCACGAATGGGAAATTCATCCCCAAATACTAAATACTTACTTCCAAAGATGGGGAACACCGCAAATAGACTTATTTGCAACAAAAGAAAACGCAAAAAGCCAAAACTTCGCATCCAGGTACTCACAGGCTCACTCCAAAGGCAATGCGTTATGGATGAGTTGGTCAGGGATATTTGCAAACGCTTTTTAACCTCTCCCACTCCTTCCATATCTAGTAAACAAATTGAGTCAAAACAAACTCAAACTCATACTGATAGCACCAACTTGGGCACGACAACCTTGGTACACAACACTACTAGACCTGTCAGTAGTGCCTCATATCAAACTACCAAACAGACCAGATCTGTTAACTCAACACAAACAACAGATCAGACACCCAAATCCAGCATCGCTGAATCTAGCAATTTGGCTTCTGAAATCTTAGAATTCGGACACCTAGACCTTACACAAGAATGTATGGTGGTCATAAAACAAGCTAGAAAACCAACCACTAGCCATTGCTACGCAAATAAGTGGAAAATATTTGTTTATTACTGCCATAATAATCAAATTCAACCATTACACGCATCAGCAAAAAATATTGTAAGCTACCTACTTCACTTAAAGTCAAAGTTAGCTTTTTCATCCATTAAAATACATCTCACTGCAATTTCAGCTTATCTGCAAATTACGCACTCAACTTCATTATTCAGAATCCCAGTCATAAAAGCATTTATGGAGGGTCTGAAAAGAATTACCCACCAAGAACACCACCAGTTCCTTCGTGTAACCTCAACATTGTATTAACACGACTCATGGGTCCACCTTTTGAACCCATGCACTCATGTGAGATACAATATTTAGCTATTAGAAATGCTACTTTCCATGTTATCACATCTCTCAGAAGAGTAAGTGAAATACAAGCCTTTACCATACAAGAACCCTTTATTCAAATACACAAGCATAAAGTAGTTCTACAAACAAATCCAAAATTCTTACCTAAGGTCATATCACCGTTCCACTTAAATCAAACAGTGGAAATCCCAGTGTTCTTTCCAGAACCAGATTCGGTAGCTGAGAGAGCATTACATACATTAGACATCAAAAGAGCACTAATGTACTACATTGATAGAACTAAACATTCGCAAAACAAAACAATTGTTTGTTGCTTTCCAAAAACCTCATACAGGGAATCCAATATCCAAACAAGGCATTGCCAGATGGATAGTTAAATGTATTCAAACCTGTTATATAAAAGCAAAAAGAGAACTGCCTATAACACCAAGGGCACACTCAACTAGAAAGAAAGGTGCTACCGTGGCCTTTCTAGGAAACATACCAATAACGGAAATCTGTAAGGCAGCCACATGGTCTACGCCTCATACATTTACCAAGCATTACTGCGTGGATGTGTTAACAACACAGCAAGCCACAGTAGGACAAGCAGTATTATGGACTTTATTTCAAACAACTTCAACTCCTACAGGCTGAACCACCGCTTTTGGGGAGATAACTGCTTACTAGTCTATGCACAGCATGTGTATCTGCAGCTACACATGTCATCGAATGGAAAATGTCCCTTACCCAGTATACATCTGTTCGTGGCATGAGACGCTGCAGATTCACATGCGCCGTCCCACCTCCCCGGGAGCCTGTAGCCGTTTTAAGTTGAGAAAAGGTCTTGAACATTTGTAAATTTCTAAATATATCACTTAGAACCATATTATGTACATACATATTTACTCCATTGCATGGCACTATTACTATATACACAACTCCTACCTCACCCTCTGCGGGGAAAACCATCTAAGATGGAGTCGACGCCCATGCGCAATGGAGCAGAAAAGGGGAGGAGTCCCTCGATCTTGTGACTTGAAAAGACTTCTTCGTAGAAAAACAACTTGTAACACTCCGAGCCCAACACTAGATGGCGGGATGTGCACAGCATGTGAATCTGTATGTATATGTGTATATGTGTATATATATATATATATATATATATATTCAAAGAAAATGCCACCCCTCACAGGCATTGAAAAGACCGCACTCCAGAGTTTCATAAGCAAATTTTAATGGCGACGCGTTTCGATCAACTGATCTTCCTCATATCCCATGCTACCCATAGTACTCCAACCCATTTAAAAAGACATCAAACACCCACACATAAAAATAGTAAAAATACTGTGTGTGACTAAATCTGGTCATATAGTCTCCCTTGAAAATTAAGGATAATAATCATCCCAGAAAATCTATAAACATCGTAATTTCAACACATAAGGAATTATTATTAATTCAACCTTAATTCACCTTAACATTAAGAAAATGTTTGTGATTAAAAAAAACACAAAGAATCTGTCTAAACACAAAATTATTAATTAATAAAAATGGAAAATCATTGTCATATTTAACACAAAGAATAAAAACAATGTTACATCACAGAATTAATTCCATAATACTATCGACACATTGATTACTTTTTCATCTAATTTCTTCCCATTCCTATTTTTTTTTATAGAAGATTTTTTTTTTAATTCAAGAAGAAAAAAAAGAATGAATTCTAGATATGATGAATCGAAATACCTTTTCCCATATCTTCTTCTCAATTTTCATTGGCTGAGTGGCCACAATTTTCATAGAGAAAACCAAACGAAAATTATTAGGTGCAAAACACATCTGTTTTCAAATTTCTTATGGAACATTTATAATCTCGTAAAATATCCTTGAGTTAACAATAGAAAAAATTGCAAATACATACAAAGAGATTTTTACTAAAAGTTTGAGACTCAACCTACATGTACATAAAGCCCTTCATTCACTTTAAACCCGTTTGGGGTCTTGCTATTAAGATGGCCGATCTATTCTGATTCCATAACAGGTAACCTCTTCTCCCTGTCGCCACCTCTAGCAGAAAGCAGTACCCTATCAATGCCAAAAAATGAGAGCATGTCAGGGTTTTGAAGATGCTTTTCTTTCCAATGTCTTGCTTCAGGGTAATTCTGATCATAATTCTTTATTGCCCACAGATGTTCAAAAACTCATTTTGTTACAGGAAAGACAGTACTTCCCACATATATTAAACCACATGGGCAAGTGAGAACAAACACAAAAATCACTATTATATGTAATTAATTTTTCAATTCTTTTACTCCGTCCATTTGGTAAGACAAAAGTTTTTACATTTTTGCTACCTCTGCATGCTTTACACTTGCCCCATTTGTGGAAACCTTTCTGTTCTGATAACCTCTTCCTGTTTAGTTTTCATACTTAAATTACTCTGTACTACCATATCTCTCAAAGACTTGGATTTGCGATAAGTGATCAGTGGATATTGCGAGATCTTCCCAATAACAGGATCAGACTTAACCAAATACCAGTATTTTGTGAGCATTCTCTTAATCTTATCTGATTCTAAGTAGTAAATAAACTGGCTGCCTGTTCTCCATCTTTAATGTTAATTCTCTGGGTGAAAAGGTCTTGTCTACTTCACGTTTTCACTCGCTCTTTTGCAGCCTTTAATACATACCCAGGATAACCTATAGCTCAAAAATTGTCTAACATAGTTTTCTCTTCTTTCACAAAAGCCTCCACAGTACCGCCGTTGTGTTTAGTTCTAAGGCGCTCTCCATAGGTGATACTCCATTTAAGATTAATGGGATGGTGACCATTCGCATGTAATAAACTATTGCCTGCTGTTTTCTTCCAGAAAAGAGAAGTGCATACCTTATCATCTTTTTATCTCCACATGTACATTCAAAAAATCAATTTCCGTACTGTGTATCTGATTTGTGAGTGCCAGATTTAACTGATTATGTGAAATATATTCCAGGAATCCTAGCAACTGACTCTTTGGACCATCCCATATCACAATAAGATTTCCAATGTACCTCGTCCAAATTATTATATGTTTTAGTCCATCTGATGTTCTCCTCTGTCCACACATGTTGCTCCTCCCACCACCCAATAAAGATACCTGCAAAACTTGGAGCAAAGCAATTGCCCATCGCAGTACCAGTGACTTGTCTATACCACTGATCATTGAATAGAAAAAAATTGTTCTCCAAACAAATTTTTTAACACATCCAAAAGCATCATTATATGATCATTTAAGAAAATAGCCTTGTCACAAAAGAAAAACTGACAGGCCCCAATCCCTAATGCATAGTCAGTACATCTATAAAATGAAACCACATCAATGGTCCCCATCAGATCTGTGGGCTGCCAGGGCATATTCTCAATTTTAGCAATTAAATCAGCACCGTCTCTGCCGTAAGAGGATAAGCTCAGATCGCACGGTAACGGATAAAAGTCTATAAATACATAGAAGTAGATTCTAAGAGACTTCCATTAGCTGAAATAATAGGTCTACCTGGAGGATTAACCCTGTTATGAATCTTGTGAAGCATATAAAAGCAAGGCCCCACAGGTTTCTTGATCTACAAGAATTTAAATTCCTGAGTACTTAAGAGGCCTCTCGCTCTCCATTCACTCAAAACATTATGATATTGTACAATAGATTTTGTTTGTAATCTTGATACCTCTATCTCATAATCTTTTACCTTGCTTAGTTGCCTATTCGCCTTCTGTATGTACCCTTGAACATCCCACATACCTACATTGCCTCCTTTATCAGAGGGCTTGATCACAATAGTAGGGTCCTGTATCAGTGTTTTCAAGGCTAATTTCTGAGGCCCGCTCAAATTTCTTGCATAGTGATTTTGACTTTCTTTCCATATTCCTAAAAGATCCCCAACCACAACCTCTTGGGAGGTATCCATATTATCATGGGAAGTGTTGGGGATGTATTTTGATTTAGGTCTCAAAGAATTTGAGGTTATCCTATCCAATTAAAAATCCATAGAGACTAAAAAGTCCCTCTCCGTATCATAATCCAACACTCTACCCTCATATCACTTAATGCCATAAGTCCTTCAATATCACTGAGATACAAACTATCAAAGGTGTGATCAACCAATAGGGGGTTAGATTGTAACATTCTCCGTTTACCATCTTGTTGGGAAAAGGTCTTCAAAAGTGAAAGTTTCCGAATAAACTGATATAAATCTATGTGTGTTCTACAGAAACCCATATTGGCCACAGGGCAGAAAGACGAGCCTAATTCCACGAGTGATTGTTCTCCTTCAGTCAACTCGTGTGTAGATAAATTTATAACAGTTAAACAGGTCCTTACCCTTCATTTCCTTCTTGTCTGTCGGGTGGCCCTCCCATGCGACACGTCCATTTTGTCCACCTTCTCCTCCCCTCTGGACTTTTCTCCTTTTGCGTTGTTTACGCCTCTTCCTCATCCGGTTTTCTTTCGTGGTCCTTGGCTGTGCTGTAGAAAATTCAAAAGAAGATATAGGAAAAGGTATTTTGATTCATCATATCTAGAATCCACTTTTTTTTTCCTTGAACTTAAAAAATCTTGTATAAAAAATAGGAATGGGAAGAAATTTGATGAAAAAGTGAATCGGTGTGTCTATTATTTTGGAATTCTGTGATGTACCATTGTTTTGAATCTTTGTTAAATATGACAAATGATTTTCCATTATTAATTTTGTTTAGAAACATTT
This sequence comes from Pleurodeles waltl, assembly GCF_031143425.1. NCBI lineage: Eukaryota > Metazoa > Chordata > Amphibia > Caudata > Salamandridae > Pleurodeles > Pleurodeles waltl. Next base: position 1,440,290,968 of record NC_090445.1, read on the forward strand.
TGTGTCTTCTATCACGTATAATCTATTATTGTTATTGTTATTGTTATTGTTGTTGTTATTATTATTGTTTTTTTTTTTTAATGTTAAGGTGAATTAAGGTTGAATTAATAATAATTCTTTGTGTTGAAATTAAGATGCTTATAGATGTTTATGGGATGATTGTTATCCTTAATTTTCAATGGAGAATATATGATCATATTTAGTCACATAGTATTTTTACTATGTTTATGTGTGGGTGTTTGGTCTCTCTTTAAATGGGTTGGAGCACTATGGGTAGCATAGGCTATGAGGAAGTTCTGTTGATCAAAACGCATCGCCATTCAACTTTGCTTTGCATCTGAAACTTTGGAGTGTGGTCTTTTCAATGCCTGTGAGGAGTGGCATTTTCTTGATTTATAAAATAACAGCTGCTGGTGACCGTGACCTGCACTGACCCCGAGGGGTAGAAGTAGCCGGGCAGACACCGGGAATCATTATTTATATTGTTATATTTTTATATATATCACAAAGTAGACAACAAAAAGGGTGAATAGACTGGAGAGGGCTTGCAAACACATGAATGCTTAAGGAGTGTTAGACTATAAATAAAGTACCTCTACCAGCTGTGGCCAGTGGCCTTCCACTGGCTGCAGCGGTAGAGGTTTTTATTTTTAATCTAACACTTCTTAAGCATTCATGTGTTTGCAGGCCCTCTCTACCTCTCCATCCTTCCCACAGGGCAGGAAATTGTACTTGTACTGTTTAAGCTCCATGGGCGACTGCACAACAGAAAGCACTGAAGAGAAAGATGAAGACAGTGGAAGCAGCAGGGGGCCCTGACCCAGTGATAGTCAATGAAATGCCACGTGGAAACCAACCACTGATAACTATGGGGTGGGCTCTAAGTCAATAGTTTTTATTTTTTATTTTTTTCTTCCCTCCACTGTAGCGTTTGCCGACATTAAATGTGTGTTGTAGGCAAAACCAAAAAAGTAGTGCCTGAAAAGCAAGCAGTGGAAGCCAGTCAATAAAAAAAGATGGTAAATCGGCTATGATACATGGGAGGAACGAGCACAAGCTTGACAAGCTAGGGGAAGAAGAACGGAGACATTTGCGTTGCAATAAAGTCACACGGTGGTAAGCAATAGGGGATCCAAGTCCTCATATGTTCTTGGTAAGCTCACAATATGTATTTATCTGTCTGGTAGGCTCAACCTAAAAATTAGTTCATTGTAATCCCCTGTTGGCTGTTTTGAGAACAGACCTGGACACTGATGCTGTAAAGAACTGATTCATCCAACTAAACCCAAGTGCATTTTTGCTATAATGTAAGGCAAAAAAAGGAACGAGCTTGGGTGTATGGCTTAATTTACTTAATTCTTCTCGATGTAGCTATCCTGGTTCGACCGTATACAGTCTACAATTTCTTTTAACTAATATTTTTTAGGTTCACTGTTGTACATAACTGTCAGTCTGCAAGGATGAGCAAGGGATTCGTCAAAGTAACAAGATTAACTTTACCTTCCATTGATGGTTTAAAAATAATTTTTGCACTTATTTTTCTTTTACGTATTGAATTTCAATTGGATATTGGAAATAAAATTAAAAAAACACACAGGGTCGAACTGTTTACAGCTATAGGCAGTAGTAACCCAGGGGCAGCTGCTGACCGTGTGCATGCCTTTCCATGCTTCCGACACCAGTGGAATTCTTAATAGTGGAGCAGGACATGTGTACCAAAACCCCAATTTTTTTTAAAATAGTGCTCAGAGCCACGGTTTGCTATTTAGGTTATCTCGCACAAACTAGAGTATTCTTATTAAAAGAATACATGGTTGTTATTACAAGCAAATGACTTGCATTGTTCTTGTCCTTTGGCATTAAGTACTAGCCATTCTCCTACTTTCAGCAGTTTACTTTTACGGGTTACTACTTCTGGAAACACACTGATTTGCAGCAGAAGTTCCTTGGGCAATTCATAGTAATTAGGTGTGACATACAATTTCTTAAGAGATACCATGTTACCAAACAGGTGTTGGAATCGTGCCAGAGTTAGTCAGCAGTATGACATTGACTTCAGTGAATAATAGAACAGAGAGCCAATGATGATTCGTCCTGAAATACGCTTTACAATCTAAATGCCAGATGTTTGATTTGTAATCATGTGTCGGTGCATAGAAGCTTTTCCCCCTTCCTGACCCGAAAGATATCTGGATCAATGAACCTCAGTGAAAGAATAATCGCATCTAGAAGGGCGCTTGCTGCAAGTTGGTTCGAGATGTAATCAAGCTGGTTGGTCAGGGTTCCTTTCCAGTCGTAAGCGCACATCTTCCGGTGAGACTAGAAAGAACCTAAAATGTCAACTTTATGCTGAAAGGGAACATGTAAAGCCCTAGCAGGCCAAAACAAGGCTGCCAAAGGCAGTAGGGCAGGGGTACAAACGGAAAGCCCCTCTGAGATTTGCCCCCTCCACTATCTTGCTTTCTCCACATGCTCTCTGAACAAAGTGATGAAGAGACTCCAGGTCCAACAAATATTATTTTTACCAATAAATCATGCCTCGTTTCTTCAAAGCCATTCATTGTGTTGCCCACTTTGTCAGTGCCTCTAGGGCAAACCTCGTGCTCAACACAATGACACTTGTGTGGGGGTTCGGAGTTAGCATTTTCATAAGATTATAAATGACAAATAACTCCCTCTGCCCACTTAGTTTTCAAATGAGTAGACTGCAGCAAATGTGCATCCGTTTGTACAGCAGGCAAAACTTGCCACAACAGTTATCTCTCGCTCATGTAAACAGCCCTTTCACCACGGAGGGAGAACATTTTTTCGACCGCTCTGAAAATGGTTAGTTACTCCCAAAAGATCCCCTTAAGACTGCATTAAAAAACTGCAGTTCCTTGGCCGCAGAAGAAACGAATGTATTAACATTCAAAGTCACGGGTTCAAGATCTGGCAGGCCTGAATTTTCTTTCCATCATTGCGAAGCGAACTTAAAGGAGCTCCCATAAATAGGCCATACTACAGGTAATTAAAATTTTGAGAAACGATTCATTTTGTGGCATGCACTCTAGAAGTGTACAGTATTTTCTAATAGCAAGCACTATTATGAAATGCTGAATTCGCAAAGGACCCAGGTGAAAAGCCTAAACAATACTCTCATTCCTCAACCAGTGGCGGTGGGCGTTTTCAGTTTGCTAATCACATTTGTTAATCTCTAAAGGAGACTAGATCTAGGAGCATACAAGATCTTCAGTAGGTGGAACCCTGGCAATGCAATGAGGTTATCTGATATTAGAGAACGAACAGTGGTGCGTGTAAATATTGGACTCTTTATTTTATTTGCATAAAGCTAAAGTTGAGTTGAGACAAGCTGACATTATCAAAGTTAACGAAACAGTTGACCACTGTAAAACGCTTTGTCTTTAAAACTGTGATGTATACGTTCTCTTGACCAAAGTTTGCTCCACATCCTTTCCTCCTTTCTATTTAATCCCCGTAAGTGAAATCTGAGGAAATCTAAAACAAGACAGCCAGTTTTAGATTACCAACGCTGCCAATTGTACATCTCGTCAGGCTGTGAAGCCTGACTTATTCTGCCCAGCATGAACAAACGTAGTACCTTTCACACACACTCTTCGTGAATTAGAGAGGAGACAGTATTTTACATGTCCAAAGTGAGCAAGCATGTAACATAAAATTAATTTGTGCATTGTGATAGTCAGCGGTGCTATTAGGACAGGTGAGAAGCGAGGCATCCTGTACCATTCATAGGAATGTGTGTCACGAAATGCAACACATTTATATTACTGGGAAAACGTAAGTCAAAAAAACAGCAGCTGAGAACTCAATTGATGCTAGATTTCTTATAGCTGTATCTATTGAGCCCAGCACGTATCCCGAAAGAGACGGACATCAAAATTAAGGCCCCTCATTTCATTGAACATTTGATCCAGTTTATAGACTGCATCAACGCAAAATGTTTTTTCCTGTCAAACTAGAGGCTGTTTGAAAACACCATTCAATTTTTCATATTTGTGGGAACCGCAGCGAAACTCAGTGGTTGAAAAGCACACAGCCTGCTCAGCATCACAGATCAGGAAGGAAAGGCCAAGCACTGAGACACGTTCTGTAGTATACTATGCCATGATTAACTACGAAACAACAACCATCTGGGCTCCTATTACCTATAGGGCGCACTTTCCTTGTTCGGGCCATGGGGCTCCTTAGGCAGAATGACCTTGCCTCATGGCCGTCACGAACTCTCACTTCAAGGGAAGTACAGAGGATCTGCTTTGTGGAGGTGGCATCCCGCCTGCACTTTAGATTAGAAATCCCCTTGTAGGCGGGTGCAGTGACTCAATGCACCTGCCTACAAGAGGATGTCGTGGGGATCCATAGGACTCTTTTCAATCCCTTTAGAGGGCTACCTTTTGAAGGCGCACTAAGTGTGCTGCCTCTGTGGCACACTTTTAGTGCACCTTCTAAAGGCATGTTTGCCTCTATGGCCTTGTTGGTAATACAGCGCGGGCACAGAGGCAAAGAGATTACCTCGTTTTCATGGAGCCACGCTCCCATGCAAATGAGGGAATGCCCTCTAACGATAGCGCTGGCATGATCTGTGCCAGCGCTGTTGGTATTACAGAAGAGGCTGCACAAGTGTATGGCTCCTTCTGTAATACCAAAATGCCCCGGGGAGCGTGCAAAGCGGGTGCAAACACCTGTTGTGCCCCTGGGGAACTTGTGTACTATGGCCCCTGGTGGTAAGAGAAAGTTATGCTGAATGCTGCGTGTCATACATACTCGGCAACAGTGTTCAGATGGTGTACTGCGCGATTTCTGCGTAAAACGGTTGATAAAGTACACAACAAGCTACCAGATAATTACATGGTTAGTTAAATATTAAGAGGACTTTCCACAAAGCATGAAGGAAAAGGGGTTTAATAACTTAGAAACTAACATCTATCTAGAATGAATGAGCTATTTCAGGGTAAGGGTGTGGCAGGAAATAGAGGGCATTCATTTTGCACAATAGAGTAATGCGATCAAATAATTGCATAAGCTTTTCTTTGGACCAAAATAGGTGATGCAAGACATCCGTTACCTTGTCTCTGAGGAAACTGGCAATGGAGGTGGCTGGAGTTAACAATTTTGAAAATGAAGCCCATTGCTTTCAGCTTCCCATCTTTGCCAGACTATCAGATCTGTGTAAATCTATTGCTCAGGGAGAAGTTCCGGAGTTATGTTAATCTCTGCTTGTAGGCAGATGACTCACTAACTGGTCTGGCGGCCTAACGTGCACAATTGAAGACCAGTATGCGTAAAACAGACTAAATCTGAACTGCAAATGCACTAGGAACAAGGTTTAGAGGACGTAGAACCTCTGGTCGAGTTTGCCGCCAAAATTGATCATTACCAGCCTCCTGCATGGCCCAACAAACCCACTTATTCATAATGAGTAATGAAACTGGTTTGTGTGGTTTAGTGAAGGAAATCAACAGTTGGGATGCCTTGGTGGTCTGAGAGCTGCAGACAGTCTCACATACTCTCTTAAGCAGCCTGAGTTTGTCAGGAAATTCTGGATAAAAAACTTAGCTCCCTGAGAAATGGTAAACATCACACCCTGATGGGGGTGGGGGGAGGCGGAGGATCTGTTTAAATCCAGAGCTCTGACATCTAAAACTCTCTTCCAGGTAACAAGACAAAGTAACATGGTCAGTTTGGCAAAGCGCTGTTTTTATGGAAAGATCATTGTTGTTTGGCCAGCCAATGAAGAGGTTTAAATCCTTTTCATATCACAAATGAATGTGTACTTGGGTTGAGGAGGGTTATAGAACCTAATCCCCTTCATAAGAAAACATAAAGAGGGAATGGACCCTACCCGTTCCGTCATCACAAGAAAATGCCCTGCTGAAATAATAGACCAGAAACAATCAACCATGGAATTATTCATACCTGTCTCTGCTATATGAGCCAGAAAACTTTAAATGAATATGTCGGCCCCCACAGGATCAACATCCTGTTAAAGGCACCGACATCAGACTGTCCAGGCTGGTCTGTCACTTATGGGTTTATGATACCCATTCCTGTTCCATGTATGTTGAAGCAGACTTAGAAATTCCTGGCACCTGCCATCGGAACCTGATAGTGTCCAAGCCATGAGTTGCAGAGATGGCATTCCTTTGCGGGAAGTACCACAAACCAGCAACTTTGAGAGTCTAGTTTCCAGGATCAGCTCGGCCTGTTGCTTCCTTGGCTGAGATGCCACACTGGATAACATGATGAACGGGGGAAAGGCCTAGTTGAAAACTGTCTCTGACTCCTTAAGAAAGGCATCCACTTGTATTACTTTGGGATCCGGTCTCCAACTGTGTTAAAAAAGGAATCTGTACATTCACCCTTGAATCAAACAGATCTGTATGCCCCCTCACTTCTGACACAAACACCTGCGCGTCCAGCCACCAATCGCTGGTGTCTGTCAGCTATACTGTTGGATGTCCCTGGCAGATGGATCGCAGTCACCAAGATTTTCTTCTCCAGACAATGCCTATCTCTGCTAGCTGTCCCATCTTGTCCTTTGCTAGGCTGAGAATAGTGAAAGACCCTTCTAGTAACTCGAGATTAAAATTAACTTGACGGTCCAGTTCCTCCTGCGACCATCTTTCTCTGATGGATATCTCCCCAATTCTGGCTCCGCAGCCCTAACGGCTGCATCAGACTCTATGGTGATCTCCGCAAGCCTAAAGTTGCCCGGCCGTTCCACTACTCCATGAGTGTCAGCCACAAATCCAATTCTTTTTGTACTGTGTCTGTTAATGGTACCCCTCCTTTTTATACGAGTCCCTCCTGGAGATGTCTGATTTTCAGACGTTGCAGAGGCCTGTAGAGGAGAGTGCCCCCGAAGATTGAATGGCACGAAGAGGACAATATGCACAATGGAGTCCAGCTGTCTCAGCGAAACAAGATCTGCTGGGATCAAGTTCCTCAATTTCTCGTTAATCTTATTCAGTTTTTGATTTGGTAGTTCGAGTCACTTTGACTGAATCTATCATAAATTCCACTCTGGGAGTCAAATCTGACTTGGATTGATGATCACAAAACCTAGGTCCTCCAACAAGGATATTGTCACCTGTGCTGCTTGTTGTAGAATATTCTCATCCTGCGCGGTACGAATGATGTTGTCCAGATACAAAATGAGGTGGTGACCCTGCATCCTCAGCCAAGCTACAGCTGGCTTCAGAAGCTTCGTGAAGCACTGTGGGGCGCAGTAAAGGCCAAAGTAAAGGACTTTGAATTCCCACACATGATCCTGCAAAAAGAATTGTGGAAAACGACCATGAGAGGAAAACACTGGGATCGATAGATAAGCGTCTTTGAGATCTAACCTGATCATCCAATCCCCTTGACTCCGTAAATCCCTAAACAGATGGATACCCTGCATCTTGAAGTGGCAATAAATTAACCAGCTGTTGAATCCTTTTAGGTTGATGACTGGTCTCACTCCTTTGTCACTTTTCTTTACGACAAAAATATTGCTTAAGAAATCCCTTAAGTTGAAAAAGAATCTTTCTATGGCTTCATTGCTTTCCAACTCGTTGATTTCCTGACCTAAATGGTGCTTAAATCTTATGAAAAAAAAACAGAAGAGGAAGCGGTCTTGTCAGCTGAACAGGAGAACTCAAAAACTCTATGTGGAAGCCCTGCACAGTTTGTAAAACCCATGCATATGAAGATATTGGTTTCCACTTGTTCAGGCACTCTGCTGTCCTGCCCCCCCCCCCCCCCCCCCACCCCTCTCCCCCCCCCAAGTCTTAGAAGGGGAGAAGACTGAAACCTTGCCTGTGGTGGACTAGTTTCCTGAGGAATAAAAACCATTATTAAAGATGTTTGGGCCTTATCCAAGGCTGTGAAGCCCTGGACAAATTTCACCATATCTTTCACAAAGATGTCTCCGAATACAAATTACCTTTGGCGTTTGGCCCTGCCTCTGTAGAGGATAATTCCCCCAGTTTGGGGTTCAGTTGTAACAGTAGGGAATGCCTCTTTTCAATTGGCGTTACTCAGCTGACAAATGACCCTTTGGGTCTGTGGTGGCACCTGTCTTTTTGGCATCCTCGGCCATCTCCATGATCTTCGTTGGGGGTCCTGTATATCTAGTAACTTGTAGTGGCAGGATTGCCAGGAGTTGATCAATTCCTTAATCAACTGGCCCATAAATGTCACCATAGTGGTGTCCAACTTGGGAGTTGCCGCCGATTTACCCTCAGTGGAGGGTTTCGGGCACTCCACCCCAAGTTCATTATGGATCTCCCTATCTGGTTGCTGGCGTAGCCGTTGCTACAGGTAGTACGCTACCTTCTCCGAAGGTTCCCACTTTGAAGAGTGGGGATGTCGAATATCGTTGGGACTGACCAAATCTGAATCATAATCCTGGTCACTACCTCCCAGGTAGGGGCCAGATTTCATCTTCTTGGCCCCACCATATGGATACCAGTCACTGGACTTCTCAGATTCCCTATCAGAGTTGCCCGAATAAGGCGATCTAGTCTCCCTGGTCCTGATCGGACTCCTTGGTGTGAGTCGGGCTGACTGAAGGCTGCATAAGCCTACCAGGACCCGTGACCCCTTGAAGGAGGTCAGCAGGGGCAGATTAAATGAGTTTGTGCAAATGAGTGAAATTGTCGGCCATATCTTTGGGCTTTTTATCACCCGGCTCCTAACTTGGTCCCCCCCCTCCCCCCATGAAGGCAATGCGCGTGTGGTGAAGTTCCAGTAGAGCCCCTAGGGGTCTTGGCAGTGGAACTCTGCAACTTTTGCAATGCCAAAGACACTGCAGTACACACCGATTTTGATATGGAAAAATTGATCATTGCAGTCAACTCTGGTTCATCATTATAGGCCTCTTGTTCTTCCTCCTGACCCATGTAAACTTGATCCTCCAAAATAATTGGACTACTAAGATCCCAGTTGAACAAAAGGAAATGTACCTAACAGGCTAAACCTCATTAATAACTAGGTAAAAAGATCCCTATCTAAGTTTGCCCAAAACTGCCAATGAACATGAACTAAACAAGTGAGAGCAATCAAGGTCCACTTGGTGCACAGACTGACACGAGTTGAGGAGCTCGCTTGCCAAGACCACTAAATGGCTGCTGCACTTCTTCAGACCTCTGAGCGAGCGCCCAAGGAAAGTCAACTGCCCAGAACAAACCATCACCAGAAAGCAACAGTACACTGTGCTTCTCACACCCCGCAGCAGCTAGAAACGGAGGACACAGTTCGGGAGCGTGCAAGCTCCCTTGCCCAATGGCTGCACAAGCGGGCCGGCTTGAGGATGGACACCAGCAATGCCACACACCACACAAGCAGTTCAACAATGGGAATCTCGGCGATAACCAATGGTAACCGTATTTCTATAGCAGGAGTAACTCGCACAAATATGTAGACGGTGGCAATTAAATAAGTGAAAAAAACGAGCACTTAACTGAAGCTGTTGTGAGTAGCAAAGAAAGAGAACAAGAATAGAATGTCTGACGTGTATACCATGAAGGACATTGTGATTGGACTATGCTGGTCACATGTTTAATGTTTTTTTTTTTTTTTTTTTTTTTTTTTTTTTTGCTGCTGTCAGTTTAAAGAACAGAAAGTGAAGCATAATCGGAACCTCTGGTCCTGCCATAGATCCGCCAGTAAGCTAATCATGTTGACAAACTGGCTTCTTGGCAATTTCAATACAACATTTTCAAAAGATGCAATAATCTTGGTAGTAAAAAAAATTTGGGGAAATTGCTACCCTGCTGGAAATAGAGGCAGCTTTTTTCAGAGCAGCACTGATTTCCTAGTCCATGGTCGGATTATGTTCACTTCTATTACACCTTTATCCTCATAATGTATATTGATCCCTAAATATCAAAAAGTATTACATTCCCGTAGATTAAGCTTACAGGGAAGTTCCTCTTGCAGTCTCTTTCAGAAGGTCAGTATGTAATCTGCAAGACTATAGGCAATCCATTTTTAAGACTGGTACTGCTTAAACGCAATTTAATTTTTATATAATTTGTATGCCGGGGGCGCTTCAGACAGATACATGAGGAAATAGTCAGCGTACAGCAATTTTGCATGCATACGTACCTATCCTAGTGGCCCATTACTCAACCACCTGCTGAAAGTGTGGCACCAATGGCTTCATAGTCATAGAGCTGAGAGTGGGTAGCCCGGTTCTGTACCCTTCTGTATGTGCCATGTCTCTGGGACTTACACACCATCCTTGCTCTGGCCATTGGGTCAGTGAACAGCAGTCTTATCCATCTAATGGCCACCAGAGTCACAAACCTATCATTTTAATTGCTAGGTGTCAAAGGCTTTTTTTCAGATCCATCAACACCACTGTGGGTATGCCACATATTTGCTGGCATATCTCCTAATGGCATGAGATCTATAGTATTCATGGTCTTAGTCTAAGCTCTGATGATAAAGCCAGCCTACTCTCAGTGGACCAGCACAGTCTTTGTATGAGTAATTCTATTAACAAAGAGTTCTGCCAATATCTTGTAGTCCTGAGTCAGCATGGGCAAACGTTTAGAAGATGTAACTGCTAGAGGGTCGGGGTGGGACTTCGGAATTATCACTAAGTGCTTCTTGGCATGTGTGAATGCTTCTGTATAAAGCCTTTGGAGTTTATCTGCCAGTGTGGGCACATATGTAGACTATAACTCTGTATGAAACCATGGTTGCCTGGGGCCTGCTGGTGCTCAGTCTTTTATGCAGTGACGAATTTTGTCTTTAAGTTGGGGTATTTATGTCCTTTTTATGAATTACATAAAATTCCCCAGTCCAGCTTTTTGTAAATATGTAACTAGTTGACCTTTTAGTGCTTATTTATATATTCCTGTACAAGCTACAATAAAAATTTGGCATTTCCTCATTTATTTTATCCTGGGAAGTATTTGGCCCGACCCATCAACGTCCAAGTCCTCCGTGTTGCTGATTTCAGCGGTGCTACATCTGCCCAGTCCTATGCCTCCTTTCAGACTTTATCTCACCTCCTGAGGTGTAAACTGCATTGATTTCAGTTAGTTTCTTTTTTTTTTTTAATTCTTAAATGCTATACCAGTTTCTTACTAGCCAGGTTGCCTCTGCTTTGATTTCAAGTCTATGCATATGGCCCATGCAGAAACTGTGTAATTTTCTCACTTGCCTTCCTTTTGTTGTGCTCCGCAGCAATCTGCGAAGACTTCTCCCATGAGCCAGTGCTGCTGGAGTTCACAGCTTGTCCTCTGTTGACAAACCCAGCTTCAAACTGGTCCTCGTAAACGTCCAATAACGAAAATGCACTTTTTTGCACCTTCGGCTAGCCAATGACTGCAGGATGGTAAGCATTGACGCTACAATTGTCTGTCTATTTGGCTTGCTATCTTGGTCAGCTGTGCCACCCTGAAAGCCTAACCATCTGAACATCAGCAAGGCATTGCCTGTTCCTTGTGTCCTCCATAAGAAATGCAATGTTGTATAGCATTTCTTACCATATAGTCACCACTCACATTTGACAAGTTTAAAAAAAAAACAAAAAAAACTTTAAGACCTTCAAGCCTATGTGAGCAATCGCTCTGAGTTAAGTTACGTCTTCTGAGGTTTTGGGATAGAGGTGTATTTACAGCTTTTGCTGGTTTCCTACCCTTTTCTCTACTTGGTTATGTGATCTTGCAGGTTTCACCGGTGTACGTATTCAGTTGATCATTATGCCCTGTTAAATAGGTGTGTACCATCTCCAAATCTGCTCTTCCAGCACACTCCTTAATCTGCATGGACCTCCTCAACCTGAAATGGTTTTATACTGTTTAACCATCGCATCAACCATTGAGATCATTGTACAAGAAACTGATATCTACAATGTTTCAAACTTAAAATTATAGATGAATGCTTTCCCGGCTGGAGTACTAGATATAGAACTCCCCTCACATGCTACTCTCCCTTTGCTTCATTGGATATTTGAAGAACATACATTTGTATTGTCTTGGTCTCGTATGGTAAATCTATTAAGTCAGTTAGGGGTCTGCAATTCTGTAATTGTCCATCCATTCTTGCTTTTCGTTCAACTTGGCATCTGTGACCAGCGATTCTTTGGATTTTTACACCTTTTTAAAGAATTTGCATTTCTTCTTTTCTGCAAAAACAATGACCTGTCACTACCTATCCCTGTTTGGCTGGCTGTAGCATTACATGTTTCTACTTAATGTCTCATCGATTCCCCTCCCCCCCTTTAAAAATGTGATTCCTCCATCTGAAGGGCAAAATGGTTTTCCTGAAGTCCTATCATTGGCTCCAGGTTCTTGTTTCGTTGTGGCAATTCGGAAGATAAAGTCTAAATGTCATCTAAAATTCTGTGTACTGTTGGTGTAAGAAGCCTTCTTGCAGCTGTTGTAGGCTATCCTAGGTTACTCTCTATTGCACAAAATGTGTCTTTGGAACGCTTCTAGGATCATTTGGCAAACTTTCCTATGCATTTGCTTTAGTTTTCCCCAACCCAAAGCCTTTATTATTCATGTAGCAAACTGCTAACAAGGAGGGAGCTGTCAGCCTTGATACAAATAAGTAGTCTTGTGTCCTCTTTACATGGACCATGAGTCCTGTTCCAGTTAATTCATGCTCGACCCTGCAGCATACTGGCACCAGTCCGGGGAGGTGTTAGGGTCTCCGTGAAGAAAGCTCACACCTGATATGGACGTCTCAGGCGGTCTAGCTAAGCACGTTCTCCGATGTGCAGAAACGTGCCGAAGATATTCTTGGAAAGGCACAAAATGATGCTCTACACCAGCAGGGGAGATGTCATGTTAAGGTCAGTTGCAAGTATGACCATTTCTGTATTTTCGAGAGATCTGCCTTTCTGCTATGCCCTTTTTTACAAATTTCACCTTCACCTATAGTCCGATTTTAGCTGCCTTTTGTTGAAGACCTTTTGTGGACCATGCCAGTGCTTATTGAGGGATGCGAACAGCCCTTTGCTTGCTACTAGTTAACTTTCTTGTCACTGGTTTACTTGCCCCTTAGTCAGTGACTGTCCTTCCTCTTATGTTTACACCCCAAAGAGAATCACTTCTTTACCATCATTTTAATTAGATGACTTATGAACTTCCATTGCTAACATTTAGGAAATAAACTTTTTCAAATTGATTTCAGAACTTTATAGGGAGTGCATTGTTTTCCTGCCCTTCCTCTCTCATGCTGCTCCAATTCCTTGACCCCTTGCACTTTCCATGTTGTTGTACCCCTTTACCCCTGCAGTTACTTTGCCACTTCTACCCCTACTTGTCTGTTTTATTGAACCGCGTCCCCCATTTTACTGTTCTTCCTCTACTCTAACATTAACTGCTCCCTCCCCACCCAATCTTCCATTGCTTTCCTGCCCTACACCAGTGGTTACCAACCTTTTGACTTCTGTGGACCCCCACTTTATCATAACTGGAACCCAGGGACCCCCACTGAATCATATTTGGAATCTGGGCCCGCTGAGTCATTACTGAAAGCTGGGGACCTAATATGTTAATATTATTTAATTTTCTAAGCAGTTGGGGACCCCCTGAGGATGCTTCGCGGACCCAGACCACCGATTGGGACCCACTGCCCTACACCATTCTTTCCTTTGAAAACTAAAATGCAATATTGCTTTAGACCACTCTTTATGTTTTTAACCACCCACTCCAAGATGGGCATCTGTTCCAAAATGCAGTAAATAAAAACCAACAAAATTAGCACGCATCATAGTGCATGCATGCATCGTGGTTCTGGGGCAGCAATGCATGAAGTTGGGTGAGACATGCCCATTTATGCCTCAACAGCCTTTAAAAAAAAAAATAAACTGCCAGTAGCTTATTTTTTTTTTGTTTTTTTTTGGGGGGCAGTTGCTGAACCAGTTGTCTGTCAGGAGGTGTGCATGGCTGAAAAGGGGAAATATATATTTATTGGCTTTGCCAGTGCTCGTCTGACTTGCTGGCCATCTGTTAGATTTTCCCAGTGACTGCACCTTCCAACAGACTACTGTGGGTTCTTCCATTTATTTGTTACTGCTCCCACAGCAGAGCATGAAACTCTGCTGATTGGAGTGATGCCCAGCCTCTGCGTCGTAGTCATTTTTTTTTTTTTTTTTTGCACGTCTTTGCTTTGCTTGTTTTTTCTTTTTGAAAGTCAGATGTGCACATCTCTGAGAAACTTTGAATGGCATTAATGCTTCTGAATTAGTGGATATGTACTGCACGCTTTAGTGTTCAATAGCTATAGCACCCAAATACTATGTTCTGATGGATACACTTACCTGTGGATTCCTCACTAAAAGAATTCTCCCCTCGCGCCAGCTTCGACAGAAATTTTCTTCTAGCTCTGCACGTCGATGATGTCACAATTGCCCGACTCCATGCGACGCCGTATGACGTCATCCGGGCAATAAGAAGCCCTCGTCGACGTGCAGACATCAGTTCCCTTTTTTCTGTGCCTTCGAATAACGGTTTTTCTTCGAGGCTAACAGCGAGCTACATCTGCGCTTTTGTAGTTACTATGTCGCAGCCAAGAAAATCTGCTTTAAACCTTGTAACCAGTGTGGGGGTCGGATGTCGGTCACTGACCCCAGGAAAATTGTTTATGGTGCCTTAGTTCCGACCATGAGATCGAGCCATGCGGTTCGTGCCAGCGCATGAACCCTAAGGCACTTAAGGAGAGAGAGGCAAAATTATTCCTAGCCCGTTCCAAGAAGAGGAAGGAAAGGCGTCATCGTAGAGAGTCTTCGAAATCTTCAAAGACTCATCGTTGCCATGGGGACTCTCGGCGTTGTCACGACTCTCGGCGCCGATTGAGTAGAGGTCGGTCCGGGGCAAGGTCCAGATCCAGATCTCCGTCAGCTCGGTGATGTGGGAGATTAGCCCGACCATCACTCCTCCGCCTCCTACAACTCCGGCTTCTCCGACTTCACCCTTGTCGGTGTTTGAAGTCGAGCCTCTTCAGGAACCGGCGACTTCTCCAGAGCAGGAGATGCCTGGTCCATCATCGGCTTCTATGCCGGCGCCGACTCCGCAAGGTTATCCGGCTTTCCCGGTGCCGGGTACGGATCCTGCTGCATTTTTAAATGCAATGTTCAATATCTTTTCCACCATTGCGCCTGGTGGAGGGCATGCGGGTCAGTCAGGCCCTTTGGCTTTTAACTTGGGTGCTCCAGCTCCTTACAAGTCGACACCCTTCATGCCATTTCTGCCTTCTGGAGCCGCTTTGGCGCCGATGCCCTTGACATCGCCCAGGAGACCTGTGACACCTACAATGTCTGCTACTCCGGCGCTGGTGGATTCTCCACGGATCCAGTCCACAGTTAAGTTGCCTGTGGCGCTGGAGGGTCTGGCGTCTGATGGATCAGAGGATCGGTGCCGGCGAAGATCAGCGTTGGCCTACGCCTTATTGACGCCGGGACTCTAATCCAGGCTCCGATCCAGGAGATTCGCATTATGCCTCCTGGAGGAAGAGGAATATAGCAGACAGCATCTGGAGGAAGGCGAAATCTTGGAGCCTTCAGGGGATTTCCAAAGCTTGGACACAGCAAGTGGCATTGACACTTTTTTCCTGACTGGGATTTGGCTTCCCCAGGAGAGTATACCAAAGAGGCTGCATCTTTTCATTCGGTAATAAGGAAGGCTGCAGACTTTTTAGATCTTCCTCTTCCGGCTGCTGAGATGAAAAGAAATCTTTTGACTGAAGTGCTGCATCCGGCTTCAGTAGTGGCAGAGCCTCTCTTGCCCTTCAATGAGGCTCTCTTGGACCCCATCAAAGATATTTGGAGGAAGCCAGTGACTTCTACAACAGTCAACAGGGCAGTAGCGAGGCGCTATCGTGTGGCTCCAGGTGACCAGGACTTACTTTCCAAACACCCAACTCCGGAGAGTTTGGTTGTTCAGGCATCGTGCTCCTCCCGGTCAGCCCCTGATTCGTTCCCCGGGAACCCTGCGGACAGGGAGTCTAAGAAAATGGACCACGCAGCAAAGAACGCCTTTTCTTAGTGCAGTATGGCCTTGAAGTCTACCAATGCAACTTGCATTTTGGGGCGTTACATTCATGCCCTTATGGAGGAGGCGAAAGGTCATTCTAACTTGCCACAAGAGGTGTTGCATCTGTTAACGGACGCTCAGGCGGCGGCAACCCAGGTGATTTAGTCTGGGTTGGACACCTCAGACTCCGTGGCAAGGGCTATGGGTACATCCATAGTGTTGAGGCGTCAGGCTTGGCTGTGTTTATTAGGCTTCTCCTCAGATGTGCAAGCTACTCTTCTGGACCTGCCTTTTGACGGGGAAAAACTCTTTGGTACAAAAGCAGATTCTGCCCTTG
Source organism: Pleurodeles waltl (assembly GCF_031143425.1). Classification (NCBI taxonomy): domain Eukaryota; kingdom Metazoa; phylum Chordata; class Amphibia; order Caudata; family Salamandridae; genus Pleurodeles; species Pleurodeles waltl. Next base: position 1,440,307,303 of record NC_090445.1, read on the forward strand.
AACGTTTCAAAGAGAGCAGAGCCACAGCGAGGTCGTTGGGACTTCAGGCAGCCACTTCCTCTACCTTTTAGATCATCTAGGAAGTTTAGAGGTTTTGGACGTGGCTCCTCCTTTCGTGGCAGGTTCCAGGCGCCACAACAATCTGCAGGTTCCCTGCCTTACAGATCCTTCAGAGGCAGGGGCAGAGTACTTACAAGAGGAGCCACCCAGCAGCACTCTGCCTCTTCCTCTTCCTCAGGAGGGGTGCAGCAGGGAAAGCAGCCTTAGTCCTCCACCGCTCCCTGTTCACGTGTCTCCGGTAGGGGGGGGACTTGCCCAATTTCTTCCCATGTGGGAGTTTATAACATCAGACTCCTGGGTCATCGACATTGTGAAGAAGGGGTACGCTTTTCCCTTTCGGAAGTTCCCCACCCATCCTTCTGTTCGGAAGACCATCTTCTGTTACTGCAACAGGAGGTGTTATCCCTATTGTCAAAAGGCGCAGTGGAGTTTGTTCTGGGGCAGGAGAGGGGTCAGGGCTGTTATTCAAGATACTTCCTGATCCCCCAAAAAAGATGGTTGGTTGAGACCAATTCTAGACCGGAGGATTTTGAATTGGTTCCTCAAGCAGGAAAAAAGTTTAAAATGCTGACCCTTTCACAGGTTCTTTTGGCGTTGAACGAAGGAGATTGGATGATGTCTGTCGATTTGCAGGATGCGTACTTCCATATTCCAATCCTCAAATCGCACAGGAAGTATCTCTGGTTTGTGGTGGGGTCGCAGCATTATCAGTTTGCGGTCCTCCCGTTTGGTCTTACTTCAGCACCACGAGTCTTCACAAAGGTGATGGCGGTGGTTGCGGCAGAGCTCAGAAGAAGAGGGATAGCGGTGTTTCCTATCTGGACGATTGGTTGATCAAAGCCCAGACTCCAGGGCTCGTGCGGCGTCCCCTGCAGTCGACAACTCAGTTGTTGTTCGACCTGGGTTTTTCGATCAATGTGCCCAAATCTCACCTGGAGCCCTCGCAATGCCTCCTGTTCATAGGGTCAGTTGCTTTACGCATTTCCTCCCATACCCCTGATTCCTCGAGTTCTGAGGAAGATCCGCCAAGACCGGGCCCAGGTCATCTTGATAGCCCCGGATTGGCCAAGAAGGGTGTGGTACACAGACCTCCTCCAACTCTCTCTGTGCTCTCCGCTCAGTCTCCCTTACAGGGTGGACCTCCTCTCGCAGTCACAGGGGCAGATTCTACACCCCCACCTCCAGAGTCTGCACCTTCATGCCTGGAGATTGAACGGGGCAATCTGAGTGCTTTTTCTCTCCCGCCCGAAGTGGTGGATGTTATTTTATCAGCCAGGCGACACTCTACCAAATCGATCTATGCAAGAAGGTGGGCTAGATTTGTACGTTGGTGTGGAGAGAACCGAATTGATCCCTTAAAGGCTCACTTGTCTGATATATTATTATTTGCCCCTTCCTTGGCACAGAAGGGCTATTTATGAGCACTGTCGGCTTTTCTGTGCCTCCCAGATCAACCTTCCTTGTTTAAATCTCTTCTTGTTTTGAGGTTCGTTAAGGTTCTCACTAATAGGTTTCCACCCACACCGTTTGTTATGCCACAGTGGGATCTTAACTTGGTATTAACATTTCTAATGGGATCGCCATTTGAACCAATGCATTCTAGTGCTTTGCATTTGCTGGTATTTAAGTCTGTATTTCTGGTAGCCATAATATCGGCCAGAAGAGTGAGTGAGTGAGCTTCAGGCTCTTAGTGTAGAGTCTCCATACCTTTCCTTCTTTAGAGACCTAGTGGTGTTAAGGACCAAGGCGGCTTTCCTCCCGAAGGTTGTTACACCCTTTCACTTGGGGCAGTCTATTACTCTCTCTTCCTTTTACCCTCCGCCTCATCCATCCAAGGAGGAAGAGAGGCTCCACCGACTGGATCCACGAAGAGCATTGAGCTTCTTTGTCGACAGGACGAGGGACTTCAGGCAAGACAATCAGCTCTTCGTTGGATACGTGGGGAAGAGGAAAGGCAGAGCAGTCCACAATAGAACGCTATCCAGGTGGGTTATTCTCTGTATCAAGCTTTGTTATTCCTTAGCGAAGAAAGAGCCACCTGTGGGGCTTTGTGCTCATTCCACCAGAGCGAAGGCTACTTCTTCGGCCTTAGCTAGGGGTGTTCCTGTGGTTGACATCTGCAAGGTGGCAACTTGGGTATCCCTCCATACTTTTGTCAAACATTATTATTCGGATTCTGAGGTTAGGCGGGATGGCCATTTTGCACGCTCAGTGCTGCAGGATTTCTTGGTTTGACCATTCAGGCACCCACCTCCGGAGGTAGTACTGCTTTGGGACTCTATTCTTTTAGTGAGGAATCCACAGGTAGGTGTATCCATCAGAAGAATAAGTTACTTACATTCAGTAACACTTTTTCTGATGGATACATTAACTACCTGTGGATTCCTCACGGTCCCACCCGCCTCCCTGTTGCCTGACTGGTCCTGCCACAAAATCAGTGGGTGAGCACCGTTGTCTTGTGTGTGTATGTATGTATGTATGTATATATATATATATATATATATATATATATATATATATATATATATATATATATATATATATATATATATATATATATATATATATATATATATATGCTTGGTGCATGTATATATGTTTCTTTCTCTGGTTTTGATAATTCAAGTACACATCATTGAACTTGACTGACATATTTGGTTTCATATGGAACAGTTATTGCAGTTAGTTTCTTTTTATTTTATTGTAATAAATGTTGCGTTTTTACTTCATTTGATGTGATTATGTTCTCTTCAAGGTCAATGTTCACCTGTTCGCCTCTAAGGCACGTAAAAAATGTTGATAACTGACATCGCACGTCGACGAGGGCTTCTTATTGCCTGGATGACGTCATATGGAGTCTGGCAATTGTGATGTCGATGTGCGGAGCTAGAAGAAAAGTTCAGTCGAAGCTGGCGCGAGGGGAGAATTCTTTTAGTGAGGAATCCACAGGTAGTTAATGTATCCACTAGAAAAAGCGTTACCGAAGGTAAGTAACTTATTCATTAGGGCCACTGGAATTATGTGGCAGTTGTGACAAATTGTGCGGCAGTCTCAAATGAATTATGCGGCAAGAAAAGGCAAATTATGTGGCCTGATGCTGCACCTTTTATTGTAGTATTACTATGTTATTTTGACAGTTTAACAGTGCCCGGGCATTGGTTGCACCTTAATTTTTTCCAGTTTAACACACGTATATATATAAGCAGCAGAAAGGCGATCAGCCAACCGTTGCAAAGGGCCTTCCAATGTGCAGCAACACGCGTTGCTGCGATTTTAGTAGCTTTGAACCGTTCTAGCTAGAAACTAACTTTTGTTGTTAAAATCAGCAGATTATGCAGCACACTATTAATTATGCAAAAACTGCTGTAGCCACACAATCACATGATTGGAGTGGCTCTGATTAGGATGCCTTTTGGAGGGTTGTTTTCGGGGCCCAGAAGTTTGTAGAAGAAGCTCTTCTGTGTGCACATCAGTATTGACATCTCCTGCATTTTCTACTATTAACAGAATTGCAGCTAACTGGATGCTTACCTTCTGTGTGTGCTAAATGTATCCTAAATTATCTGTACCCAACCCCTTACCACTTTTTAGGGTCGAGAGTGCAAGCGCTTTAGCCTGCTGTAATCTCTCTATGGTCCTTTAACCACACCCATCAGTTTCATTGATTGGTGGGCTTGCCTTTAAAAAATCACTTGATTTTATTTGTGAAAGACATGCATACGTCATGCCTTTTCTGGTGATTAGCCCTCCTCCAGGGCACCGGCCAGCTACTGAAAACAAACGAGTCTCCATGTTTCCCGCATAGTTTCTGGACTACTTTTTCTTTTTACTTGCTACGAAGCGTGATCTCGCTGGGCAGTAGTCGATCGCTTTGCATGACAATTACCCTGTTACATGGATAATTGCTCTTTTGCTGATACGTTTGCCTGTAAGTGAACTTCTGTTCCTTTTGTGTGTCTCCTTCACGCTCATGGTGGCCATCGGTTCGCTTATGTAAAACTGTTTTACTTTTCATTTTATGTGGCACTCAAAGACCGGTTAGAACTTCACAACACTAATAGCTCCAAGTCGAGCAAATGTGAGACCCATTACATTGCAAATACTTGTTTAAAGCACTGTTTGATTTCTTGACCCCCTTAACCTTGGAAAGTATAGCCCTTGGCTAATTGTTTACAAAGCAATAGTATCAAACACCCGTGGACCTTAGTGGTAAACTACAATATTACCAAAGATATTGCACAGTAACCAATAAACACCCCAAGGCCTTGAGAAAAGGCTTGTCTAATATTGAGATTTTGCACTTTTGTCTGAAGAAATAACTAATTTATTAAATTTATTTTAGCATGTGAATAAATTTTGTGGAGAATGCTGATCTTTGCATGTGCTCTTTTCGCTGTGGCTTTGAGGTGCAATACATTCGATTCCACATTTGTTTGTGTCCTTGTAAGAGTTCTTACACCAAATGGTACCTCAATTTATTATTTTTTTCTTTGACCTGTAAAGATAAATAGTGTACATAATTATATCTGGAAGCTGTTCAGTCGATATTTACAACGTTTACATTTAAAAAAGAATGCTGGCTTCCCATCTGTCTGAAAATAATAATCTGGTTGATTGGGTGCCCTTTTTTTGTTGGGTCACGTTAGAATTTACTTTGTGTGTTTTAAGTAATGTATTGTAGTTGGATATGGCATGCTGTTAGCTAAAATTATGAATCCAGCTAGTGTCCCCGAACACTTGCTTCAAAATGAATAGCATGCAATGTAACCCTAGTGGAAACAATCAGTTTCTTACCTACTGAATATCTATCCCTTACACCAAATTCTGACCCAGTAATTAATGTACTTTAGGTTGAAGCGTCAAAGTCTACAGACATGCCCACAAAACAATCTGCTACTGCCAGTCTTTGAGTTTCTTTATTCTGTGGCTGTTTGGTAGATTTCAGCTTCATAAACCTAACCATTTAAAACACGTTCCCTCACTTGTGGTTTTGAAACTAGTAGTTGAGGTCACGGTCACTTCCCAGCATGACTGTCTATCTGCTTTCTTCACCTGCCTGCCAAGAGCTCTTTTTCATACTGCTGCCAGCATTCTCCTTTATTACCAATCTCCTTACCTAGTTTAAATATCTCCCTGTTGAGGCATGATGGTCCATGAGAGCTCCGTGTCTCGTGTCCAAAGCTTGAACTTTCAAATTCCAAAATATGTCCCAGAAGCTATTCTTATAGGGAGGCTCCCAAACCCTGTGTTGAAAAAGTGTACGTTATCTCTAGCCTCCCTGTTTAAGATGACCATGCTTCCATTCTCCTTGTCCAGGAATCTCACGTGATTGAGATTCAAGAATATCACGTTTCAAATTTGTAAATTATTCTTGTAGAACCTGCAGGGATTTGACTGCCTAGTCGCACGACTCTTGTGTACCTCTTCATTGCAGCAGTGTTCCAACTCCTGCATGAGCCCAGCCAAACTGATTTCTCGTCCAAATAAACTTTTTTCTCTCTAAACGTGTTAACCTTTCTTACAGATCTAATGCTAACCCCTTTCAGTGCTGCAAACCCTTTTTTCTCCCCTTTATCTCATCTCCTTTAGACTTTTACCCGTATTTAGCCTTAAATTGTTGCTGTGCCAATATTAATTTAGGCTTGTTTTTGTTGCTCAGTGCCTCGCATGCCTAATTGTTCTAATCGGCTGGTGGAAAATTATTTACGCTTGCCTAGACAGTTCAGCTCTGTTTTCTTCATGTTATAGAGCTGTGAGATACCTTTATCATTGACTATTCCTATTTCACTGTTTTTGGAGAAGAAAAGACAGGTGGGCGACCAACCGGTTGCGGTTAAAGTAAGTAACTATCTGAGGGTGCATTTTTTAAGAATTAAAAGCACTCCAAGGCCGTCCAGTGGCTCTTTTTTTTTGGGGGGGGGGGGGGGGGGGAGGGGAGGGGGGGCGGGGCGTGGGCTTGTTAGCCTGAAGTGCTCATGTTAGAGCTTAATGACTGCATAGAACTGTTTCTCATCGCAAATTCACCGGATCGTGGTTGAAAACAGGCATGTGCCAAGAAAGCGAATACCATGCAGGAGGTCGTGGGACCGGTTCCCTGGTTGGAAAGACACGAGCGGCCTGCAGCCCTTGGCCGTCAGGGGTGGCAGTGGAGCACACCAGTAAGGCGGAAGATGCTGTAAATGTGATTAGTGCACGCCCCCCCTCTTCGCCGCCAGTATGTTGTGTGCGAACGGATAGGGAGATCTGCGTTGTTTGCTGAACCTGCTTGATAAAAGACGTGCGCAGGATTCCTCTGCTAGTGTTGCAGCAGCCCCTTCGATGCTCGGCACACATTTCCATCGATCGAACACTTATGATCGCACACCACGTTATCGATTGCTCGGCTGCTTGCAGATTTTTAGTCTTGCCTATTTGTAAACGAGCGAGACATGCATTCAAGACCTCTGTCTCACCGCTGTAAAGATAGCCATGCTGCCTTCTGCTCTCACAGAGGTGTAGAGGCGCCCGGTCGGATACACTGCCCTGCCTTTTAAACTGCTCATTTAATGATTATTTCTGGGATTAAAGCATCCTTTGTCGCAGCACATCTCCGGCTGTGGGAGAGAGGGTCTCCGGTCTGCTGCCTTTTCACACTTCTCCGCTCTCTCCCCTCCTGGCTGTTGCTAAGAGATGCCTTTCAGTGACATGAGGGACGTGCCCGCAGGCTGCCAGTTGTTTTGTAGACCGACGACTCTTCGCTATTTTACAGATGGTTAGAAAGCGCACGGCACTAGATGTGTGTGCTGGTAATCTCATTGAAAGTTCCCTTTTGTCACGCATAGTCTTGTAAAGCTGCTTTCTCAGTGAGCAGCTGCTTCTATTTTTCGCAATGGGTGTTTTTACGTTCCTATGTTTTAAAAGATTATTCTGTCTGGGAAGTACATCATGAGGCTTTCGAGCGCTCCACCTGCCCCCACGCTTCCAGGTGCTTAATGTAGCGACACCCGCATGCAAGGCTTTTTCAGGCGTGTTTGAGTTTAATTTCTTTCGCTACTCCAGACTATGACCTAAATGATTCGAATAATGTTCTCCTAAGTGCTACTGGCAGATTCCCAGGCTATAAATATTCCTGCCATTTGCATGTTCTCAAATGCAGCGACTGGGTTTTGGGCTTGAAGCGTGTCATGGATCAGCCATGACAGTAGCCGGGAAGTGAGTCAGAGCAGCAGCAGCAGCAGCATCCTGCCGTCTAAGTAGGCCACATCTAATGGCACTGGCACCTGAGAGTCTGCTTTGTTTGTAGGCGTGCCCTTCCACTGTCAGAAAAATTCCGCAGATGGTAGGGTATTGTGCAGTACGTGCAAGGTTTCTTCTGGATGACCCGAAGAGCATTGTCTTCTGTCTACATTGGTAAAGAAACAGCACGAAATGGAGACCCCGTTCGTCATGTTCTTAGTATGTGTCGTGACGAGACAGCTCTTTGGGACTCGAACAATTCCTTCTAGAACTGGTCTCCGTTAAGGCAGGAGCCGTCTCGTCCTTTTCTTTTAGAGACAGACTTAAGTGTTACAGTGAGGGAATGATTTCCACGTTTGTTGAATGTTATTGTGATGCGATATGTGAATGTTTAATTTTATACGTCCGTTCAAGACCCACCCTAGGAATTGTCAATAGAAATAAATAGATTTTTCATGAAAAAGTTAAAATTGCAGAAATACCATGCAGTATTGATGCCTCCACATACCCCGAGTCTCAAAGTTGATTCACAATTTTTTAGAGGTGCAAGTCACATTGGAATATTGTGATATGGAAGTTGTTCAACCATGAGTGTCCATTCGAGCTTTGAAGCATGGAAGCACATGACATTGTGTAGTGAAGGACATCATTAAAGTTGTAGACGCCGGTCCATGCATTGTTGCCATTAGTCGTCCTTCCTTTATAGCAGTATACGCCCTCTCTTCTTTCACAGGCTCCTCCCTCTTTCCTTGCTCAAGACCCAACACCATGCTGCACCCTACTATTACAAGTCTGTTTCTTCTAAGCAACTTGGAAGGAACTCTCAACCCTACCTATTTTGCTCTGCTCTTATTTTGATGGTTTGGGGTTGTAGTATCTTTTTGTGTCTGACATTTCTAGGTTTCCGTATACTCATACCGAGAATGAGCTTTACTTAATCGTTGGTCGAGTAATACCGGTTTCCTTTTTCAAGTTAAGCAGTGCTCTTTTATCTGATCTCAAGTGCGCCAGGGTTGAACTTTATTCATCCAGCCCACGTTCCTATTTTCTCCGTATAGAAAGGCTTACCTTACAATTCAGATTGACCGTGCTAATTATGCTGCAGCTTCCCGGGCGCACACTGCTCTATCCATGATCTGCGCATTAGTTTTGCTCCCTCTCATCTGTGATTTACGCCAGACCCTCATCTGATTATACTGCAAGTTCCCTGTAGACATGATTGCCGTCTATCCTTGGTAACCTTTTATAGTGTCATGTTAAATGTGCTAAATTAACCTGAAATAAGAATTGTGATGTAAGATCTTTGTCATTGCTTTGCTGTCGAAATGCCACATTTGTTCCAACAAGATTATATTGATTTTTTTCCAGCAACATAGGAAATACTACCCCCGTCCTTCGTTCCCAACCCCCAATATTCATTCCATACTGCACATGAGAGCAAAAGAAGGCAAAGACAAGGTACAGTATAGTTTCCAGTGCTTTTAACTAGTTACCGATGGAAATATTTTCCAGTATAATCTCAAACGATGGTTCGACATCTCGGGCAGCCAAACCTCATCTCCTTGCCTATAAGATATCCATCAGTGCTTGCCATTGACTATCACAATTCTGAGTGAGCCTACTTATCTCCGAAGACAATTTCTCCATTGCCAATTACATCCATAACTTTCCCGTCCAATTGTGCATTGTTGGGATCATCTGACATTTGTTTGTGTTCCCGAAGTTGCTTTGTCACAAAAAGTATATTAGTTACAAGGCTCCAGTTGGCTGCCGGTAGAACAGCAGTCTCAACAGGCCAGAGACCTAGCACTACAGTGGCTGGATTGGGCTTCCATGGGTACCCCACCACCCCCTAATGTAGCTCAAAATGTCCTTCCAGTGGATTGATCGTTTAGGACCGGACCACCAAATATGAATTGTGAACCTCTCCCTGTCACAACACTTCCAGCACATGCCATCTATTGATTCATAAAACTGTTTATCTGGTGTGACATTCAACAGTCTATATATGGTATCCCTATTTTGAACACTTCTATGTAGTGAGGAATGCCAGATTTGTTTACAACTTTAGTTCACATTAGAGGTTTTGTTGTTTGTGGTACCATCTACAGCTCTGTATTATCAAGAGCTCCCTTTTGGCTATTAAATGGCAGACTAGGTAGCATTTGTTTTTGTTGTGTACAACTCAGCGGATAACAGCATGATCTCTACAATACAGTAGCCTCATATACAAAAAAAACTGCAATTGTTTTATTGATGTCACATTGTGATAATTTTAATTTTCTTTATGCAATATCAAGACTCGCCCATCTCAGTTGATAAGTTTAACCAGCACTGATAAATCCTCTAGTTTTGGCTTTTGTGTACCTATTAGACTGTGGTGTGATGGGGAGGCTGGGAGAATCTGCATGTTACCATCCCGATGTGCTCTTAAGGAGTTGGCTTAGTTTGTTTAGGGTGGCCCAAAGCATTAAGTGTCCAGGGACCGTATAGGGCATTGATCAATTGGTATAAAAAAAAAACTATACTGCAGAAATCATTAAGTATCCTGTTTGTGCATTTAAAAAATGTTGCTATGTAACTAAGGTAAAAAGTACATTTTTAAGGTCCAGCCTGTGAGATCTTGCGCTGGTGCGTGCATCTTGCTTGCAAGACACTATTGCTTGCATAAGGCTTGGAACCCCCGCCCAGTTCTTAACATTCATTGGCTTCAGCGTCATTTCTACTTTGCAGCCCTGCTAATTGAACGGCGCAGGCGAGACATCCTTTCCTGTTACTTCTTAGGTGCATTGACCATGCACAAATTGATTGTGCTTAATTAGTGTGTCTCCACTGGTCACGCTGTGATTCAGATCCTTTTTAAATTTCGCCTGCACAGTGCTGCGTGGTGCTTGAGAAATCTATTGAATTTAATATAAATCTTAATAGGGGCTTACATCCCGCCCTCACTTTTCATTGTTTGGTGTGCTTGCCATTTACTTTTCCTCTATCTATTGGGTGTAGCATACTATTTCATGTTGATCCTCGTGTTTGCTCTTATCAGAGTCCTGAGGCCGAAGTACTGTTTTCATCCACTTCGAGGGACCATATTCTGTCACTGGCCCGCCCCACTCATTGTGCTTTATATTGCATAATTGTTTGTGGTTTTTCATTGGTCTCACAGTGTGCTCTCAACTTTTTCCCGTAGTTTCTACCTCATGTATACCCCCCAGTCTGCCTTTGCCATCAGGAATTTATTTTCCTTTCTGTACGGCCGATTTTTCTTCTTTGCGCACGCTAAGTGGTCTTTATGACCACTGTGCCCTCCCTCGGTAGCACGCATGCGCAGGATGCACTAAGTGTATGCAGCTCCTTTAGTATCATCCGTATATAATTCCCTTAACTGTCCCCTATGCATTGGGCCCTTTTCCTTTGTGACCGCTTTTCTCTTGGTGACAGCAATTCTTACATTACTGTGTCTGCCAGCTGAGTGACTCCTTCTCTTTTGCTTCCCACATGCTGGGTCCAACCGAATGGTCTCCCTTCTCACCGATTTTCACACACACCCGTTCCCCTAGTTTTTCCCTAGCCACATTACCTTACAGAGCGTGAGCTATGCAATTATTGATGGTATCGCCATTGCACTAGATGCTCCTGTGTTGGTCATAATCCCTTCCAACAACCAGGTACGCTTGTTCACCTTGCTGCATACAGTGTGTTTTTCTGGCCCATATGTCCCCCCTGCCATCCCCTCCTCCCCTGATAAGTTTTGTTAACTGTTTACAGGTTCTTAACCTGACTGGGACTGCTTTTTATAGTCATCTCTTCGTTTCTTATTCATCTGGCCATGTATTTGCCTTAATTGGATTTCTTGTGCCGTTTTTGAAGCTGTTCTCGATTGGTTATGGTTAGTTCTTCATTTCATATCCATTATCTTGCTACTGCTGTAGTATTACTCATTGTATCCAGATTAACTCTTCATTTTCTAGTGCACTGCCCCATTGGACGGTACAACTTAACTCCAATTATATACCCACCTTGTGTTGCCTGTTGGCTGCACATGTGAGCTGATCTTTTGTGAAGGCTTCTCCTGTGTCTCACGTACCTGCTACCTCTACAGGTCTGCAGACAGTTCATCTTAGATTGCGTGCAAATGTACTCTTTGCCGACATGCTGCTAGAGCCAATTCTGTAGGTCTTAAAATGCGGGCTGCTTGTACGTGCCAAGTCTGTGTGCACACAGCGGTTATACAGTATACATGTTCTGTGGTATCCGTGTATACTTGTAGATGCTATGTACTTTTTCAATGCACAAACCTCTTTGATATTGCGGTTTATATACCAGAACACTGAGATATCCCACTGCCTCCAAAAAAGGCATGTCTTTTCTCAGTTTATGGTTGTCATGGTGTTTAAAATGCACCTTGTTTTTTTGTCATTACTGGTATCTATCTGCTCCTCCATCTGGTTTTGCAAAAGTCTTTATAAATATATTTTGACAGTCTGTGTCCCAGCTGTAGTTCCGTTGATTTACTTTTTGTCTACCACCTGTAGGCTTGCTGATATATTTGTAGCCATTGTTGACTTTTTTTTTCACATAATCAATACATCAATGTCTCTTGTGATAGCGCTGCAGATGAAATGTTATAAGAATTCTATGCCCAAGGATAGCTGCCCGTAAGTTGGTAAAGTACATTTATTAAGTCACAGGCGTTCACTGGGGATTTGTAGAGCACATGCTTTCTTGCCTCTCGCAGCAGATACCATTGCTTGACCCAGTAGCAATCGAAGTATCCTCTTAGGGGGGGATGAACAGATGAGCCAGCCCATGGTATACGCACCTCTCTCTGCCTTGGACGCAGCAGTCTGGGTTCAACAGACTACGCTCAACCCACTGGTCCATCTCATCAACATGAGAGAAAGGTAAATAAAGTTTTAAAAACCGAATACTCCACAAACTTTGTCAAAATGGTTTGTCCACAGTCCTGGTCTTACGTGGAGAAAAAAAGCTTCCAAGCACTTTGACGAGACTGTGAATGCGAGATCGGTTTGAGACAGCATTGGAGTGGGGTAGATTGGAGTGAGACTCTTGGGGTGGGGCGCAATGGACTAGAGTGGGGGTGCATTAAGGTGGAGTGGATTGGAGTGAGGTGGGGTGGGTTGGGTGGGTGGGTGGACTGAACTGTACTGGGGTGGGTTGGATTGCAGTGGGGCAGATGAGGCTGGGAGTGGCTACCCTCTGACTGCACCCTGGTCTATTACAAAGAAGTGTCCTTCCCTTGGATAGCATTTCTTAAAACCATGGAAGTCGAGGACAGTTTGGGTGAGGGGGGTATCATGCTTGTAGCATTTGCAGACCATATTGACGACCGCAGTAACTAAAGGTGGTCCATCAGTGAGCAGCAGAGGATCTTCCTTTCAATAGAACCTTAGCTCTTCTGAAGAGTTCAAACTATTACAATAGTGTCCGGAGGTACACACCACTGGCTGTGCTTCAACATTCATGCAATCACAATAATAATGTATGTATCACCTTTAACTGCATTCACTAGTATGCATTTGGGAGGACTGGGACTTGCTTACGACCAGTGTACAACTCGATGCCAAATACTAACGCTTTAGAAGGCAACACTAGGCCCAGTACATACAGTATCCGGCCACAAGTTGTAACACACACAGCTGCAAAACTGCAGTATCCCCTTACAGCTTCAGTATCACATCATACATCCTTCCAGACAGCTCCCACTCCACCAAAACACCTCGTCACGTCATACATCAGATCAACCCCAACTTGTTCTATGTTAAAGACACAAAATTCCAGTTTGGCATCTGAAGCTAGTCATTACAATGATTGTTGCTACATCCTGGGAGAGGATTTCCACAATTACATATTACTCTAGCCTCCACCTGTGTCTTTTCTGAACCTGCAATTTCAGCTAAAACGTTTTCACATTTCATTGTTCTGCTGAAATTAAGCCTTTTAAAACGTTTTAAAAGGCACCCCAACCACGAACTCCATGGTTAACCAAAAGGTTCTGCTGGTGTAGTCAGGTTAGGATGGATTCCCCGTGATTTATAATTCATGACTATACTCAAAGCGAACAGCAGACTATTAGCACCATGTAGGAGGCTGGCCTGGCTTGTAGTGGGTACCAGAGGTACTTACACCTTGTGCCAGGTCCAGTTATCCCTTATTGGTGTAGAAGAGGTGTTTCTAGCAGCTTAGGCTGATAGAAGGTAGCTATGGCAAAGTAGCTTAGGCTGAACTAGGAGACATGTCAAGCTCCTACTATACCACTGGTGTCATATGCACAATATCATAAGAAAACACAATACACAGAATTACTAAAAATAAAGGTACTTTATTTTTATGACAATATGCCAAAAGTATCTCAGTGAGTACCCTCAGTATGAGGATAAGTTATATACACAAGATATATGTACACAAACCAAAATTATGCAGGTAATAGCAAGAAAAGTAATGCAAGCAGTGTAAAGCTACAGTAGATTGCAATAGGAGCACATAGGTATAGGGGCAACACAAACCATATACTCCAAAAGTGGAATGCGAACCACAAATGGACGCCAAACCTATGTGAGCTTGTAGGGGGTCGCTGGGACTGTAAGAAAACAGTGAGGGTTAGAAAAATAGCCCACCCCAAGACCTCGAAAGGTAGGTGTAAAGTGCACCTACTACCCCCAGAGAGCACAGAAGTCGTGATAGGGGGATTCTGCAGGAAGAACAAACACCAGCAATGCAACAACAGTGGATTTCCGGACCTGAGTACCTGTAAGACAAGGGGACCAAGTCCAATAGTCGCGACCGTGTCGAGAGTGGGCGGGAGCCCAGGAAATGCCAGCTGAGGGTGCAAGGAAGCTGCCACCTGTTGGAAGAAGCTTGGAGTTCTGCAAGAACGAAGAGGACTAGGAACTTCCCCTTTGGAGGATGGATGTCCCACGTCACGATGAAGCTTGCAGAGGTGTTCCCACGCAGAAAGACCGCAAACAAGCCTTGCTAGCTGCAAGGGTCGCGGTTAGGGTTTTTGGGTGCTGCTGTGGCCCAGGAGGGACCAGGATGTCTCCACTTGGAAGAGGAGACAGAGGGGGTGCCCTGCAACGTAGTGAGCCCTCACAGAAGCAGGCAACACCAGCAGAAGTACCTGAACAGGCACTTAGAAGAAAAGTGAACCAGGGTCCACCCGAAGTCACAAAAGGGAGTCCCATGACGCCGGAGGGCCACTCAGAAGGTTGTGCACTGCAGGAAGGAGTGTTGGGGACCCAGGCTTGGCTGTGCACGAAGGAAATCCTGGAAGAGTGCACAGGAGCCGGAGCAGTTGCAAATCACGCAGTACCCAGCAATGCAGTCTAGCGTGGGGAGGCAAGGACTTAACCTCCACCAAACTTGGACTGAAGAGTCACTGGACTGTGGGAGTCACTTGGACAGAGTTGCTGAGTTCCAGGGACCACGCCTGTCCTGCTGAGAGGGGACCCAGAGGACCAGTGATGCAGTCTTTTGTTGCCTGCGGTTGCAGGTGGAAGATTCCGTCGACCCACAGGAGATTTCTTCAGAGCTCCTGGTGCAGAGAGGAGGCAGGCTACCCCCAGAGCATGCACCACCTGGAAACAGTCGAGAGAGCCGGCAGGATGAAGCGATACAAGGTTGCTAGTAGTCGTCTTGCTACTTTGTTGCGGTTTTGCAGGCGTCCTGAGCAGTCAGCGGTCGATCCTTTGGCAGAAGGTGAAGTGAGATGCAGAGGAACTCTGCTTTGGGGAATTCTTCAGATAACGAATGCAAGAGCTCACCAGAGACCCTAAATAGCCAGAAAAGGAGGTTTGGCTACCAAGGAAGGAGGATTGGCTACCAAGAGAGGTAAGAGCCTATCAGAAGGAGCCTCTGACGTCACCTGCTGGCACTGGCCACTCAGAGCAGTCCAGTGTGCCACAAACACCCCTGTTTCCAAGATGGCAGAGGTCTGGGACACACTGGAGGAGCTCTGGGCACCTCCCCTTTCCTTTGTCCAGTTTCGCGCCAGAGCAGGGCTGGGGGATACCTGAACCGGTGTAGACTGGCTTATGCAGAAATGGGCACCATCTGTGCCCATCAAAGCATTTCCAGAGGATGGGGGAGGCTACTCCTCCCCAGCCCTCACACCTATTTCCAAAGGGAGAGGGTGTAAAACCCTCTCTCAGAGGAAATCCTTTGTTTTGCCTTCCTGGGCCAGGGCTGCCTGGACCCCAGGGGGGCTGAAACCTGTCTGAGGGGTTGGCAGCAGCAGCAGCTGCAGTGCAAACCCTGAAAAGGCAGTTTGGCAGTACCCTGGTTCTGTGCTAGAGACCTGGGGGATCATGGAATTGTCCCCCCCAATGCCAGAATGGCATTGGGGTGACAATTCCATGATCTTAGACATGTTACATGGCCATGTTTGGAGTTACCATTGTGACGCTGTACATAGGTAGTGACACTCACAAAGTCCGCGGAATTTGCCCTGAACGATGTGGGGGCACCTTGGCTAGTGCCAAGGTGCCCACACACTAAGTAACTTTGCACCCAACCTTCACCAGGTGAAGGTTAGACATATAGGTGACTTATAAGTTACTTAAGTGCAGTGGTAAATGGCTGTGAAATAACATGGACGTTATTTCAATCAGGCTGCACTGGCAGGCCTGTGTAAGAATTGTCAGAGCTCCCTATGGGTGGCAAAAGAAATGCTGCAGCCCATAGGGATCTCCTGGAACCCCAAAACCCTGGATACCGCAGTACCATATACTAGGGAATTATATGGGTGTACCAGTATGCCAATGTGAATTGGTAAATTTAGTTACTAGCCTGTTAGTGACAACTTTTGAAGTAAAGAGAGAGCATAATCACTGAGGTTCTGATTAGCAGAGCTTCAGTGAGACAGTTAGGCATCACACAGGGATTACATACATATAGGCCACCAACTTATGAGCTCTGGGGACATGGTTAGCAGGATCCCAGTGACACATAACAACCACACTTACAACATAGGGTTTTCACTATGAGCACTGGGCCCTGGCTAGCAGGATCCCAGTGAGACAGTGAAAACACCCTGACATATACTCACAAACAGGTCAAAAGTGGGGGTAACAAGGCTAGAAAGAGGCTACTTTCTCACACACCACCCTGCACACTCCTTTAATAAGTGTTTTGTTAACCAAGTTTAGTCACATATGTAAAGGAAATTATGTTCAGTCCTGGTGGACGAGTGTCACTAATATGAGCTTGCTAATTTAAGGCATGAAGATCAAGAGGACGCTCTTACACACAGGAGTGACATTTTAAGGACCCAGGAAAATAAGGGACATGCAGTCAAACAGACTTTACCCTGTGCGATATTGTATTCTGTACCAGGTCATAAAATGCCCCTGTCCGAAACATTAACACTCCAGCTTTACTTTCCTCTCTGCAATGCAAAAGTGCAATTTAGCCACAACAGAATGGCAGTCGGACATACTAAACTCCATTCATAAAAGGACAGCAAGAAAATACGTTTTATTTTCCAGTTCTGGCTTCTGAAAGCAATGACATTAGCTTTGCAGCAGGTTTGGGAGCTGTCCAGAGGTACGAATACATGGACGGAGCATATCATGTTTCATAAGTGCACGAGAACAAATACAATGGATGCATTCAATTATCCCGTGTTTTTCCGGAACCTGCATATTGCTCCACATGGGCATCAATATGCAAGAAAAAAGCATGTTGATCTGAACTTTGTGTTCACCACTGAAGGGTTGTAATTCAAGAGCAAACCCCACAGGTTCTATGTGACCTCATTTTTATGTCTCACCTATCATACAGCGCAAACTCGTTGCAAAAGTCCTATGGGAAATTTACAAAAAAAAATAAAAAAAAATAGAAGTGGGTTTAGAGATCTCCCACTGCTTACCATTGGCTGGCTTTGTCACTCACTTAGCTTACTTATTATTCAGTGGCTTGTTTTCCTTTCTTCTCTTGTTCCCACCCCTCTAGTTTTGCCTCTACCATCCTTTTAGTTGGTTAGTATCCCTCCACTGCACACATTAGGGGTATTACTTTTCTTCTCAACACTCCAAGAGACATAGTGTTTTCTAGATCTCTTCCTTGTGTGCTTCTTTCTGTTTGCATATGGCTTGATCCAAACTAAGGTAGCATCATGGCAAAACGACTGTTGGGTTGGAATTCTATCCAGAGCGACAGCTAGTGGTTAGACTTATTGGAAGCATTCTTCCCATCACCGTTAGTGTGTTTGATGTACTGACCGCGGTGCAAAGGGTATATCCAGACGTGGGTAGTGTGCCACTGGAACCAAGCTACACCAGACTGACATGCCCCCAATTAGGTTGAAGCCAGACTTTGGTTGCTTGTGTTCTGGTTCAGGGAAGACTGGGCTGGCAGTTTGGGATGGACTCTTCCTTTGGAAGAGGGTCAAGAATTTTATGCATACGGCTGGACCCAAGCTGAAGTGACGTGGTGGGAAAAAGAATGAGTTGGAATGGTGCCTCGAGCAATTGCCAGTGGTTAACGTTTCAAGCATTCCTCCCACCACCTCGTGTATTTATTTGATACCTCCCTCCACCAAACACCAACAGCACCCCTGCTCCGCTTTGTGCTCTTGTGCTTCTTCCCCACGATCCATGTTGCTCTCACCCACTTTGTTCTCCACCCCAAAACTCTTCTTTAGCTGCCAAAAGCAACAAAGGTGTGACCTGTTGGCTTTGCCGATGCTTCTTCTAGGCTGCAGCCAGGAAAAACTGGTTTCCAACTCGACTGTGTGTTGCAGCCTCATCGGGCTAGCTGTCTGCAGCAACAGTGATTTCTCCCTGGACAATCTTAAACTTCCATATATTTGTACCTACCAAATACGAATGGGTTACTTCGTGCATTCTCAAATTCTGTTGTCCCAGTCTTGTTTTCTAGTGGATCTCTCCCAGGGTGAGAGCATATGGCTCCTTCTGTAGTCCCACAATCTAAGCGCTTGGATATAACCATAACCTAAACATTGCCATACCTCTCTCGATCAAATGGCTCCTTCTATTGGCGTAGATTCTATTGCCTTAGCCGTTTATAAATCTGCACTGCTTCCTGTTTGCAGTTTCTGCAAAACGCCCCTTCATCATCAAGCCAAAATTATGGGTTAGTATTTACTTAGCTGCTTACCTCCCTGCGTTGTAATTTCAAAGCACGTGATCAAATTTGCAGGGATCAATACGTGTTCATACTATTTTTCTGATCTTGTTCACTTTTGAATAATTCAGATAAAACCAGTAGGTTCCCTGGCATCTTATTTCTGTTTATTCATTCATGTACACACTTGAAGTGGGATTCAAGAGGCTGACAGTCACCCACGCAAGCACGATTTTTTCCGCTTAGTACAGATTGTCGTTCAAGGATAAGAATGCGTTCAGTGTGTGTCTGCATCTTCAGCCCTCTGCTGTGACTGAAAAGCATTCAAGTTCAAGCGAGCTTTATTCGGTCTAAATAACCATCAAAGCAATTTACAACAATAAAATCAAGATCTATACATGATAAATATATAACACCAAAGTTAAAAAATAGGTGATAAAAAATTAGATAAGAATAATGAAAAATGGTGAATCTGGGAGTGTACAAAGAGAAAAAAATTCAGATAAATCTTCACATGTGCCCCGGCCTGTAGATAAAAGGGAAATATCAAAGATCCTTTGACTGCTTTTAGCTTCCACAACAGTAATTTATAAAAAGTACATCTATATAACAAATAAGTAAAATAAGGTAAAATCAGAAAACAATTAATAACAAATCACTTATAGTCCTATTTTATTTTTAAAAGTATGTACGTATATGCCAAGCGGACGCAAGGAACTTGCTGACCGCACAAATCAAAGGAGATGAGCAATCTCTCAACATCAGCCTTAAGGGCATCTCTACATGTTCTCAACCCCATGTTTCTACAAACGAGACAAAGACATTTCCGCCGGGCAATGCCATAGGCAGGACAAATAAACAAAAAGTGCACTACTGTTTCCTCAGAGTCATTACAACACAGACATTTGTCGGATAACAGGGTGGAGCTCCATGAACTGGAAAAAGACTTCAGAGGGAGACATCCATACCTAAGTCGAACATACAAACTTTTGCTTAGTTGATCAGTAATTAGGTCCAGAAAGGGTTCGAACTGGGGAAACCACTTATAATCGAGGAAGAGAGATGTCAGCCTACCATGTGAAGTACAAAGCAGATATTTTTCCCTAACATGGGACCAATAAGCAGATTTTAGGTGGTCCTTGTGAGCCCTCCTTAACTTATTGGGCTGGCTCCAAAAGTGACTGAGTCCCAAAGTATGGAACTATTCTGAAATGTGCTTGAACCAGGGGATAGAGAGTACGTTTGGTCTATCCAATAAGTCTTGCAAGCATTCCTTGTAAGTGTCTAGTTCAGGGGTAGTCCAAATATGAACCCAAAAAATTAAAGGCCTTAGGGCTATTACATCGGAAATGCGAGGGAAGCCTAGATCCAAAAACACTGGAACCAGGGGCGTACTACGAGGACCTGCCAAGAGTGATCTTGCAAAATTATTTTCCCCCACGGATAACTTGCTGGATTTAGAGGGACCTCAGCACCATAGACCGCGGCACTCTGAGCCTTAGCTAAATAAATTTTAATAGCAGGGGAAACAACTTTTTCTCAATATTAGACATTTGAAAACACAAGATTGTCCCTGCCCTATGTGCTAAGAGGGCTGAGCTTTTCCCTACTTGGGCCTGCCAGTTCATATCATTACTGATTCTTACTCCTAAGTAATCAATAGAGCATACCTTACTCAAGGGAACCTTATTATACAGAATGTTGCATCGCTTTGAGCTACCAGGACCAAAGATCATCAGTTTTTTGTTTTGCTAGAGTTGAGTTCCAATCCATGATCTGCACAAAACACACTAAACCTATCCAGAAGGGCCTGAAGGCCTATAGGGGTGTTAGAGATCAGGAGGGAGTCGTCGGCAAATAAAAGGATTGGAACTTTTGTATTATTCAAAGTAGGGGCCTCGTTTAGACAGTCAGTTACAACTTGTACTACTTCATTGATGAACAACGAGAAGAGGGTAGGAGCCAGGATACAGCCCTGGCGTACTCCCCTCCTGATGGTAATATGATCAGTGAGTTCCCCCTGGCTGCCCCATCTTACTCGAGCATAGGTGGTGTTGTGTAATCTTTGGATTAGATGCACCAAGTTCAGCGGGACGCCAGTTTTCTTTAAGACTTCCCACAATTTCTGCCTTGGAACAAGATCTAATGCGGACTTAAGGTCAACAAAAGCAACATACAAATTTTGTTTGGCCAGGGTAGCGTATTTCCAAAGTAACAAAAAGAATCTAAAAACTTGGTCCATAGTGCTAATTTTTAAACGAAACCCAGCCTGAAGGGGAGAAAGAACCTGGTTAGCTTGGACCCAGTCCATTAGCCTATCAAGGACTTGCTTAGAGAAAATCTTTTGAAGATTATCAATTAGGCTAATTGGGCGATAATTGGCTGGCAGACCCACATCTCCTTTTTTGTGAATAGGGATAATTTCGGCTCCGAGCCACGAGTCCGGAATGGGGCTACCTGCTGCGATGGCATTTGATAAAGTGTTAATGTACCACGCCCAAATGACGGGTTCAGACTTAAACAGGTCCCCTGGTATCTTGTCGGGTCCGGGGGCCTTAGCAGGTTTCAGGGAATTAATAGCTGCCGTGGTTTCAGCAATTGTAAAAACAATGTCCTCCAGGGGACCCTCAATTAGGGATCTACATTTGCCACCCGCATAGGTCTCATGATGTAATTGCTCAAAAGAGGCATAAATCTCGGAAAAATGAGACGCCCATCTTTCAGGCTGGACGTGAAAATTAGGAATAGCATTACCCTCTAGTTGCCTGTGAGTCAGCAACCTCCAAAAGGAACACTCGTCGCGATTTTCTACTGCCTCCAGCAGCTTCTGCCAGATCTCAAATTCCCAGTTTTTCTTCGCTAGATTCAGGGCCTTAGTGTAACTGACTCTAGCGGTCCTGATCTCCTTCTGTGAATGCATGCGGAGGGCCAATTTAAGATTTAGCCTAGCAAGGTCGCAGTTATTGTTGAACCATTCCCTGGATCGGATAACATCTGGAGTGTGTCTCACAGTGGTTTCTTTATAAAAAACCTTCTGTAGAGATTTTATCAATTCAGCATGTATTTCCATGATTGGCAGACCATCCACCTCTTGCTTTTCAATACCAGAGAACAACTGTAGAAAGGAAGAATAAATTTGTTTAACCAAAAATGGGTTAGAAAAAACTTTTGGCCAACTAACACGAGTTTGCCTGGAGTTTAGTGAAGGGATCAGAACATCAGTGGTCTCTAGGTGTTGAGTTCTCCCAAATGCTTTGTTAAAAAGAGAAAGACATAGAGGATAGTGATCGCTGTCATAACGGAGTTCAACCTTCATGTCCAGAACATGTGACCAAAGCCTGATGTCAACAAAAAAATAATCAATAGTGCTGTACGAACATCCCCGCTTGAAAGTGGGGGGCACGATTAAGATCAGATCTGGTCCGACCATTACATTCCCTGAGTCCATGGCGTAGGCAAAGGGAGGCCATCTGTGTAGCCGCACAAGAACCAGTACTAAGAGAATCATCCTTCACTTTGGGAATACCCCAGGAGTCATCCTCTTCAGATGTTAGATTACCTACAAGGTTCTTGAATACAAAGGACAAATTTATATTGCCCCCTATCACCAGATGGTTAGAAGGATGCAAGGATTCCATGTACTCAACTAGCTGGGCAAGTGTTCTAGATTCCATATTGGGGGGGACGAACCTCGCATACACGTTGACCAAGGTCATTGTGAAACCAGGGTGAGATATGTCTCACACCCAATAGATCTAAAGAGTTAAGGGGTAGTACAAGGTGATCACATTGTAGTTTCTTGTTCACTAGGATCATGAGCCCACCCATAAGCCTACCAAATCCTCCCGAGGCAGGCTGGGCTGCGACAAAATGAGCTGTGAACCCCTCAACATGTATTAGTTCTTCCGCCCAGGTTTCCTGGAGAAGACATAGGTCTTGCTTAGAGATAACATTTACCCATCCAGGATCTCCTAACTTTTTCCTTATTCCGGCTACATTCCAAGATACAATATTAAGTGCAGAGGACACAGGTGTAGGACTAGCTCTCGGGGATATGATTGGGTTCAGAACCCTGGGTCGTTTATCTCTATAAACCATAGCATCTGAGGTGGGGAGTATTAAGGGAGAGACGATGTTTAGTCAATCTAAATCAGATAACCGGGGGGAGTGGGTCTGGGTCAGGACTGGTCGATTGCTATTTAGTGGACCCAGAGCCGTTCCCTCGTGAGTATTGAAAAGTCTATTGGTCCTTCGTGGCTCCTCCCCCGGAGAAAACATGCAGAGGCCAATTCCGATATTCCTACCAGATATCAGAGGAAGAGTCCGGAGGTTGAAAGCCATAAGGTTATCAATCATAGAGGTGTCAAAAAAGAGGATTGAAATATAATCAAAATCTGAGTCTGGTTGAGCATGTCTACGAGCCTCCCAAATATCAGAACGAATAACAGACAGACATTTCCTCTGAATACGAAACCAGTAGACAACTTTATTAATGAGAGAATCATGAGACTCTCTCTGCCCAGCAGATAACCTAGGGACCCTTGTCATGTAGATGTGTGCATCCCTCCTACTCTGATCATTTCTCCCCTTGGGGACTGTCGCCTGAAAGAATTTGGATTGACCTTGACGTGAGATTCTGGGTGGGCTTACGGGCACTCGTACATCCTTCCCAACCAGCGCTCCCATGGACACGGAATTTGTACAGGGAGGACGTAAATCGTAGTTGGTTGGGGCGGGAATAGGCATACGACCGGAGTCGATGGAGATGTCATTGGATAAAAAGAGGCGACTCCCCTTTTTGTTTGTTGCCATATTCGTAGGCTTGGCCCCCTGCTTTAAATATTTAGGGTGAGAGGCTAAGTTGTCCCCAGTATCTAACACATTAGGCCCTCCAATAGACTCAGGAGGGTGGTCATTCATGCTAAATGAATTACAATTACACAATACCTTCGTCTCGGATAGTCCTGAAATTTTACCCAAAATAACCATTACCAAGGATTTTAAATTGTCCAGTTTCTGGGAAACGTTCTCCAGTTCGAGTGACATCTTGCGTTGAGCCTGCCAGGCCAGTTCCTCTGTATCAGGTTCCGCAGAAATTAAAGGCTGAGGGCAGCCTGGGCTCTCACCAGAAGTAGATAGGAGTTGAAATCTATTGGAGCAGAGAATATGACTGGAAACTACAGACTTGGAACCCAAATTCGGAGAATCCCTACGTTGATTGCATTCTGCTGCTTTGATACTTGAAGTAAGCCTCATTGATGGTGAGGGAATTGCAGCCTCAGATAAAGGGTGGGGTGGGTGGAGGTCTGCTTCTACAGACAGAATCGGTGTCCGTGGTTTTTTGGTAAATAGATCCCGGATCTTTCTAATAGTCGAAGTAGCAGGAATGGAAGGAGCGATGACAGATGGACTCCTCAAAATTGCCTCTACTTCCTCAAACAGGGAGTCAATGGCTTGAAATTGATTCCTAACGGGTTTAGAAGGGTCATCAGGTTTCCAACCAACTCGTTTCCTATGTTTTTTGGCGCCAGAGGGTGGCGCAGGGACATCATCTGCCTTACGCTTCCCCATTGTTTGCTACGATGTGTCCAATCCAAGGGCTGGATCCCCCAAGGACGAAGACAAGGGGAAAATTAAATAATAATGACCCAGCCCACACGGATCCCCTGGGTGTAGGAAAAGAACAAGGGTACCTGGGACAGGCGCACTGACCAGGCACTAGCAAACCTGCAGCTACCACAATGCAGATGAAAGGGGGGGGGGGAGCCAGCCCAGCCTCTTCCGGGCGCTGACGGGCAAAGGACGGGCCCGCCCTTGGCCCGGGCGCAGCCCGTGACTGCGGGAGCGCGAAATGGATTTAAAGGGCACATGCCCTGTGGACTGCCTCCCGTCACCAGGGCAAACAGGGCACCAGCTATGCGCTTCCTGCGACGGCAGGAGCGCAAAATGGATTTAAAGGGCTCCTGCCCTGTGGACCGCCTCCCGTCACCAGGGCACCAGCAATGCGCTTCCCGCGACGGCGGGAGCACGAAATGGATTTAAAGGGCTCCTGCCCTGTGGACCGCCTCCCTTCACCAGGACACCAGAAAAGCATTCACTGATGTAGACAGGATAATACTTGCTCTTCTTAGAGTCGCTGTTCTGGTTTTGCTGCCTGTGTGCCTTTAGCATATCTCGGTGCTGAAGCATTTGAGCTTGGCCATCTACTTTTGACTTCTTACTTCAAACCTTCTATTCTGAGCTGAAGAGAAGTGATTCTGTTGGTGTAGACTGTAGAGGGATGAAAACACTGCTGGAATTCCAGGAAATAAACTGAGAATTCCATCTACCGAGCCTACAAAACGATTAGCCTTCTGTTCAGCTGTCTCTTCCATTCCTCTGTGAGGTCGTAACTTTAACCAGTGTTGTAGAAAGGGGCTGCCACGAGTCCTAATGTAATCAAGGAAAATGGGCCTTATGCCCCCCTCACCCTCTGATAGGGTTATAACAGTCATAATCGGGATGCAGTTTACCATTCACAATGGGGCGGCTGCCACGGACTATTGATAGCTACTTCCCAACTTCAGTTTATTTGCTGTGCTGCTCCTTAACTAATGTAATACTACTGATTGTTAGATATTTCCACCTTCCAGCTAGATATTTCCACCACCCAGCTCACCCCTTCTCAGAAATCCGCTTCACACTTACATGGAACATGAGACAGACCCGTGGTACCAGGGAAGGAGGTCAGAGGCATCGGTAAAGAAGGGAGCATGTTGTATTTTATTGTGTATCACTTATGTGACGATATTTATTAATGGGTCATATTTTGTTAGCACGCTTTATCTCAGGGTAAGGCCTTAGGGAATTATAGTACAAAAGCTTTAATGGCAGAGGGAAAGGAATGAGGGCCGATGGTAAGGCAAGGAGAGCGCATAGGTGATAAAGCAGAAAGGATTAGCAGTAAAGAGCACTTGTGGGGGATAATGATAGAAGTTGTAAAATAATATTTGTCGGAGTCAGAAGAGAGGGCTTTCCTTATAACGAGTATACAACGCACACGACAGCAAGGAACTCTTCTGCATCGTGAAGGAGCTCTCCAACCCCAACGTCAACGACGTCCCACCATCCCAGAAACTCTGCGACACACTCTCCACTTTTTTCTACCAGAAAATCGCCGCCATCCACGACAGCTTCATCACCACACCTCCGCCAGACCCCACCCCCAACAACTCCTCCCACACCGACCGCCTCACCACCTGGAACCACGTAGACGACGCCGAAACCCTAAAGACCATGAACTCCATCCACTCTGGATCTCCCTCTGATCCCTGCCCACACCACGTCTTCAACAAAGCCGACTCCACCATCGCCCCCCAACTCCGCAAGATCATCAACCTATCCTTCGACACTGCAACCTTCCCGGACAGCTGGAAGCACGCCGATATCCAACCCCTCCTCAAGAAACCCAAGGCTGACCCCAACGACCTCAAAAACTTCAGACCGATCTCTCTCCTCCCCTTCCCAGCGAAGATCGTCAACGCACAGCTCACCCACTACCTCGAAGACAACTCCATGCTAGACCCCTCCCAGTCCGGTTTCAGACGCAGCCACAGCACTGAGACTGCACTCCTCCCCGCCACAGACGTCATCAGACAACAAATGGACAACGGCGAAACCTCAGCCCTCATCCTTTTAGATCTATCCGCCGCCTTCGATACGGTCTGCCACCGCACCCTACTTACTCGCCTCCACGAAGCCGGAATTCAAGACAAAGCCCTCAACTGGATCTCCTCTTTTCTCTCCGGTAGAACCCAGAGAGTCCGACTCTCACCCTTCCGCTCCGAAGCCACCAACCTCCTCTGCGGCGTCCCCCAAGGCTCTTCGCTAAGTCCAACGCTGTTCAACGTATACATGGCACCCCTCGCACAACTGGCCCGTCAGCATAACCTCAGCATCCTCTCCTACGCCGACGACACACAGCTCATCCTCTCCCTTACTAAAGATCAATACACCGCCAAAGCCAACCTCCACGAGAGACTGAAATCCATCGCTGAATGGATGAGAAACAGCCGCCTGAAACTAAACTCCGACAAGACGGAAGTCCTCATCCTCGGTCGCTCCCCTTCGGCCTGGAACGACTCCTGGTGGCCCACCGCACTAGGCCCCCCTCCTACTCCAGCCAACCACGCACGAAACCTCTGCTTCATCCTCGACTCCGTGCTCACCATGTCCAAACAGGTCAACGCAGTCTCCTCCTCCTGCTTAAACATGCTCTGCAGAATCTACAAGTGGATCCCAACGGAAACCAGAAAAACGGTGACCCAAGCCCTCGTCAGTAGCAGACTTGACTACGGCAACGCACTCTACACAGGCATCCCAACGAAAGACATCCAACGACTCCAACGCATCCAGAACGCATCTGCCCGCTTGATCCTCGACATACCCCGCTGATGCCACATCTCCCACCACCTGAAGGACCTCCACTGGCTCCCCGTGGACAAGAGGATCACCTTTAAACTTCTCACCCACGCGCACAAAGCTCTACACAACGCCGGACCCGCCTACCTGAACAACAGACTCAACTTCTACGTCCCCTCACGCCAACTCCGCTCTGCCAACCTTTCCCTCGCCATCGTTCCCCAAATCCAGCGCAAGACTGCCGGCGGCAGATCCTTCTCCTACCTCGCCGCCAAGACCTGGAACTCACTCCCCACCTCCCTGCGCCAGACCCAGGACCTCCTCACCTTCAGGAGACTCCTCAAGACATGGCTATTCGACCGATAGCAGCTACCCCCCCCCCCCCCCCCCCCCCCCTTCAGCACCTTGAAACCCTAACGGGTACATAGCGCGCTTTATAAATTTACTGATTGAATTTACTGATTGAGTAGAGCTGGCAAGTATGCCCAAATGAATAGTGTGAGTGACAGTCCTCTGTTCATTCCCCCGTCTCTCACACAAAAAAAGCTTCTACAACTGGCTCCCCTCCAGGTTTTCTTTTTCTCTCTCCATAAAATATACCGTGTACCCTTGGCAGACTTTATTCCTTGAGGTACTACAATCATGTACCTATTGTTTTTTTTCTTCTTTTTTTAGGCTACTGAGATCCAGGAGCAGGGATCTCTCTCACGTGCTAACGTCAATGCTCAGTACCTTATTTTCCCTGGGCTCGTGGGGGCAGATTGCCAGCTAAACCTAGTTTCTTTGAGTTGGCCTTCGTTTATTAATTCTACATGTTCTAGGCCCAAAGGCGCAGAGTTGCACGTCCTCGACAAGCCATCTGACATGCAGCACACCTTCAGTCATGCTCCGTTTCAAAGTAGTATGAATACTTTTACTACTCTGAGAATAGAATGTGCACACATACCGCTCGCGTCGGCTTTGACTACACTGAGCAGTCACTTGCGCCAGCAGAAACAACGTGGCTGCCTTAGGACACGGGACTCAGCTAAAATCCTGTGCCTGCAGTTTACGTTGCACAGGAGTTACCGCTGCCGCTCGCCCTCTCATGCTGCCAACTGCTCGCCTTCTCTACCCTAATCTAGGTCTTGCCCCGCCTCTAACTATCCCTTGACGTTTTCACTTTGTTTGCGTCATGCGCGGGCTCTTTCACCTTTAAACCGCTGTTTTACTTACACCATCTCTTTCCTCTTGTTGTTCTAAAAGAACAGTAAGAAGTACATTTCGTTGTCTGCCTTGCGGCGTCGCGCGCTCCTTGGCGGGAGCCCTTTCCCGCCTCGAGAGGTGATCCTGGCTCCCGCTGGTTGAGGCGTTAATATTGGGACGCTGCCTCCTTTGAAGCAGCTCGCTTGATTTTTGCGGACGGGGAGGGGTGGGGGGGTCCTGCGTGAAGAACAGCCCCACTCGCACAAGCAGAGAGCAGGTGGGGACATGCTTAGCAGTACGAACGGAACCCGTGCCTTTATCCTCGCAAACAAACATCTGAATACCTACTAAAGGGACGGATATGATTTTGTTAATGCAGTATGCTGTTAACTTGAAATATTTTGTATTGCTTTGCCTGCGATTAGTACATTATTGATGTAATATTGCATGCATCCCACGCAGCTTGCAAGGTTTGATAGTAATGGATAAATGCGAGATCCACCTTAATGTATTAGTAACATGGCGCCAAAGGATGTCGGCACACGAGTCGGGTTTTTTACGGTGTTATTTTCTTCCTGCTGTTTGAAGTCCTTCCCAGGCTCCAGTTAGTGCGTTGTTGAACAGGCTCCTGCTGGTAGTGGGCTGGCTGGAATGACAGCTGCTGTTTATGCAGCAAATGTCTCCTCTTTCCAGTCCCCATGGCTTTATCTAGCTTCTGCTAGCTCTGACCTAGCTGCTGTTCAGGAATATTCAATTGGACGCTTTAAGTGCGGTGCCTCCTACCGTCTGACGACCTCGGCACCTGACATTCGCCTTACCCTGGTAGCCAAGCCGGACTAAACAAATATGCTTTAGGAATCGCCAGGAGTCTGCTTCTATCCAGGCAGAGGCTGGAAGGAAACGAACACTCAACACTCCCTTAACCCCGTCTTAGAAATAAAAATGCAAACCTGGTTTCAGTTGTTTGTGAGAGCCATTGCTCTGCATCCAAGGTCCCCAGTTTGTTGGAGCGGATAACTTGGGGACATGCACTAAAATGCCACTGCAAATTAACCAGGTCCATGCTCTTTAGTGAGGTTGAAGCCTCTGCTGACTGCAGTAAGAACTGTTGAGTAGTAGCAAACTGCTAGTGGTTTTCTTGGTACAAGTTCACCGTGTAAGACATATATAGTAATGATTTTATAAAGCCTTCAGGCTGCAATTTATTGCGGCTATCAGAATGAGGCCGCATTAAGAGGAGAGATGAGCTAGGCTGTGAGAATTAAGGGCGATGCGTACTAACACTTTTTCCCATAGACACGGAATGGGTAAAAACCTTTGATACATCTGGCCCTAAGTTCTTTGGGAGACAAAAAATCGAGTCATACGTTCAGATGTATGATCTTTATAATTTCTAAGCCAGACAGTGAGTTTCAGAGAGTGATATCCTCGACAGGAAAGATCCCCACTTCAGTATAGTTTTCAAAAGGCATTAAAATGTAATCTTTGTACACGCTTTACACATTTAAACCGAGTAGCAGTCTAAGTGGGTTTCAAAGCAATCCTTATTTAACACAGGCGGAATTGCATGCGTTCCTCTGGCTTCTGTGGTGGAAGGCTATTGAATGATCTTTCAGGTGCAATTACTAGGATTTGCTATCCACCCGCTTAAAGCGGCTCCCTTATCTGGGTGTTTACTAGAGGTGGACGAGCAACTAACAGCCTAGCCCAAGCGCCATAGTTGGCTTTAAGATCCCGTGGACGAGCTGAGTCGTGGAAATGTTTTCCTGTAAATCGTGAAACAATCATAATGTAATAAGGATAGTCTCTTTACAAATCAGAAATATATATTTCTTTAACATTTCAGTTTAATGTATCAGATTATATCGCTGAATCAAGCACCATTTAGTAGGACTAATAGTTTTTAGTATTCATGCCTCATGATAGTGCCATTAGTAAACCAAGAGGTATATCAGTTGTAGTGCACCCTATACTTGGCTTGCGTTATCATACAAGGAGCAGTATTACAGCTTATTATAACAGACTGGAGAAACTGTTGTAGAGGGCTCGTCCTGAACACCTGTTTATTAAGGTGCTCTCATATTCGATAATCAAGAAGGCATAGTGAAATGAAATAATTGCCTAGGATCATGGAATTTGGTCAAGCAGGGAAGCCTGGTTTGATCCAGCTTTTCTCGCATTTCAGCAGGCTAGACGGGTATATTTTTCTCTCCATTGTTTTACACCCAAGGTTAATTCTTAGCCCTTAGTGCTTGGTGTATGAGGATAGAGCATGGGTAGCTGGCAGAAGCCACATGAAGACTTAGCTCGAGGTCTTCTTCGGCCTTCAAGGCCAGAATGAACAAAGTCGGAGCCAGTCATCTGTCTCGAGCTTTCAGAGGCTTGATCACCGCAGGTGTTTACTTCCTCACACTGGCCCCTGTTCTGCCTGCTTAGCCTGCACTGCACGTTCTCTTTCGTTTTGTGTTGGAAGCATTTACTCATGCTGCCTGTGCTGTAACTATGAGCTGGTGGTGCACTTTTGCTGCCTGTGTGGTATCTCCTCTATGTGAGGGAAGCTTGCTTTGCTCAGATCAGTGTATGGGGCTGTTCATGCAGGGGCCTGGAGGGTGATAATGCTTAAGTGGGGTAGAAAGTTGCACTGTTGCCACCTGGCAGTAAATGTTGCATGTACGCAGAATGCTTGCATGCATTGTACTACCTTTGCCCCTAACTATTTCCTGTATGTGAAGTTAGCTTGGTATGTTTTCTATATTATGCTTGTTTCATATCTTGAGGAAAGCTTGCCCTGCACATGCAGTGCTTACATGTGAGGAAAACTCGCACTGCATTTGCTCATGTGATCCCTCTTCTTCAATCTTATGGACATTTTCACTATATAAAAAAGAAAATGGAATTATCAATGCTTTTTTTGACATCTTGAAGTAGATACCTTGGATACAATGTAAACCACCGTTGTGAGCGCTGCAAACCATGGAATGCTGTTAAAACATATCAACATATATAATTAACGTGTCTTGTTGCGTTTTTTTTTGTGACCCTCCTGTCGGCCGCCGGTTCGGTTGTCACTGACTAATAATAATTTGCCATAATAATTAATTAAGTTCCTGTGATCCGAGCGAAACCCTGCATAGCTCTTTAGTATGTGTCCCCAGTGTTCACGGAAGCAAGGAGAGGGTGCTAACCCGAATAATATGTTTTTTTTTTGTTTTTTTGTCGTGCACAATCCGATACTGTGGGCTCAGAGTTGATTTTATTAAAACCTGATGAATCTTTTCTTCAGCACTGATAAGTGCCTGGCAGCCGTCCTCGCAGTGTTACATCTTTATTCTACAAGTGACCTGTGTTTGGAGTGTTTTGTGGTATTCCTTCGATTGATTTAATCTGCTTCACCCTTTACTCCGTTTACACAGGAACATTTTGTCACGCTTTCTACCACTGTATCGTTTTGTCGGTGGTATCCCTCTATCTGAGAGCTACTCTCAGACCTCTAAATTTGTCCTGGGCTGTAGTTCGTTTTAAATTAGTTACCCGGGTGTAAAGAATGTTCAGATGGGCTGAGGAAGTCTTTCACCCAAGCAGGCTGCGAAACTCCCTGGTTAACTTTTGGCAGTCATTAAAAAGGGTGGTTGTCTCAGATTAACTATTGATCAATATGGACAGTTATTGGGTCCAACAGAGGTGATTTAAAGATGGTCTTATAATTTTCTCTTAAATGTGTTGGTTTGGTGTAAAGCAGCAACTCTGGCATGGCGGAATTGTTTCACACCCTGCTGCCCTATGCCTTGACGCACTGGCTGTGTTTTTATTTTTATTTTTTATAATTCACTGTGAAACGATTTTACTCAATTTTTAAGTCCTGTGATGATCAGCTGGCAAGGGCTTCATGCTCTAGCAGCCAACAGCCTTTTTCGGTGTCTTCTGCATACATCTTCACCTGTCTGTTGGCGGGCAAAAAGACCAATGTACCCATTCCAGTATGGTATTAGAGTTGACTTTGTGTCTGCCCCTTTGCTCCTGGTAGGAACGTCAGCCCCCCCCACCCTCTACCCCGTTTGTCCCGGCCAAGCAGCAATTTGGTCTCCTTGATTGAACTTGTATCCTTACAATGCAGTTAGAACCTTGCATTTCAGTATTTTCACCCCTCTCTCCTTACACCCTCCCCCTCCTTTTCCACTCATGTTTTCCTAACCATTAGCCCCAGCACCAGTCTCCCACCCCCGCCAATGCTTCTCGCGGTCCTACTGCCTTTGTATTAGCAAGTGACCAACTTAAAATGGATTTAAAACAATTCCATTATGGCCACCATGCATGTATTCACATGTCTATCATCTTGGAGTCATTTTCTTATAACAAAAGAGGCCATTTTAAGTTGGCCTCTGCTCCTGCATGCACACACAGCTTTGGCAAAGCCAATATTTGGTCCTGGGGAAATCTGGTGACCTTGCTAATGCTAGTTTCATAGGTAAAGGAAAGGGCTATATACTCAAAGGGATTAAGTACAGTTTACTTACTCCAGCCCTAGCCCAGCAGTAACTATTCCATATTCTTCTATTGGTTTGGCTTTTAACAAATCTTGTTATCTGGTTCCTTTAATGACCTGCTTAAACAATGGTTCAGTTTAATGGTGAAAAGAACTCCGAGGTTTATTGTTTAGTGTCACTCATGGTATGCTTATTTATATGTAGCCGTCATTAGATGGGATCAGTCATGAACGTGCATGGTAGATTCAACCCCTGCCCCCCCCCCCCAACCCCCCAAAAGACAGTAATTGGCATAGAAAGGTTTGGCCAAGTTGGTAGCATAAAACTGGCTCTGATGAATTAATTAGAGACTCGGTTCTATGAAAAACAATAGTTAGTGTTTTAGTCCCTCCACATGTCTTTAAAATGTAGCTAAACTACAATATTGAAAAAATGAATGGTTCGTTTAGCCATTCCCAGTGTTTGGATATTTACTGTTGTACACGCCGGAGTTCATGTTAATTAGCCCTTTGAAGTAATGTTTCTTCATGGCACAATAGACTCTAACTGACCTACCCTTAAGATAAATCTGTAGTAAGCAATAGTTGCACTCAAATCGTATTTAATAGGGGTGCACTTTTGACACAATGAACTGGTTGGTGCTTGTCAATGATCATTAACATACTTCTCATTAGGTGCGCTTTTACCAATGTATAGCTGAGGCTGGACCCAGTATAAAGTGACAACAATGCCATGTATCTCACGCCAGGAGAGACCTCAAATACTCTTCCTCCTCTGTTGCCCACTGCTCCTTTTTGTAACGTAACTACTTGGAAAAGAGTACTTTCAGTTGTTTTTGAACTCTAGTAACATTTTTGATTACTGGCTGCTGACTATTTTGTGCCTCTGAAATATCGTTCTTGATGTTGTGAAGTCTATAGTCTTCTTGGATTGTAGTTTCTTTCTACATGGCTGCTCTAAGTATATCCCTAGTAAGAACACTAATATAAGAACACTCTTAGACTGACTTGTGTTAAGCATACTGAAGGTAAAGAGCATGAACTTTCACTCCTTATTAGTACGTGACTGCTCTGAGATAATCTAGGATAACTTTCACATTTTTCTTTAAAAAAAAAATCCATTTTAGGATCACTTTAGGATTCTCCAAACTCAATAATTCCCCCCCTTCAACATCTGTAAGCGTCTCGACTGAAATGGTGTATAGAGACTGCGTCAAAATGATACAAAAAAAGTATAATCTATGATCCTAGAAATGAGGAGGGATAAGGTTTCGAGTTAGACGGTAAAGAGGCTATCGAGATGCACTCTTTCAAGCAAGTTTGACCTTCAGGCTTTAATGAGAGGGTGCTGATGTGGAGGTATTATTGCCGAACTTGAATTGGAGGAATGCCATTTTTAAGATGATTAATGGGGATCCTCCTTAAGCCATTGGCTTTCTTGCTGATTGAGTGAAGACATTTTGTCTGTCTGTATGTACAGGTATGCCTAAAAAGATACACACTTAAGTTCAAGGGCTCGTGGCCTACACCTTTTATTTCCTTTCATTGTCCTTTTTGAAAAATGTTTCTATGTATGTATCAACTGTCTTGAGGTTACAGAGTGCAAAACCAATATATTTTATTTACACCAACAGGATAATTTTTTTGTGTGACATTGAAACTAAAGGATTTCTGTTCCTGCTCTATGTACACCTGTGCACTCGGAAACAACCATATTGCTTAGTTAGAAATGTAAGCAATAGTTATTAATTTTTTTTTTTTAGTAAAATGTTTTTGTTGGAAGCCTCTGGCTAGCTCTTTTCAGGTGGCAGGTCCTTTTTAATTTATATTCTTATATCTGAGGGAGAGGCCTGCAAAGAGAATTAAAATTACCACAATAAATTTTCCAACTAGCCATTACCAGATCAACTGTTTGTTGAATGGATACTATTTTTCCATGCAGTCCAAAAGCATCTTCGATTTAAAAACAAAACAAAAAACAACCCCACCAAACAAAAAATAAATCTGAGAAATGCCCGTTATAGTGGCCAGTTGAAAGTTAAATTATGAATGCTGGCACCTTACAAACATACATTCATTAAGATTGTACCAGGATCGGTAATATACGAGCATTATACTTTTTAGATACTAGGTTTTATGAAACTGTATAGAGTGTTGCCATTGTCAATTTAACATTCCTTTCCCAAGATCAGGGTGCATCTTTTTGGCCATCAGTTGCAGAATAATTACATTAATATTTAGGCTTCTCTGAGGAGTGCATCACATCTTTCGTGGCCTGTGTTTGTCTGCCCATGTCGAGCTTCACTAAATCAGTTCTTAGTACTTTGCTTTCCTTCAGTCAGCAAAGCCAGAGGCACATTCCTCGACTATCTCAATGATGTATCATTTTGCCAGTAATTGGGCCATATTTGTATACTTACATAAGGAGGAAGGTAGATCTGTCACATATCCCGAAAGGGCAAGCGGAATGCCCAGTTTTCACACAAACAACATTGATTTGAACAAGTCCATCCAGCAGGACGGTATCTGTTCACATTCCGATGCTAGATGGCAAAAGCTTGCATAGAGTGCGCCACATTTATGGCAATACATATTTGTCTCCTGCTCACTCTACCAGTCCTTTAGAAATACAGTAGGCCATATGTTAAAAAAACAAAAAAAAAAAAAAAAAAATCACACAAAAAATCTATGGTATATAAAGTGATACCTACTGCTGGCCTATGAATAACATGCTGTGTGAACAGCTATATACCAATTGGTCGTCTGTCATCACTGTGTGCCTAAACCTGCTTAGTATTTCTTATTGACAGTTCTCTCTCTGAACGTAACTTTCAGGGATCTTTAGGGTCTGGCTACCGAATGAATACGGTCTAAAGATAAAAGATGATGTGAGAGGGTGTAAAAGCCAGGGGTGCTTGCGGAGGTGTTTTGTATAAGGCTGGACTGTTGGCTCGTAAACAGTAGTATATCAGTGTATCTAATGAGGCTTTCTGCACATCGTGCACTATCGACCACAGACACATGATTGTTCCCTAGTGTATGTAATCCTTTTGGATTCTGTTGAGAGCGATCAATGGTTTGTCTGGAAGAAGGAGGTCCATCGAGATCAACCCGGAATATATAGCCTTTTTGTTCAGTTTATTCCATGCCCCTCTTGTGCTGGGCACTGATTAAGCTAATCTTTTGACCTCCCTG
The DNA here is from genome assembly GCF_031143425.1 of Pleurodeles waltl. Lineage (NCBI taxonomy): Eukaryota > Metazoa > Chordata > Amphibia > Caudata > Salamandridae > Pleurodeles > Pleurodeles waltl. The sequence goes on from NC_090445.1 coordinate 1,440,342,944, forward strand.
CTCCTTGGGCACAGCTGTGCAGGTAGATGATATGGATTTATGATATTTTGCTGCACCACCAAGTGTGACATGAATGGCTGGTGGTACCCTGTCAGATCTAATCAGAAGTGGTTTTATGTTTGAGAAACCTTGGTAGTATGATAATAATGGAATATTCCTAAACAGATGTTGCAGTTTCGGTAATGCTGCCTTTATCAAGGCGAAATAACCATGTAAGGACAATGATGATCACGTTCTACCTACTCAGAGTTTAGTATTTTCTACCCCATACTTACCTTAAATCACATTGTCCATCTTTCTGTACTTCATTGAAGTTTGCGGCTATTGAGTGATGGATCCCCATTTGATCATGCCTGACATAATGCCAAGTCAAATGATTAGGCAGATGATTAGATAGGTGAGAAGCATAGTCTCTGACAAGTAGGAGTATGTTATTCACATACATTGAAATTATTAACTTGTGTGATCTAAAGCATAAAATACACACTAAGTGGTGAGTTACTGGTTTACATGCGAATAGTTCTACAGTAGTGCCAAGAACCCTCACAGTTTTCACCTTAAACTTATTACTGGTCTGAGGGTCCAAATAGAAAAGCTTCATCCAATCTGTTATAATCTTTAACATCCCCATTATACCTATAATCCTAAGTAGACATCTCCATTCCAATGAATTGAGCACATTTGTGGCATTTTAAAATACTACCACTGTTGATTTAGGGTTGCAATTGGTTTAGAATTGCAATTATGGTGCATAGGTAATAGAATGTTGATTCATCTGGTATGAAGCCATATTGCTTGGGCACCAGTACATCCGCAATATCAACTCAAGATGATTCACGTAAAGTTAGAAGCTAAGAGGTTTTATTCTGCTTAACAAGTGGTATCAGCTGTGTCTCCTCTACGGGATTAAGAAGTGTGCCAACTGTCTTTGTGTCCTTAAACATTGCTAGGAGGCGCAGTGCTGAAATCTTTGCATACTTGTAGAATTTGCTTGTAAGACAGTTAAAGTGGGCATGTGTAGTACCATCCAAAGCCAGTAATCCAAAAGAAAAGGTGAAAAAAAGCGGAGTCTTTATTAAAAGAGAATCATAATGAAATAACTCATTACAATAATAGGGAAATGTGGCTCATGCCACAAACTATAAAGTATACCAATAATATAAACCGGCAAATATTACAGCTTGCCATGGATCATAGCTTGTATAGCAACCTTAATCTCAGCTAAGGATATGTTTGTCACCTTAACCTTGCTAGAGCCCTGTCATCAAAATAGGTGTTAATCACCTCTGGAGGCATTTGTTTGTGGGGTTATATAGGTTGAAATCAGAAGGACTGAATTCCTGCAGTATATCCTCAGTACTGCTTATCTCACCTGCGTTTTATTTTATATATATATTTTTTCCGAAGAAGTCTTTTGGGAGTCACAGGATCGCGTGACTCCTCCTCTCAGTTCCATTGCGCATGGGCATCAACTTCATTGTTAGATTGTTTTCTTTCCGCTGTCTGGTTTGGACGGGTTTCCTCTCGCTCTGAGATTTCGATTCAGAAAACCTTAGAAAGCCTTCTTATTTGTTGGTATTGTTCGATCGCGTTTTCCATCTAGCATCGAACCGGTAGTACCGTTGGAACCTTATTTTTCTCCCTTCTCGACCCTATTCGGCCCTACTGCGTGGAAAGCCTGATGGATAGGACTCTATTCCAATTCTGCCCTCGGTGCCACGCAAAGTACCCTGCCGGTGACCGTCCTTCAGGGTCAGCACTGCAAAAAGGCCACTCCTCCATCTACTTCGAAGTCGAGTAAATCTGGCAAAGGCTGCATTTCAGACTCCAGTAAAAGAGCCCATTCTTCGGAGTTGAAAATTCGGCTGTCGGCTTCAGAGCCAAGACCTTCCACTATCTTTTTCGGAATAGACAAAACAACAAACTTAGGAGCCGAAAAATTCCTCATATACAAAGGAACAAGGACTTTAAAAAAATTGAGAAAGCCATAAAACCTCTGAGGAAGAGCTTGACATTGAGCCCATTTTACAAATCATGGATGAGACAATCCAGAATACACATCCATAAAGAGACCGTAAGAATTGTCACTGCACCTCCTCTAAAAACAAAAAGAAACCTGGCTTTCCAAGAGGAACTGTACTCAGTACAGCCACCAGCAAAGGTGCAAAAACAAAAGGAGAAGCCAATACCTCTTCACACTTCTCCTCATTCTCCACAATTATCTCTCACGTCACACCAGCCCACCACCAATGCCTTCCCCAGCACAATCACTATATTAACAGGGAGATACAGCAAACCCCTGGGATCTTTATGACCCTGATCCCATCCCAGATAATAACCCAGTTACTTACCCATCAAAACCATCTCCACCAGAAGATACCACTGCATACAACCAGGTCATATCGAGGGCAGCAGCTGATCATGGGGTAACCATGCATTCAGAGCCATTGGAAGAAGATTTTTTATTTAATACACTATCTTCTACACATTCCAAATACCAATGTTTCCCAATGATACCAGGCATGGTAAAACACGCAGACCAAATTTCTAGCGAGCCTGTAAAAGCTAGTATTATCACACCTAGAATCGATTGAAAAGTATAAGCCTGCACCCTCTGACCCAGATTACATTACTCACCAGGTCCCTTCAGATTCAGTGGTGGTAAGTGCAGCAAGAAAGAGGGCATATAGCCAGTCTTCAGGAGATGAACCTTCTCCTGATAAAAAAAGAGCAAAACATTTGACGCAGCAGGAAAGAGTTGCTACACAGGTAGAAAATCAGTGGAGAATTGCGAATTCTCAGGCACTTCTAGCTCGCTATGATAGGGCCATTTGGACGAAATGCAGGATATTATACAGCATCTCCCCAAAGAGCACCAGAAGAGGGCACAGCAAGTAGTTGAAGAGGGACATGCCATTAGTAATCAAATAAGAGCTGCCCTTGATGCAGCTGATATAGCTGCAAGGAGTGTAAACACTGCCATCAAAATCAAGGGGGGCGGGGGGGAAAGACTACAGCAGTTCCACTCTCATTGGCAAAATATTACCACAGACAACTGGGTATAATCAATTATCCGCAATGGCTATTGCCTAGAATTGAGAACCACCCCTCCAAACATTCCGCCAAGATATCACAAGTTGTCCCCCGAACATACGGTTCTGTTACAACAAGAGGTACAATCTCTACTGTTCGAACAAGTAATAGAATTAGTTCCACAGTCCCAAAAAGGAATACGAGTATACTCACTATACCTTCTAATTCTCCAAAAAGATGGCACCCTCAGGCCCATATTAGACCTCAGGCCCCTCAATCTATACATTTTGTCAGAGCATTTTCACATGGTAACTCTGCAAGATGTTATTCCACTACTGCAAAACCAAGATTTTACGACTGCTCTAGACCTCAAAGATGCATATTTCCACATACCCATCCACACAGCTCACAGAAAATACCTCAGGTTTGTCATAGCAGGAAAACACTACCAGTTCAAAGTGTTGCCATTTGGCATAACCGCTCCAAGGGTGTTCACAAAGTGTTTAGCAGTAGTAGAAGCTTACTTAAGAAGACAACACAATCATGTCTTTCCATATCTAGACGATTGGCTAATAAAATCCAGCAATCTTACACAATGCCAAAAACCTACTCGTTATGTGATAGAAACTCTGCATACACTAGGGTTTTCTATAAACTACCAAAAGTGTCACCTTCAACCAGCACAAGTACAACCGTATCTAGGTGCTATCCTAATTACTCAACTAGCTCTAGCGTATCCAAATAAACAAAGGATACGAGCTTTCCAAAATTTAATACCACTCATACAGCCAAATCAGCAATACATTGTAAGATTTATCATGAAGATTCTAGGAATGACGGCATCTTGCATAGCAATAGTCCCACAAGCAAGTTTAAACATGAGGCCCTTACAACAGTGCCTCGCACAACAATGGTCACAAGCACATGGTCAACTTCAAGATCTAGTGTTGAAGGACCGCCAACCCCATATGTCCCTTCAATGGTGGAATCGCCGCAATTTAATGAAGGGGCAGTTGTTTCAAGACCCTGTACCTCAGACCATAATTACAACAGGTGCATCAATGATTGGTTGGCGAGCTCACCTAAACAATCTGACCACTCAAGGGCAATGGGTGTCAAACAGAAACAGCTACACATAAACCACTTAGAATTATTAGCTGTGTTTCTTGCCCTAAAAGCACTCCAACCTCTTCTCAAACAGAAGAATGTTCTCATAAAAACAGACAATGTGACAACCATGTATTATCTCAAAAAACCGGGAGGGACACAATCATCCCAGCTGTCCCTTCTAGCCCAAACAATTTGGATATGGGCAATTCACAATCAAATTAATCTACTAGCACAATACATTCCAGGAATAGGCAATCAGTTGGCAGATCTCCTCAGCAGAAATCACCAACAGACACACAAATGGGAGATTCACTCCCAAGTACTTCAAAGGTACTTTCAAAAGTGGGAAACACCAGACAGATCTTGTCGCAACAAGCGAAAACACGAAATGCCAAAACTTTGCATCCAGACACCCACATGCCCTATCGATCAATTGGTCAGGGATATTTGCTTATGCTTTTCCCACATCTCCTTCCATTTCTAGTCAACAAATTGCATCAAACGTCACTCAACATGATACTCATAGCACCAACATGGGCACGCCAGCCTTGGTACACAATACTATTAGACCTATCTGTAGTACCTCACTACAAACTCCCAAACCGACCACATTTGTTAACTCAAAACAAAGGTCAAATCACGCATCCAAACCCCAATGCTCTCAATCTAGCGATTTGGCCCCTGAAGTCATAGAATTTGGTTATTTAAATCTTCCATCTGAATGTATGGAAGTAATTAAACAAGCACGAAAACCTACTACTTGACAGTGCTACTCAAACAGGTGGAAAATATTTGTCTACTATTGTCAAACTAAGACCACAGATCCACTTACAGCATCTATACAAGATATTGTATGCTATTTACTTCATTTACAGAAATCAAATTTGGCTTTTTCATCAATAAAAACACACCTTCCTGCAATATCTGCATACTTACAAACTATTCAACATACTTCTCTATTCAGAGTTCCTGTTATCAAGCCTTCATGGAAGGATTAAAATGCATCGTTCCACCCAGAACACCAACTGTTCCATCATGAAATTTAAATATTGTACTTACCAGACCCGTGGGACCACCTTTTGAACCCATGCACTCTTGCCAAATTCAATTTTTAACATGGAAGGTTGCCTTCCTTGTGTCTATTACTTCATTAAGAAGAGTTGGTGAAATCCAAGCATTCACTCTTGAAGAACCTTTTTTCCAAGTGCACAAACATACGGTTGTACTAAGAACAAATCCAAAATTTCTACCAAAAGTAGTATCTCCTTTTCCCATCAATCAAACAGCGGAATTGGCAGTCTTCTTTCCACAGCCAGCTTCTGTGTCATAAAGAGCTCTTCATACCCTAGACCTCAAAAGAGCTCTTTTGCACCACATAGAGAGAACTAAAGATTTTAGGAAAACAAAACAACCTTTTGTTGCTTTCCAACAACCCCATGCAGGCAATCCTATATCTAAACAAGGTTTAGCTAGATGGATTGTTAGATGGATACAAACAGGTTATGTGATCACTCCTAAAGCATCTTCTACATGAGGAACATACCAATGGTTGACATATGTAAAGCAACTACATGGTCAACCCCTCATACATTTATAAAACACTACTGTGTTGATGTATTCTCACAGCAAGAAGCCACTGTAGACTAGCCACCGCTTTTTGGGAGGACTAACTGCTTTGTAGTCTATGCATAGCATGTGTATCTGCAGCTACACATGCCATGGAACAGAAAATGTCACTTACCTAGTGTACATCTGTTCGTGGCATGTAGTGCCGCAGATTCACATGCACCCTCCTTCCTCCTTGAAAGCCTGTAGTCGTTTAAGTTGCTAACATTTGTACATATGTATATACATTTGCATGGATTTTTTTTTATTTTCTATACTCTATCATTCTTTTCTTCACCCTCTGTGGGAAAACAATCCAACAATGTAGTCGATGCCCATGCGCAATGGAACCGAGAGGAGTCGTCACTCCCGTGTCTCCAAAAAGACATCTTCGAAGAAAACAAACTTGTAACACTCAGAGCCCAACACTAGATGTCGGAAGGGATATGCATAGCATGTGAATCTGCAGCACTACATGCCACGAACAGATGTACACTGGTTAAGTGACGTTTTCACATATATCTCCAGGGTATTTTCCTTCTCCTTGTGCCCTAGCTGTAACATCTTTGTATTGCTGTAACTTCACGTTAGTTTAATCTAGTATAGAGGTTTTGAGTGTAGTTGTTAATTCTGATTCTAGAGGCAGCATCTGCTTGAGGAGTTGGTGAAAATGCATCGCTCCCAGTTCTCCAGTTTCTTTAGTAATGCACACTCCCCATATAACCAATTTAAGTACATATGTTCTCAAAACCAACAATTTCAAAGTACTAATGCAAGGTTATTGCTGCTGATCACGTAGTCTTGCTTAAGGATCCAGCACAACGTTAAATTGCCCTCTTTTATATCTGTGGTTTGGGATCGCCTTGGAAGCATGATTGAGTTACCTCTTGAAAGAACTGAGTAGAATCTGTGTTATGTCTAATAGGTGTTGATAATTGTAATAGGTGATTTACTTATGATACCCCCCTGAAGATCAAATACAGTCCATCAGCATTGATTTATATAGGCTCAGGGTCTCTACAGCTGCACGTCTTAGAAGTATAGTGATACCCTGAGAGCAGACCAGGTATATTGCAAAATAAAATGTGTACAAAATACCTCTCCATACGTTTAGTGAGCTACCTTTCGCCAAGCAGAGATGCCTCATGTCTTTTGGGGTAGGTGAGGAGCAGGTTTGCATTACAAGGGCTATTGAGGCCCCACACTGACATTCCAGGTGATTAGGCGGATACTTGTGTGCACTATTGAGTATCTTTTAAGCATAACCTGAACAAGTGTCTGTTTGGGGCACTGATGCCAGTCTTATTACAACCACTTTGCAGGATAAGTGGTCAGGTTGTGTTAGTTTAGGTTTTAGGGATGTTATAGAAACAATACCAAGGACATATTGTTTGGGGTCAAGGGCAACACGGTTTCATATTTTTGTCCCTGGGACAAGTGGGCCCAACCCCTTGCAACACTTTGGTTGCCAGTTTACAATACCACATTATGGATCAGGGAAGGGCACCATCTGCAGTTACTGTAACACTTGTGTCCATATGTTATTGCTGGAAACCTTGTATTTATGGTTCTTTAATGTAAGTGTTTATTATTAGGGTGAGCACTCTAAGGAAATGTTGTAAGCTCAGACAGCACTACGGACATTGGTTCCAGTATAAAAATGGGTGCACACATTTGCAAAGTTTTAACAGTATGAGGCTATGTATAATGCTCCCAGAATGCTCTCTGGGTCGATGCAAATATTTGAAAAAGGTTGAAAGAAAGATTGATGATTTCTTTGCTTTCCGAATACAAAGTTCATCAAAGCATGCAAGTAGGGAAAAAACGTTTTGCTAAACTACTGTGAAATTTAGTTACACTTTCTTTGAAGCATCATTAGTAAAATGTGTTCAAGCATGCTCGTGTTTCTAATCGGTGTAAACAGTTACCGGAAGGTTATGAGAAACATTAAGATAAGCATTGGCAAAGCCAATAGGTCTAATATTAATGGTCAGCTTTTTGGTTGTCAAGGCTAGTCTTTACATGGTTTTGTATAAGTTTGTTTTGGCAGCTGCCAGGCCCTCACCATCATAACAAACATTGGCAAAAATATCTTTACTTCTCAAAAAGCACAACTTGCCGTTGTAGTTCAGGAGACTGAACAAAACTTTGTGCCGATATGCACCTTGTGAAAGAATAGGATGCTGTCCCTCACAGTGAAGCCAACCGATTAAACAGAGAGATTTTTATTACAAACAAAAGCTCTTGAATAACCAATTAGGGTCCCAATGCTTAAAGAAAATCACACAAGTGCACACATAGCATATATCTTAGCATTAGTGCAGATTTACGGCTTTTATGAATTCACAATTTACAGAAATAGGCCAGGAAATCGTACTCCTAGAAAATATTTATGAACTGTATTTTAGCAAAAATCTGAATGTTTACAAGTCTGCTTTCCCTCCAACCACTTTTTACCAACCTTGGAGGAAGTTTTACTTCTGCCCTTGCCAAAAGTAAATTTCAAACCTTTCTCTGTATGGGAAAATATAAGAGAAGAACTGCTGATGACTCCTAAAACATGCAAGTTAGTTGGTGTGCATAGCTTCAAAAGTGCATTCCAGCCCTAGAATTATTGCTTACCTCTATCTCCAGCTTCGGGATGTAGATCTCCTGAAAGGTGCCAAAATAAGGAAACTGCTAGTATTCAAACTCTGCTATAGTTTGAGCCCAGGCATAACCAGAAAGTCTTATCAGCGCTCGTATATAGTGAAATTGCTGCCATAATTTGTTGTCACACTACATCGTACCAAAGGGACAAGTGGATTTTTTGACAGGACAATACGATTTATGAAGCAACCTGTCCCATGGACAAGAAAACAATTAAAACCAATTCCACACAACTAACACCGAATTCACCTGTTCAGTATATCACAGAGCTTAAACACCATCTAAATGTTGCTGTGTTGAAACTGCCTGATCATACGTTTTAACTATAAGGAAGACATGCATACCCTGTCCCATAGTATTAGCAACCTGTCGCTTTACTGACCTTTTTTTCTAACCGCCATCCATCTGTCATTTTTGTTCCTTCACATGGCAGCAAGGAGACAAGCGGCGACCATGGTATGCACAAGCTTCTGGTCTGTTCATTGGCACAAGGCACACAGTCAAAGAATGATTGGCTTATGGCAGTCATGCCATTGGCTTCTCAGGTTCTCTAATGTGCTTGTTTACTAGTTAATTGGTGTGCTGGAGTAGTGTCCAGATTAGTTGGAGTCTTTTTCACAAAACCCTCTGCAAAGGTCTCCCCTTTCTTTGCATTAGTGGAAATAATGTGAGTTGCACTAAACTATTAGCCTGAGGTGAGGCAGATCGCTTTTTTTGGCTACTCCAGGTTCAGAATGGTATTCCTGTTACAGTAGTTCAGAAGGCATGTGATCATACGTCTCCCTGGGGCACACGATCGGCCCAATCCACTTTGAACATGATGGTTCTGAAATGGTTGGTCAGTAGTGATTCTGCGTGCAGTTTCCAGTTTGCCTGTGGAAGTAGATTCCAGCACACCTAAAGTACAAATATTGTTCTGCCTGAAGTATGCCTCATGGTCTGTTCTGAGCTTTCATAAGTTCAGGTACTTATACCATTTGCATACACTACTTATTTCTTGTGGTGATGTCCTCTTCCAAGTCAGAAATTCAACGTTCCGTTATGCCAATTGTAACAGATTTACCTAGAGTTTATTTCATATGATCCTTACCGGTTTGGTAAGTATTTTATTATCTGAGGCAATAGACCTGCTGAGTAATATTTTGCTGTTCACAACTTCGGGGTCTTCATTCCTATTGCGTTCTCTTCCAGTTGTGACATCTGCTGTTCATTCTTGTGGATTTGCGCATATTGAATGTTTTGGGGACAAACAATAGCTCCATTTCGGGGAAGGAGATGGCGTGTTTTATACTTTTGAATCTTTTTATTGAACTTTAGTTGACCTGAAGAGTATCACAGCATTTTGCAATTCAGTGATGACAAAATGGTAGAGATATACTTGGATATGTACATTAAACTTTGTTTCAAACATGCTCCATTAGCAATAATATAGGTGGAAGAGTAACCTAGTTACTAACATCCCATAAACGTGATCCTCTCCTCGCTGATTTAAAAAAAAAAAAAAAAAAAAACAATCAACATAAACACTAGTAATGGAGGTCAATTGAAGTTCTAAAGTAGAGACCAGAGCTGGGAAAATGGAGCCAAGAGAACAGATTTACTAGTCGGTACCTTGCTCCATCTAGTAAGGCTGGCTTCTATTCTCTTAGAAGTAAGTCACATCATGGGGTTTTCATCTTGCAGTGTAGTGTCACAGCGTTTGACAGGGGGTTCTAATAAATCCCACCCCAGAAATTGTCAGTTTTAATCAAAAAGTCAGAGAGGTCTTAGTCTGGTGGGTGAAAAGCATAGATGTTTCAACCTTGACAGGTAGTTAATGACTGGGTGCTAAGAAGCTGTACATTTCTTCTGAGTGCTATTCATGTGAAATTTGTTCTATGGTTGGAGTGTGCCGAAGATGATTAAACTCTATTGTGAGGTTGGCAGCTTTAGTCATGTAGCATATCAGTCTCCAGTCGGCAAGTGTCATGCCTGCAAGCGTTGTCAGTTGAAGCTCCAAGATTAAGGTTGAGGGGCCTGCTGGGTTAGGGTATCATTAAACGAGATCTGCAGGTGTTAAAAAAAATAAATAAATCACTAGTTAGTTAACTATGTACAAAGCCAGCAAAGTGTGAAAGCTGAAGGGTTATTTCTACTTAAGTGCACCCGTAAGGTACCACTCGTCATTTTTTTTTTTTTAAATGGGATATACTCCTATGAGTAGTAGGGATCATGCACTAAATGTTTTCCCATGTGCCAAATGTCTTCCTATTGTTTTCCATAGATTGGTTTCCCTAAGTCAGTTTCCCTGCATCCCTGATAGGAGTGTGTACTGTTAAGGCTAGTTTAGTTCTATAAGTTTTTGGAAATAAATCCATGTGTGCCTTCGAAAGAGTAGATTAATATATCCGATGACATAAGAGGTCATGTGGCCACAGGAACATTTGCAGCGTGTTATGCTCAGTACCTTAATTAGTGATAATGGAGGTGCAAACTTTGTGAGATTTGGAATTCTTTTTGCATTGTTCGAACATTTTATTAAGCCCTTCTAGAAAAAACCTTGCTCCCATTTTTTAAATGAAGCAGATTGAACTGCGGAGATAATTTTGAGTTTCTTTGCTAAGGGAATTTGGGGTGCGAGGGGCGGGGATTGGGGTCTGGGTGGGGGGAAGGGCACAGAGGAAAGGTATTGAAACCCCTTTTTATCGCCACCTGATTCCAGATCTCGAACACTGTCCTGGTAGGTGTGGCTAAACAGGCACTTTTAAGTCTGTGACATTAAGGGAGCCAGGCCAAATGCTGCAGGGGGCGAGAGGCCACTGCGCAGTCCATGTGAAACAAATGTTTCTCACATTCCCTAATGATCCATTCCTGATACTGTACTGCCCAGTTATATTATTTCTGCTTCAGACATGCCAATCTTCCCTTGTCTCACGTGAGCATGAGAAGTTTACTGGAGATGTTTTTTTTTCCTTTCCCCTCCTCTCCATATGAAACTGTGGACATTATTCTGTAGGAGAGCCATGTCTTCCAGGGAAATGGGATTAGGAAGGGTTTGAAAGAGGAGGTAAAGAATGCTCTGGAGTATATTCATTTTCACCAAGTTTATTTCCCTTGCCATGATATGTATAGGCGGCTCCATTTCCTGATGTCCACCAAAATATTTCTGCTATATTCCGGACGTTTGGCCCTATTCCATCCTTCGAGATGATGGGGATTGGTAATAAGACCCAAATATGTAGTTGAGTGTGCAGCTCATCAGAATGAGGCTAGTGTCTGCAGTTGAGGGATGTTCTGAGGCGCGATGGTCAGGTTTCGCACATGTGATTTCACTTTATTGACTTTAAACCCGGAGACCAATTCAAAAGATTCAAGTGCATCAACTAGAGCTGGAAGATTTCTTCCAGATCATTTGGTCTGAGTAGTACATCATCTGTAAATAGTTTAATTTTGTGGATCTGACCTCCGAATGGGATCTCTCATATTGTATGTGATCGTCTTACCAGTATGGCTAGGGGGTTCAGCCACTAAGGCAAACAAGAGGCAGCAACCCTGTTTCGTGCCGGTCACCAATGAGATCCAATTCATGGTTTGTCCATGATATGCAGGGGGGGGGGGGGACTTACAGAGAGACCAGGAAATCATACTCCTCGATAATATTTGTGAACTGTATTTTAGCATGAGCAAAGATTCATGCTTAGGTTTGCTCAATTAAAAATATTTTTAGTGCTTACAACCACTCTTTTCCCAATCCTGGAAGAAGTTTCATTCCTGCCCTTATCAGGAGTAAATATCCAACCCTTCCCAGTATGTGAAAAGATTAGAGAATAACTTGCACAGACTGGAAAAGGACATTCCAGTCCTGGAACCTTTGTTTACTGCTAGCTCGAGCACAAGTATGTAGATCTGTGGAAAGGTGGCAAAATAAGGAAATTGCTAGTATTCAAGCCCTATCATAGTATTAGCCCTGGCATAATCCGAGAGGCTATTATCGGAGCTCTTATATGATGATAATGCTGCCATAATTTGTCGCCACTCTACATGGCACCAAAGGGCAAGTCATTTTTTTTTTTTTTTTAACAGGACAAGTAGACTTATGAAGGAACATGTCATATGGACAAGTAGCTATATTAAATTCTACACCCCTTTAGAAATACAGATTGGACTAAATATAGTGACATGCATCAGCTAGACCCAATTTGTGCGTGTGTATATATTATTTTGCGGAGACCTGGGATAGCTAATTGGTTTCTGACCAAATTGGGGCCCCATGTGAAAGTAATATCACCCAGAATTATGTCTCACTGGGTTTTGCGCAGTAGCTAGTATCGAAGGAAGCATATGTAGGCATCTTGTGCTGTTTGGGGCATAGAGATTAAGCATACCAAATGGTTACTTCCCTTTCTGAACTGTCGGTTTCAGAAACAACCCCCAACCCCCCCACCCCTCTCCCCCCACCCCTCTCCCCCCCACCCCTCTCCCCCCACCCCTCTCCCCCCACCCCTCTCCCCCCTCTCCCCCCACCCCTCTCCCCCCACCCCCCCAAACCAACCACATGTCTGCTTGCCTTTAATGGATTTTTACCAATATGTGGTTTACATATTATTGCAACTCCTGCTGTTTTAGATGCGGAGGAGGCCCAATACTGTTAGGGGTGTCTTGGGTGTCTTAAAAACAGTTTGTCAGATATGTATAGATAGATGAGTTTCCTGCAAGAATATATTGTTTGGTTTGTGTTCTTGGAAATATCTCAAAATGGATTTATTTGGGAGAGTTAAGCCTCTCACATTGAGGGATTTAAGTTTGTGAGATTGTGAGTTCCCTATCAGGCAGGAATGGAGGGTCCTGGCATGAAGGTCTTGTAACATCATCTGCCTTAGGAAATTGGCTAGAACCCTTGAAAGTTTCCCTCGCCTTCCCAGAGTTATTGGTTGGCACCCTCCTGGTTTCCCTCTCCTTCCCAGAGTTAATTAGCTTCAGCTGGCCACTTAAGAAATAAATAAGAAATACATAAAATGGAAAATACAAATAGACCAGCCGGGTCTAACCAAAAACCCCTCCCCTTACAAGTGGGAATTTGCATGCAGTTGTCCCAACCAAAGGTACAGTCCTCAAAGGATAAGGATAGAAGGCAAGCATACAGTAGTAGACTGGTATCTTCTGGGGTTCTCTTGATAGTTTGGAGGAGCTCTCTGGTAAAGATCATATCCTCTTCTTCTGTGTCATTGGGTCCTCATTGAATGCAAATGTTGTATCTTCTGTTTTCTCGACGATCTTGTTTGGAGCTATACCTGGTGTTCCTCCAGGACCTAGATCTATGTCAGAGCATCTCTGTCTGGGCATCTGGGGGGGAATTGAAGGTCATCCTCTGCATGACCAATTTCTGAAAGGTCCTTACGGATGCCTTGGATACATGTTTTCATCTCCGTTTTAATGGATCTGATTTCATTACATATGTTGCTTAGGAATTTTTCCATTATACTCTTGTGTTATGGAGACCGCTGTGGACCCTTCCACCTCCTTGGTTTATCTCTCTCTCGCGCCTCGCTCGCTTTTCTCGCGCCTCGCTCGCTTTTCTCGCGCCTCGCTCGCTTTTCTCGCGCCTCGCTCGCTTTTCTCGCGTCTCTCTCCCCTGACCCCCATGGAACGACCCCACATCATTTCCCCAGACATCTCCTTTTGTGGTTTACCATGCAAGATGGTGTGCTAGTTGTGTGGGATAACAAGATGGTAGCATTCAATTCCAGCCTATGACTGGTGGGCAGCTATTGGGTATATATCTTGGCTCATTAGTAAAGCATTCTGTAGGGAGATAGTGTCGCTTTGCTGTGTCATGTATCCTAGAAACCAGTCACAGGGGTGTAGCATTCCTATAGCCAGAGACCCAGGACATATTGTTTAGGGTCAAGGACAACAAGTTGTGATGTTTATTTTGTCTTTGGTACAAGTAGACCCAACCTCCTGTAGCCCAAACCCTTTGGCTGCCAGTTTACACTGAAGGGAACTGTCAGGGGTTGAGGTATTTGTGTCCATATTTTGAAGCTGTTCGAACTTCTATTCATGATTTATTAATGCAAAGCCTTTATTAGGATTAGCAATCTAAATGAACATTGTAAGATCACAATGATCTACTGATGGTTCCAGAAACAAATAAGTGTGTACACACGTTTGAAAAGATTAATAGGCTACGTATAATGCTCCCTGAATGCTCTCTGATTAGATGCAAATGTTTGCAGATACTTGTGAGCAAAATTGATGATTCTTTGCTTTAAAAAAAAATGTTCAGGAAAAATATACAGGTCAGAAAGACACATTTTGCTAAATTACTGTGAAATTTTAGGTACTATTTCTTTGAAGCTTCATTGAGTAAAATGTGTTGATGCATGCAAGTATTTCCAAAAACATTCATAATTGAAAATCAGTGTAACCGTTTTCAACAAGATTTTGGGTAACATGAAAATAAACAAGAACTGGCAAAGCCAACTTATCGGACATTGGTGGTCAGGATTTTGGTTTTGTCAATGAGTGTCTTGTTTTGACATGGCTTTTGTTACATTTTATTTTTTTAGGGAGCTGGCAGGCCCTCACCATTGTAACAAAAAGCAAAAAAAACATTTTTGGTCTCACAAAGCACACATTGCCACAGTAGTTACTGGCACTGAACAAAACTATCTTGTGTGCCAATATGCTCCCTCTGGAAGACCAGAATGCTGCTATTCACAGTAAAGCCAGCCGATAGATGGATAGAGAGAAATAGAATTTTAATAAAAACAAAATGTCTTGGTGAATGGCAAATCTAATAGTGGGCCCAATTCTTAAAGGAAGTCCCTAAAAGTGCATCCATGGTAGATGTCTTTGCATTAGTGGCCTTCATGAGTTGACAACAACTTACAGATGTAGACTAGGACTTTTTACTCCTAGAACATTTGTGAACTGTATTTTATCATGAGCAAATATGCATGTGTAGATTTCATCATGCAAAAATCTACAGAGTTTACAAGTTCAGTTTCCCGCCAATCACTTTTTTTCCCCAACGAGGGAAGAACTTTTGTCCTTTTCAGGAGTTAATTTCCAACCTTTCTCAATATGGGAAAAGATTAGAGAAGCTTCCTCCAGCCTCAGTATGCAGACCTACGGAAAAGAGGCAAAATAAGGAAATTGCTGTAGTAAAACTTGAAATTGCAAGCATTCAAGCCCTTCTATAGTATCAGTCTTGGCATAATCAGAGAGGCTATTATCAGAGCTCTTACATAAAGAGATTGCTGCCATAATTTGCTGGACTACACGGCACCAAGGAGACAAGTAGATTTTTTTATCGGACAAATAGATGTATAAAGCAACCTGTCCCCATGGACAAGTAGATTTCTTTTATTGAATTCCACACCCCTGCAGTCAAATGAATGAAACACTTTAATGCATTTTCTTTTATATTTTTTGATGTGCTAAACTAAGCAACAGAGGAGCAGACTATTTATATAGGTGGAGGGTTGATTATGTATGTCTTCCAAAGGGGTCCCACACACTTATGTTATCATGGAGTTGCTGGTCAGCCCCACCAAGTCATTGCAACGTATGGCTGGTAGTGAACCCAGTATCCAGAGGCCCCGTATAGTTAACTAAATTACACCCACCATGTGGATTTTGCCAAAGGCTGTGTTATCCGCCTGAGGTGGTGAGCTTGCCGTCTAAGCTGGTTTGTTTGCTATAGGTCAGCAGCAAGGCAATGTCCAGTTCAAGCAACTCACCTTGCGGGGTGTCTCAAGGAGGCTTCCTCCTCTGTAGTGCTGGAGAGCCCTTGGTCTAATCTCTGGGACAGGAAAACAAATGTGTATTTTATAGGGGCCTGGATGTTGTATAGCTCATTTGTAGGCCCCTATGATGTATTTGTAGCAGAAGTTTTGGATGCTTAGTGTATTCCATGCAGCATGTTGTTCAAAGCTTAAAAGGAGAAGCCAGTTGCATGTGCATCTCCAGTGCTTTTCTGTGTGCTGGAAATGTGGTTTGTAATCGGAGGAACATTCCAGGCTGTTGCCTTTTGCTTTGAAGGGGCCCTGCAGTCACATTTGGTTCCTGCTAACTATCATGGAGGGACATCCGGGTCACGGGAAGCCTACAAGTGGAGAAAATAACATTGACTGAATTCTTCTGATGAGTGATGGGGCCTGCTCAGCTGCCGATACAGAGCCTAATATGGTGTTGAAAGTCTTCACAGCTTCATTATCAGGAGCAGCAGGCTTGTTGAAGCCCTGCTCCTGTGCAGCTGAAATGTTTCTCAAAGGCTAGACCGCATAGCCAGAGGGATCCTGTGTTTTTGCCTCATTCTGCTACAGTTCAGGGTGCTGCTGTTTCAAGCCACCTTCCTTCACATGACTAAGGGAGGGGAATGGTCTTACTGTCAGTCTCCTGTCTAGGTACTTTTTCACATGGAGGGGTGTAGATGCAATGTGCAGCTCAGACTGCCCAAGGCAAATCAATAGAGGAATCAATGAAGCTGTGGTACCCCTATTGAGTGTGGGGCTTAGGCTGCCTGGTGTTGATGTGGTGCCCAAGATGGCAGCAGTTTGTTCTCTGAAACGCCCAGTCGGCAACAGTATTCAGGGTTTAGCTGGATAGGCACAGGTGATCACGTTGCTGCAGCTCTGACTAAACAGAGGCCTCAGATCTTTGAAAAGGGGTCTATTGCAAAGATAGGCTGAGGTGGCAAAGAATCGATGAAGCACATGACTTCTCCAATCCTAGCTTGGCCACGCCACTGAGGAGGGGTATTATTGAAGGGAAGAAATAGAGTGTAGAAGCATAAAAAGGCCACAGGACTTGTCTATTGTGCCAGTGTTTATTTTAATCGGCAATATGATTTTTTCCAATCTACCTTTTCTTCATAGGATCTTTACTTTTGGTATAAAAACACCACGTTACACATCGCACAATGTTGTCTCTTTTCCCCTTAAATTAAACAGTAGTTAGGAATGTATCTGGTTTGACCAAGTACTAACTCACTTATTATGACCCTGCCTTCCAGGCAAGCATTTAACTATGCCTGGGAGCAGTCCACAAAGGACTTTCATGTAGCATCTACCATTAGGATCTGCAGAAGTTGTTTATGGCGTATTCTCAGAGCTTCTGAGATTTGTTAGAAGCTACTCCTAGAGCCAACGGGCCCCTTGTCCTGTAGTCTGATGTGCCTGCTCTGAGGGGTGTGAATTGGAGACTGTCAATCAAGAGTTTCATTTGGCCAAGAGTGAAGATCAATGCTCCAAGGACATAAGCCTTTAGACTTCGTGAAGTTTCTTCACAAAGCTGCTGTCCCTAGCTTCCACATTGAGTGCTGGAGCAAAATTTCTGTATGGCGTTGGTGAAGCTGGGCATCTTGCTGACCTTTGAGACAGTTTGCTGAAGGTCCAAGGAGTAAAAATCAGACTCCAACTCTAGCAACACTTAACAATCAGCACTAGGGGTTGAAGGTGTGTAAAACCCAGGGCTCTATTTCTTTCAGTGACCAAGTCTGGTCATTAAAGATGGCTTTCCAGGACTGGTATTCCATACCATACGGTTTCCTCATAAGTGGGCTGAAAATGTATGGAGCCTGCTCACATTACTCTCACTTTTTTAATGCACATACTTATAGTTTCACTCATGTCCCAGTTAAATTATGTTTTTACTTAGTTCACTAAGTGCAGCACCGTTTGTGAGGTTATGGTTCCTCGTTTTGAGAATAGGCCTTCACTGGTGGGTTAATAAAGCATATACGGCTCTGAGAAATCATTGTTTCAGATAACTTTTTACATTGGATTGTCCGAATATTGTTTAGGAACTTTGTGCAAGTTTATTAATTAAACATATGTAATTGTACCAACAGCATTTTACCAGGAAGCCGGTTATACCTTTGACCTGCTACCAGGGAAGTAGGAAGTTTTTTAGAACTGCATTTGTGCAGGATTGTAGTTGTGATTTGACAGAAGATCCAATTGGATGCTTGATAGGCTCATTTCACCCTTTCTGCCTCCGTAAATTTGCTTCTATACTTGACTTTTTTTTTTATAACAGCTGTGCGCTTCATGTGGCAGTAAAGTCTGCGACCTACTCATCTGTGCGCTTACGTTTCCCTCACCGCAACACTAATTCTAATGCTTGGGTAAGACAAGTTTCATTTCCCCAGTAACTACTTAAGAAGCTGCCTGTAATTCTGTACAAGAATGTATGTAGTTTAAAAGTGAGAGATTTTCTTATCCCATAAAAATCGCTCCCCTCCGGAGTAGAACACTTCATTCCCAACCAATATTCCCCTGACATTGGTTTCTAGGCGGAAGAGTATGAGATAGCTGTATGGTGATGCAAGTTGTATTTTGAAGGGAATAAGGTACATTAAAGATGTTTCGTGAAGGCTGCGCTATCCTGCCACTGAAGAACACAACTGGGGAGAACTGTCCAAACTAGTTATTTACGTGTACATTTTCTTGGGCCCTTATTAGCTTTTATTGAAGATTTTTCCACAAAAAAATAATTTTGCCACACGTGTTCTTTTCAGGTGCCTTGGTATAATCATTATGGATTATTGATGTCAATATCCTCTTTATGTCTGATAAAGATATCATCTTTTCAAGTACTACTTTTCAAAAGCGGGCAAAGTGATTATCAGACCTAAAATGGAATTCTTTGGCTCATATGCCACTTCTGGGGCACTGTGCTTATACCATAAATTTTGGCAAATAGTGGTAGTTTTGCATAATCAACGGTACATTATGAAGAGCAGTCGAGCAACCACTCAAGCAATATCGTTATAACTTTTCTTTCAAAAGAGCAGTACTTCCCTATAGTTCTCAAAAGTAAACAGTTTCGAGCACATCAAATTTTGTGGCACTTTTGAAAATATTTTCACACAGTAATTAACATTTTTACAAATATTTCTCTCCAACATATTTTTACGCCTCCAAGTGTAAAATTGCTCTGGATAAAAATGAAGTGCCAAATCTCTGGAAACACGCATGATTGGAAAGAGATAAGTAGGCAGGCTTTTCCTGGTATAGAATAACTGGATGTAAATAGGGGCTATTGTGTTGGCGATGTAATCACCATCCAATAAAACGTATAGCCCCCGAGATCCAGAGTCACACGTGATATATTTTTAAAGGGGATTTGGAGAATTAGCTTAGTACTAGTTATTGTTAGGTTACTGAACACCCAGTGTGCCTTTTATGGGACAGTACTTAGAGGAATTAGTGATTTAAATGATGATCCTACTCAAGTTTAACTCTTTCAAAGAAAAAAAAAATAGCATTGATGATGGCTGACATCCGCATTTTCAGGGCCTTTATCTTCCTTTGGTGTGAAATGTATCGGGGATTGCCTGGTACATGATTAATCCTTTACATCATGTCAAGTAATTTTCTTGATTAATACTTGCACAAGGTAAACATTTGTTGCCTTTGCCAATAAATAATTTGCACTACTTTACATTCTGAAGGCTAATTATTTTGCATAATATGCAAATGGTGGAACCGTTATGCTTTGCTTCTCCCGGCATGCAATTACTGTAAGATTTCTGACTGTTCTAGCGAACCTCCACTCCCAGCAAATTCACCAAGGCTATACGAGTGACTGCGTTCAGGAATGCATATCCTGCAACTTGGACTGATCAAGGCTGCCTCCTAAAGGCACTAAACTATGTTTCAAACTGGGATCTTTCTCTATAATGTACGTTCATTACTGAGTTTAGATACTCCCAGATCATTAGAGAGCTGCTAAACATTCTTAGAGCAGGCCTTCTGCACACCAGAAAGAATCCTGCCCTTTCGGGAAACTTTTCTGTGCAGCAGGTTTTACCTCGTGCTCTCTTTTGGATCGTTTTGGAGGGTACTGGGGCTCATGTTGTCTTGGTAAAGGTGAATCTCCTTTTCTTGGCTGTGAATTAGTTACCCTTACGGCCACTTGCGGCAAGGAATCCAGTCTCTCTCAGAATGGGTGACTAAATGGTTTGATGTGTTACATTTCTGATCGGAGACATTCAGGCTACCATCAGAATGGGTTCCTCTGATTAGAATTATGGTGCCATGCCGACTGCTATGTTGAGAGTTTTAAATCTATTGTCTCAGGTAGACTAAACCAGGAAAACAATATAATGAGGCAATTTTTCAACACAATTTTGTAATTTTAGTGGGACATACCCCATTTTTGCTAAAAAAAAAAAAAAAAATTGTGCTTTCAGCCTCCTTCCAGCTAGTGACCGAAATGGGTGTGAAACCAATGCTGGATCCCAGAAAGCTAAATATTTCTGAAAAGTAGACAAAATTCTGAATTCAGCAAGGGGTAATTTGTGTAGAGCCTACAAGGGTTTCCTACGCAAAATAAAAGCTGAAATGAAAAAAAAAAAAAAATGAAATTGAGGTAAAAAAAAAAAAGGGCCATTTTTCTCCTTGTTTAACTCTACCTTTTTCCTGCAATGTCAGATTTTTCAAAGCAATATACCGTTACGTCTGCTGGACTCTTCTGGTTGCGGGGATATATAGGGCTTGTAGGTTCATCAAGAACCCTAGGTACCCAGAGGCAATAAATGAGCTGCACCTTGCAATGAGTTTTCATTCTATACCGAGTATACAGCAATTCATTTGCTGAAATATAAAGAGTGAAAAATAGGTATCAAGAAAACCTTTGTATTTCTAAAACTGGCACAAGATAAGGTGTTGAGAAGCAGTGGTTATTTGCACATATCTGAATTCCAGGGTGCCCATACTTGCATGTGAATTACTGGGCATTTCTCAAATAGACGTCCTTTATTTTTTTTTTTTTTTTTTTTACATACTCTCTACATTTTTCCCTTCCAAATGTAAGACAAAGACGAGGGTCAATAACACTTGTTTTGCTATTCTGTCGTCGTCTTCCCCCCCCCCCCCCCAAGTCTCCCGATTTTAAAAATGGTACCTCACTAGCGTGGGTAGGTCTAATGCTTCCGTCAGGAAACACAACATGGACACATCACATTTTTACATTGAAATTTGACTTTTTTTGCAAATTGCCTAGCTGTGGATTTTGGCCTCTAGCTCAGCTGGCACCTAAGGAAACCTACCAAACCTGTGCATTTTTAAAAACTAGACACGTAGGGGAATCCAAGATAGGGTGTCTTGTGGGACTCTCACCTGGTTCCGTTTCCCAGAATTCTTTGCAAACCTCAATTTGGCCAGAAAACACTTTTTTTCCCTCACATTTCGGTGACAAAGTTCTGGAATCTGAGAAGAGCCACAAATTTCTTTCCACCCAGCGTTCCCCCAAGTCTCCTGATTAAAACTAGTACCTCACTTGTGTGCTGGAGGTGACTTGCGTGGATCCCCTAATATTTTCTTACCCAGAACATCCCGCAAACCTCATTTAGCAAAAGAAATCAAAATCACATTTTTTCCCTCATTTCTGTGTGGATATCCGCGCACTGGGACAAATTTCCTATCACCCAACGTTCCCCTCAGTCTCCCAGTAAAAATGATACCTCACTTGTGTAGGTGGGTCAAGTGCCTGTGACAGGGGAAAAAGCAAAAACATGTCGAAATTGAGGAGAACCAAAGCGGGTCTAAAAGGCCAGCTTGGGGGAAAAAAAAAATAATTAGGCTGACAAGTGAGGCAGAATTTTTATCGGTATAGATGAGACAATGCTGGGTGGTTGGAATCTTGTGGATTCTTGCAGATTCTGGAAGGTTCCATCACACAAATGTTGGAAAAATGTGTGATTGCAATCAAAGTTGGAGGTTTGCAGGGCATTGTGAGTAAGAAAATGGTGCGTGTGACGCACAACACCACAGAATCACCCAGATGTTTAGTTTTCAGATGTGTCTAGGTCTTGTGGATTTTTCTACATGGCAGCGCCCCAAAGTCCAAGAAGGGCGGCCCTCGCCAGTCCAAGTGGGACGATTTTGAGAGTTAGCCAAGCTCTTATGGCCCAAACGTAAAACCAAAACCCAAAATAATCAAATGTCCTCTTGCTTGCCGTGGGATAAGATGCTTTAGTGTGAGGGGGGACAGCTGAAAGACTGTTCCCCCTTCAATTGGGGCATAACCATGCCCATACTGGTTGGTAGCCACCACCCCACTATTCTATATTTTTGGATTGGGGGTAATTGCCCCATCTGCCCACCGGTGGGCAGAACAACTTTGGCCTCATTATTTGGTGTAGGGTTATGGCCATACCCCCACACCCTCTTATTTTTTGGGGGAAAAAAAATCTTCCCCGGTGGGATTTCTGCCCCGCTTGGGGACAGATGGGTCTTCTAAAGATAGACTGATCTGACCCTTGCCCAAGGGGCTGCCTCCCCCATACAAAACACACACCAATCCCTGGTGCCTAGGTGCTTTCTGATTCCCCCCCCCCCCCCCCCCCCCCCCCCAGGGGAGTGACCCCTTGCTTAAGGGGTCGACACCACATATAAAAAAAAAAAAAAAAAACATAAAAAATAATCCCAGATGTCTAGGCATCCCCTCCCAGCCCACAAACCCCACCCCCTGCTTATTATAATAGGCTGGCAGAAATTGCCTAAAAATGGCCAAGGGGGCTACTCTTACCTTATACAATCATGAGAAAATAAAAAAATTCCCTGGAGTCTAGTGGCATTTCTGCTGCTGGATCGCATCGCAATAGGTCAGCAGAAATGCAGAGAGCATGAAAGGAGAGTAAAGACCTTTCCTCTCCTTTCATGCGCCTCTCTCCCCTCACGTGATTGGAGGAAGAATGCTTTTTGCTGATGCCATCAGACGCTATGCAGGAGGTTGGGGAAGGGGGGGTTGTTGGAAGGGGAAGCAATTCCCCTTCCATGCCTGCCCAGGGGAGGGGTGTGCCAGGCCCCAGGGGGGGAGCACTAGCGCTTCCCCCGTTTGCCCCTGTCTGGACGTAACGGTTACGTCCTGGGCACCCGAGGGGAAATTATTTCCAAACATAACAAGTTATAGATCCATCACCTCCCTATTCCCTAAAATCATTAAGGGTGTGCATTTCATTACAAAGACTACTGTCTAAAACCAAAAGCTTCTAAATTTCTTTATAAACTTCTAAAGACATGGATGGCAGACTGGAATGTGAATCATGCTGAAGAAACATTAGCCAATGTACGACAACTGGCTCATACAGTTTACAAAAAACCCCACCAATTTTACCATAAACCAAGTTCTTGATAGTACACGGGTCATTTTGGACTCTGTTTAAATTGCTCCAATTAGGACTCTCAGAAAAGCTTAAATTGGTGAAATTCAAAGATGGTCGTAGGAGAGCTAGCTAACATTTTAATAAATTGTCCATACTTTTTTCAAACAATTTTTGTTATCCATCATCATGGGAACTTCATACAACCTTGACACATTCATCATATCTTTGATGAACATCTCCCTAAAACCTTTGCTTACACTGTTCGTTACAGCACCAAGGACATCTCACCATAAATTAGAATTCTCTAAGTCTTACTAGATTTTCTAGTCATGCTTAACTACACAACTCTTGTCACTACCTGAAAGACTTATGTAATAATGTGTCAATCCACACCTGCTAGAAATAGAGATTCATTAGATGTTCATCTAGCATTTCATTACAGGTTTCATTGACTCTCCTCAAGATGTTTGATACGGGGAAAAATTCTTATCTGACAAAAATTAACATTATGTAATTAATTACTGGCCAGAACTACACACAGATGAGAATGTACTTCTTCATCATCAACCCAATCAATACATCTGGAATAGCTTATAAAAATATATAGATTTTGTCTTAGATTTAGAATACACCAATATTATACATATCCACAAATGTTAAGTATGAAAGTTCAGGGCATATACAGTCTCATTGTAGCTGAACCATGAATTTCTTCTTTATTTTTTGTTTGTATTTTCATTCAGTGAATTTAAGTTTTCTGTTTGACGATATGACTGTCAGTATTATACAGCAGTTTCATAGATAAGCTCAATTGGTAACTGGCTTTCAACATGAGAAGCAAACATATATGTTTTATATGCAGACTGTATGCTGACATGCAATATATGCAGACTTTTTTATAGTCCTACTTTCTGTATACTATTATGTTGAGCGTATTTGTTTAAGTTTGATATTAAGCTTTTGGATAAAATATTCTGAGAAAAAATTGTACTTTAGGTATTAACCATGCTTACCATTCTCTGAATGATGATCTCCTATATTTAATTTCTTTCTTGACAAACATTGGTATCCAGGATGATTACCATATAGCCTACTGTCCTGTAATAGAATTGTACAGAAACTATAAAGTTGATAAACCTTTACTAATTATTTATATCAAAGGGATTCCAGTCATCTCACAACTCATCTGGGGATCTAAGACCTCTGTTTACGTCTCTGGGGGTTTGACCTGTGGACATTTTCTTTCTGCTCATGCCTTTTTGACTCATGGCAAATTACTGGTCATTACCTTGAAGTGAACCTAACCTCCTAGCGAGGAGTAACTCTGCAGTGCATCTCAATTCCCTCTTCAAAATCAGCAAAAAGGGGAAAAAGGAAAAGAGTGAATGCTCTGCTCTTCTTGTCACACTCTTTTTCTGGCTACTTCTAGTGTACAAATTTTTTGTTGGCTTCATAAATTGTACATGACATCCCTTCTAGAACAGCCTGGTTTTCATCATTGTCCACCAAATTGCTTTTGTTAGGGATATCTCTCTGGTGGCGGTACCCATGTAATTTGAAAAAGCTTTGCAAATGCCTCTATCATTGACCAAATGATCTACAACTTTGACCCCATTGCTGACAAATTGCATCGGTCACTTCATCATTATGATCAGTAAAAATGTCCAGCCGACAAGTAATGTACTAATAGCTGGGCATATATTCGTGGAGTACTGAATCTTCAACTACAATTTAAGATACTGCAGGATGATCTGTGGTTCTTACTGTTGCACAACAGTTGGCCCATCTGATTTTTATCCTGAATTCTTTGTCATTACCGCCAACCGAGAACCAGTATCAGACCTCTTCCTTTGAAGAGAAAATCTTTATCAGTGATGATGAACCGAGACATGCAGTGGGTCGAAGGCACTTGATTACTTCTTTTATCCTAGAGGGTGAGGAAGAATTTGAAGGAAGGTACTACAGGACATATTCTTCATATGGTCAGCTTAGGTATTTGACATTGCCCTCTTGTGCGCGTTGTATGGCATCTCAAACTGTTTATGCAGCTCAGTCGCTGTCAGTGTTTAATTTAAAATGAGACCCGCCTCCTGTGCTTGTGAGGTAGAAATAGGCCATCACTGAAAATCTAATTACATACTTTTAACGCTTTACCAAAAATAGCTCCAAAGGTTTTGCCTTCAGCTGCAGGCCTCACTATATAAACCACATATCCAAAAGGCCCTTTTTGATGAGCAAGGACCAATGTAAGCGTGACCTCAGCATAAAGAATTTCATTGTTCTGATTTAGACCTGGTCCATATACAGTCTATGCCCAATTATCTGTTGCCTATAATGGAGTGTGTGAATAGGTCACTTCTGCATAGGAATTCTAGATCAAGGCATAAAGGTTTAATGCATTCGTGAGTAATTTGTTAATAACATACCACATTGCAATACAAGGATTGTTTTGATGGTAGTGTGGGAATATTGAAGATGGTTGTTAATGGAAACCGGTTTATCTTTTCTGTAAATATGTAATGCCTTAACACGGGCCGCATTGTAGCCTGCTGCTGAAGCCCTGAACAAGAGTTTTTAGGCCTGAGCTGCAGACACTGGCCTTTTACAAGGGAGAGTGGCTTTAGTAACCGGTATGGACTGAAAAATGTTAGAACGTTCCATTCAACGAGGATAGAATATTTTTACTTGCAAAGGTTAAACAAACAAACATTGGAGCAGAATGCCTGTCAGAAATTATCACTCCAGAGCAGCTTCACTGACTTTCAATAGATTGCTCAAAGTTCCAGTTTTCTATTGTTTGTTTGAATTGGGGGCAAAAGTACTCCGCACATGCAGTTATGCAAAGTTGAATGCTGCTGCTCCTACAATATGTACGTGTTGTGCATTAGAGCCACAGCGGATGGGTAGCTTATACCATGTTGTCATGCTCAAGAACTATGATTGATACTGCGTGTAGTGAGGAAATAAGGGCTGTCCTAAGGTTCACAGTTTATGTTTTATTTGCAAATCCTACCTGCAGGAAGCTAGGCTCTGGTTGCAGTACACCCGCTCACATCCCCCAAGAACACACACACTTTGTTTGGTTTTTGATGCAACAATTAGAAGTGCACAGGGGTCCTGCTAACCAGGTTCCCAGTGCCAGGATTCCTTCCCCAAAACAAGACACCTAGCCACTTGATCTCCAAGTGACCAGGCCTTGTAGCACCTTTTGTAAATCCCTATTAAGTGGTACCTCTAGTGCCTAGGTACTGCAGAGGGTCCCTAAGAGCTGCAGCACACCTTGTGCCATTCTGAGGGACCCAGCACCAGCCTCATGCAAGCCTGCCATTGCAGGCTGCTTGACCAGGTGCTCCCTGAAGCAGACCTTGCAGCCCTAAGGCAGGGTGCATTATATTACATGTTTGGGCATGTCTGCAAGAGCAGATATGCCCCTGCTATGTCTTAGTTGATTCTTAGACATAGTACGTGGTCAGGGAAGCCATTATAAATACATGTGGTGGACACTGGTCTGTATGAGTTCCCCAGCTACACAATGGCTTCTCTAAAAATTAGTGAAGTTTGGTATCAAACATCTTGTATTAATAAACCTCACTGATTCCAGTGATGGATTTAAAGCATGCACCCAGAGGGCACCTTATAGGTGCCCCCTGAAAACATCCTGACTGCTGGTGAGCTCACTGACTAGTTCTTACTAGTCTTCCTCCAACAGACGGGAATCTGAAGCCCAAGGTGAGAGCCTTTGCTCTCTGGAGGTAAGAAACAAAGTCTGCTTGGGCAGGAGTGTTGCACACCATTCACCACAGGATGACCTCTATTCCAAGGCAGGAGCTTCAAAGAAGCCCACTGCCTTTGGTGTGCAGAACTGGCCTTCCTCAGAGCAGGATGCTGATCCTTGCCATATGGCACCTGAACAGGCTGGAAAATTAGCTATGCAGTGGGGCGTGTCACATTTCAAGAGTGGACACACCCATAGGGTGACCAGCCTGAGGCGGACACAGCCTAGGAAATTCCGCCATCCTATCTATGTTGGAATGTACGACGTCTGGACAGAGTGATGTCCACTCCCCACAGGAAGTGGTCATCTAGGGGATGTAGAGACCCCAGGGGTAAGTAGCCCGCCCATTGGCTACTACCCTTCACTCTCCTCAAAAACCCCTAAATTGAGTATTTTGAAAACCCCCTGATACCAGACCCTCAGACCTTTGCTTGACACAAAAAGAGGGAGTGGACATGAAGCCTGCTGAACCAGAGAACTTAGGATGACGACACACTTGGTGCCAACCCTGCTATTCTGACTGCTGCACTGATCCTGGAGGAGCAACTGACCTGTCCTGTCGCTGCAGCCTCCAAGAAACCGGGAGAGCTGCCAGTGCTTCGCAAATCACTATGAACAACTCCACAGGAGCAGGGGAACTACTTCACTGAATTTGCAGGCTCCCAAAGTAAGAAATAAGAGGACTAGGCACACCAAAAACCTGTGCCTTACAGCACCAGAGCCACTGAGCTGAAGTAGTCCAATGGTGCTAGCGTGGTTCCCAGGCCCTCCAGAGACCAAGCCCACCTGAGCTTGCTCTTTGTGGAGGTCACAGGGTGGCATCTGCTGCCTGATTTCCCCCCCCCCCCCCCCCCTTCAGTGAGATTTCCTCTGGTGGCAGAGACCAAACGGTCCACTGCACCTGGAGACCCTGGACCGAGAAGACCACTGGTGTCCCTACATCCCCCCCCCCCCCCCCCCCCCCCCAGGCTCGTGAGGTCCAAGACCACTTGTTGGTTCTGCCTGGTTTCTCCCCAGTCCACCCACTGTAAACTTTTCTTCCCCTCCTCTCTTGGTGATGGTAATTCAGATGGACCAAACCACCTCTGCACTCAGGTGCCCCGGACCGAGGAGAATAGGACCACTGGTGTTCCTAAGTCCCAGAGCATTACAAGCCTAGAAACCCCTTGGTGATTAGCCCTTACTGGACCTGGTCTATCCCTGCAGCAACTTTGTAACTGGACTGATCCCCATAGAGGTACACTGGGCACACAACGATGAACTGCCTCAGTTGTGTTTGTGGTGACCTGTCTGTGTGGTCTTGGACCTTGCCCAATACTTTGTCTAGGAGATTGGTACCATATATCTTTGCATTATAGCTGTATGTTCTTCCTCCTTAGGATAACATTACCACATCAGAAAAATGCATTGCAGGGATGTGGAATTCCTATCGCCCGGGACATCTTGTTTGGGGTCAAGGGCAACACGTTTTTATGTTTACTTTGCTCTTGGGACAAGTAGGCCCAACCCTCTGCAGCACAAACCCTTTGGGTGCCTGTTTAGAGAGTGGAACTCTCTGCAGTTGAGGTAATGTGTTTCCAAAAGATAATGTTGTCCGAACTTGTATTAATGGTTCATTATTTGAAAGCCTTCATTATTAGGGTGAGTGCTGTAAATAAATGTTTTAAGGTCACACTTCACTACTGACGTTGGTTCCAGTACAAAAAAAACAAAAAACGTGTATACACATGTTTAAAAAGTTTAGGCTAAGTATAATGCTCCCAGAATGCTCTCTGATTAGATGCCAATGAAGTGTCATTTAGTAAAATGTGTTGATGCATGCTAGTATTTCCCAAAAATATTTCTAATGGAAAATCAGTGTAACCATTTTCAACACGAATATAAGAAGCATGAAAATAAACACTGACAAAGCCAACTGGTCTGAAATATTTTTATAAGTCTTTTAGTTTCATCAATGCGTGTCTTGTTTTGACATGGCTTTTGTAACACTTTATTGTTGTGGGAGCTACCAGGCCCTCAACATTGTAACAAACACTGGCAAAAAAAAACAAAAAAATTTTTGAACTCTAAGAGCACACGTTGCCACCTGTGGCATAACAAAGACCCCTCAGCTGCCCTCCAGGGGGCCCCTTCAGCACAGCACCTGCCCTGAGTGAGTCTGGAGAGGGCTCCTCCATGTTCTTTGCAAAGCGGCACCCTCCAGTTTCGTTACGTCACTGATTGCCACTGTAGTTCCTGACACTGAACAAAACTACTTTGTGTACCAATATGCTCCTTGTGGAAGAGCAGAATACGATCACTCACAGTAAAGACAGCCGAAAGAGAGAGAAATAGAAGTTTAATAAAAACAAAATGTCTTAACACCAGACCTAATTAGGGACCAAGACCCAAATGTAGGTAGCTTTTTGCATGTCGCAAACAGCGACTTTCGCTGTCTGCGACGTGCAAAAAGCACATTGCGATGCACAATCCCAGTTTTGCGATTCAGTAACCTGATTACCGAATCGCAAAACGTGTTTGCAACTCGCAATTACTAAGGGGTGTTCCCTTCCTAATTGCGACTCGCATTGCAATGTAGGATTGTTTTGTGACCGCGGACGCAAACCAATCGCAGTTTGCACCCATTTTAAATGGGTGCTAACACTTTCGCAAAAGGGAAGGGGTCCCCAAGGAACCCCTTCCCCATTGTGAATGTCACTGTAAACATTTTTTCAGAGCAGGCAGTGGTCCTGCGGACCACTGCCTGCTCTGTAAAAATGAAACTAAAACGTTTCATTTTTCGTTTTTATAATGCATCTCGTTTTCCTTTAAGGAAGCAGTCACAGACATGGTGGTCTGCTGTCTCCAGCAGGCCACCATCCCTGTGAGGACCGCTATTCGCAAGGGGGTCGCAAATAGCGACCCACCTCATGATTATTCACTAGGTGGGCATTTGCGAAGCCCTTGCGAATCACGGATGGTGTCGGGGGCACCATCCTACATTCGGATTTGCGACACACAAATTGCGAGTCGCTCTGACTCGCAATTTGCGGGTCGCAAATCTGAGCCGACCTACATGTGGCCCCAAATTCTTAAAGAAAGTCACAAAAGTGCACCCATGGTATATGTCGTACCCCTATAAAATATTTGTGAACTGTATTTTAGCATGGGTAAATACGCATGTGTAGATTTGCTCATGTGAAAATCTATTGAGCATTTGCAAGTTCATTTTCCCTCCGGCCACTTTCTTCCCAACCCTGGAAGAAGTTCTAATTCTGCCATTGTCAGGAGTAAATGTCCAACCTTTCTTATTATGGGAAAATATTAGAGAGAAGCTGGTGAAAATCTTTAAAACATGCAGGTTAGTAGGTTTGCAGACTCAAAGGCATTCCAGCCCTGGAACTATTGCTTACTGCTTCCTCCAGCCCCAGTATGCAGATCTGCAGAAAGGTGGCAAAATAAGGAAATTGCTACAGTAGGGATTGAAACTGCAAGTATTCAAGCCCTACTATGGTAGTAGCCCTGGCATAATCAGAGAGGCTATTATCAGAGCTCTTACATAATGAGATTGCTGCCATAATTTGTCGCCACACTACATGGCACCAAAGGGACAAGTAGATCTTTTTACAGGACATGTAGATTTGAGAAGCAACCTGTCCCCTGGACAAGTAGATATTTTAATAAATTCCACACCCCTGCATTGTCAACTTTTAAATGCTCCATAAATTCCTAACTCAAAAGTACTCATCTAATTCTGGTGATCTTGGTATCAAGTTCTTTAAATGTGTGTTTTTATTTTTATAAATTGGTATCAGATTTCTTTGAGTGAGCCTCGCTTGCTGTAGGAGTGTGTGCCTTACATGCTTGGCACTCCCCTCAGAGATGCCGAACTGCTCGACCACGCTTCTCAAAACATTTGGGATGTCATTTGTGCCTCTGTGATACCTCAGGGGATTGCTTGGTCTCTCTGCACAGTGCACTTCATTTTGGTCCACTGTATAAACAACCAGCTTTAAACTGCCCACACTATTACAGTGTGTAATTCTTTTTCTGTTGTTCAGTACACCTGCTTACAAAAGACAACAAGGTAAAGGATGAGATACTTGAATTAATATCAGCCACTGGTGATCCTTTAGTGGTTTGGCAAATTCCAGTTCATCTTTTCTTCCGCCATGCCACACTTGACAGAGGCCCCTATTATATTTATATAATGCATGAGATTCTGTAATCCCTGTATAAATGCCAGTCTCTTAAATCTTTGAAACAGGCACCAAGGAGACAATTCTGTAGCGTTATTGATGTTTTGCTGTGGTACTCCTACAAGTCGGTTCACGTGCTTTTTGGTGAAATAACACTGAACCACCCTGTATAGGAACAAGAATCAAAAGCATCATGATTGGTGGCCTGTTTAAAAGATGTTTTTGATTTGAGAGTCCACTAGACCTGTACATATTTATAGTATGGTAGTATTGTGTGAATGAGTGATTGGTAAGTGGGAAGATCTTTTGTTGTATTGTAGTGTATTGCTTTTTTCACACAGTACGTATTGTTGTGTTTGAAATGAGTTTTTAAGCACTGTTTTACAACAGCTATTTATAAAAGAATATATATGAATATTCAAATGTACAACATGGGCAGAAAATAACATTTTAAAAGTGAAATGTAAATTAAAAAAATATATATATCCCAGTGGGATTTATTTCTCCAATTAATGTAGATAGGTTGAGTGAGAAGTTCATTATTATCACTGGACTGAAACCTGGGACATGGATTTTTTTGAGCTGCGCCTATAATTTGTGGTGTACAACATGCTGCAACACCCATTGATGTAGGCAGGATGAAATGAACCTCTGATGTGCAGACTGATGCCTCCATTTGACTGGGTGGCTTGTTGCTGCCATTAAAGCCGTCATCTTGAAATGGTGACATTCAGTAAAGAGTGCAATAGCCATTAACCTGCAATTATAGTGCAACATTCTTGTGGCCAAAATGTTGGAAAATCTAAGTTTACAATTTTTGTTTCTAATACGTACTGGTTTTAGCATATGTTTATTCACTTATTTTGTTTTGTTAAACAATTGCATATTTTCACACTTACCCTAAATGCTCAAACAGCAGCTCCATATTTCAGAGGTATGCGCTTTCTTGTAAAATACTGATTTCAGTGGTTGTTTGCACTGTATGTCTTGCCTCGAAGACCTTGAACCTAAAATCTTCACCTGCGCCTCTAGGCCAAGCTGGTGCCTAAAAGCCTTTCCTTTTAGACAAGTTCATTGCAATATTTTCAGCCACCTTTTGCTTGCACGGATAGTTGTGGGAGGAGGGTGTTGTGGAATATGAGTTACCTTCTTGCATGCTCAAAGGACTCTGGGGTGATGAAAGAGGTTGTTGACCTCAAATATTCATATTTTGAGGAGTAGCGATTTCAATCAAAATGGTCACAGTTCTAGTGCCAGGATTTTCCGTGAGGAAGCTGTCGTAGTTGTCCTGAATTTTGCGGTGGAAAAAGGTGGCAAGTTTGTTGCAAAGATCCTGTGATGAGAGGGGATGCTGGTGGTTTCGGGGGGTGGGGTGGGGTGTGTGTGTCTGTAAACTCGTTGAATACTGAGAAGAGTTCCTTAGAGTTCTATACAGATGAGTTGATGCGCTCCATGAGTGCATTCTTCCTAGCGTTCTTGATACTTTTTGGCGGTAGGTGGCAATAGCAGCTCTGAATAAGGTGATGTCTTCGTTAGTTTGGCTGTTCCTCCATTTTTTTTTCCTCTAAATGTCTACGGGTACGCTTTGATTCTTGGTGAACCAGCTGGCTTTCTTAGGTACGCCTTTTGTCGATGTCAGCCTGAGGGGGTTAGAGTGTCAGCGCATTTGGTGAGCCATGTGTTAAGATTGTGCGTTGGTGTCATCGGAGGGAGGGATTTGGTGAACGATTAGGTTAGTTGCTTGTTGATTTTGTTCCATAACCTGTTGGGGGGGAGGGGGCCCTGACCGCTGCGGGTGCGGTGATTGTGAAGTGTATGTAGCGGTGGTCTGCCAGTCTGGGGTGTAGATGGTCTCAATGGTGATCTAGTTGCTTGAGGTGAAGATGGGGGTCCAGTGTGTATCCTGCGATGTGTGTGGGTGCATAGACCAGCTGTCTGAGCCCTAGGGTAGCGAGGTTGTGGAGTAGAGCAGTGGTGTTTGATTGGTTGGCATGGAGACCAGTAAGCGAAGGTGTTCCATGCTTGTGCATTGTTCTTCTGGGATGGCCTTGACACGCAGTGAGGACTTGCGTATGATGGCGAGTCCTCTGCCCGACCAGGAAGGCCGGCCCCTCCTTAAGATGCTGTATCTTTCGGGAAAGGGGATGGCGATGTCTGGTCCCGAGGTGGGGTTGGTCCAGGTCTAGGTAAAGAAGGCTATGTATGGTAGAGCGGTGCTGATCAGATCGGAGTTTGGTGGTGTGCTTGTGGAGGGAAACAGATGTTCTTTAGCAAGTAGTTGATGGGGTTGTGGCGGTTGTTGGTATCTCTGTGTGCGGAACGTACCTTCAGCTTGTTGAGGTTGGTGCTGAAGTTGCAGTTCCTGCAGGTGAAAGGTCTGTGGGTGTCCTTGGGGAAGATGATGCAGCAGTTGCTGAGAGATCCGGTGTTGAGGCGGAGGAGGGTCTCGCTGTCTTAACGGATGCAGGTCAAGGGGGTGGTTTAACAGAGATCTAGGGTGCCTGGCGCCTGGCACACTCCGTGTGCAGATGGGCTTGCCTTTGGTGCGATGCTGCCACTAAGAAGGGGAGGGGGTGGGGGAAGCGGTCAACTGAGAGGCAGGAGGGTGGGTAAAGGAGATTCAGGGAATAGGAGGGCAGAGGAAAGAAGGGGAGAAAGAAAAAGGAAAAAAGGCTGAAAAAGCAAGAGTGAAAGAGAGCGATACTTGTGATGGCCACTAGACCACCAGTGATGAGGCCCCGGGACGAGCCTGCAGGTGGAAAAGGGCCTCTAACAGAGTCAGGAGGCTCTCAGTTAGTCCCAGTCAGAAGGCAGAGGCAGCAGCAGCCACAGGAGCCTGGGAGGAGGGCAGACGCTGACCAGGAAGTCAGCGCAGTTGCCCTCTCTCAGCACTGCGGCCGCCATTAAGAAAGGGAGGAGGGTAGGGGAAATGGTCAGCTGGGAGGTGGGAGGGCAGGAAAAGGAGCTTCGCGGTGGGACGGGGGTGGCAGAGGAAAGGAGCGGAAAAAGAGGAAAAACGAGTGAAAAAAGGCAGAAAAAACAAGAGTGACAGAGCGACAGGGAGAAATACTTGTAATGGCCACTAAGACCACTAGGAGGAGGGTCTCGAACTGAGAGTCAGGAGGCTTTGTTTGTCCCACTCAGAAGTCAGCAGCAGCCACAGGAGCTGGGGAGGGCAGCAGACGCTGACCAGGACGTCACTGGGAATTTAGAGGCAAAAAAAACACAATCCCAATATTGTTAGACAAGTATTTCCAATAAAGAAAAAATTAAGGTCCCTGCGGTGGTTGCGGCAATGAAAATTCAAGTGGTTAATGTGCCCTCATTTTTTGTGTGTGTAATTTAGTGACTGGCAACTATACAATGTTTAACTCCCTATTCTTTATCGGGTGTCTTTGATACCTTTATGTGCCTTTTTGAGGGAGGGAGGCACTCTTGCTGCCTGTGCTATATTTGTACTGGCTAAATTGGGGGTCTCCAGCTTTTTCTGTAATGAGAGCTACTTCTGATCAGTGAAAAATCACTGACGGCCCAGCAACTTGTGGAGTGTTACCAGCCACCCCACTCCCAGCTTCATTGACTTTAAACCCAGTGTCCATTGAGCCCTATACCTTGGATTGAACAAGATACTGTGAGAAAGGGAGCAGTGACACTGTGGCCATGTGGGTCAGTGAGAGCATGGCATGTTGGGACGTATGAAAGTGTGTGGATGAATGGGATACAAGTGTATGGGTGACTGAGAGCAATTCAGTGCTAGCGCTAGACACAGCTCCCTAAAATCATCTGTTGACGCTTGAGGAAAGGTGATTGATTACTTCAAAATATATTTCATGTTGATATTTGAGTTGTAACTCAAATGAAGCTGGAAACATACCTTTCACCACAAGTGACAGTTACATGCACAACACCAGAATTAAAAGTGCAGAAAAATGTCCTGCAAATTTTTTTATTAAGAATTAACATTTTTCTGAACTTCAATACAGCCATATTTTAAATGGGAGGAATTTCAAGTCATAAAAATGGCAGTCTACCAGCCACTGGGAGCAGGAGGCCTACTGTGTGCAAAGGTGAAATGGGAGAAATGTAACTGAAGAGTCAACTTTGTTTATATGCATTCCATAAAACTCACTATTTTAATTTTCTCCCATTTCAAAATGTCACATTTGCTAACGGCAGAAATTTTTCTCCCAGATGCCTGTAGACATGGTGCCATAATTATAACAGAAAATTAAAGGCGTTTGTTTAAGTGAGAGAAATCTAAAGTGACGAAACATGTTTTATAAAACATTAACACTTAATTGACTATTTTGAAAGTACAGGCAAACATTTCACTTAACGCTTCATAGAAACATTTTTCTTCACTTTATATTTCTCTCATGTAAAATAAAAATGGCTATTTTTCTGTTATAAACATGCCACTGATTTACCAGACATTGGGAGCAAGATGCCTGCTGTTTGTAAAAGCCACTTTGAAATGGGGAAAAAACTAAAATGAAGAATTAACTTAAGAATCCGAAACATAATTTTCTTCTCGCCAATATGGGATTGGTAAGCACTTTGATTTAAGAGTTTAACACCACAGTGTTTCAGAACTTCATCTCTGTGACCCACCTGGGTCATAAATCTGAGTGGAGCATGGCTTAAATAAGCACAGCCTTTCCTTAACTTTAACAGGAAAACACAAAATTGAGTTCTTGGTTAAAAATGAACTCGAGGCTACTTTGAAGATTTCCATGAGCTACTGGTAGCCTGCGATCAATTGGTCGGAGACACCTTGGCTAAATGATGCTTGCACTGCTGCTGCACATTTGAGGCTGCTCAAATTGTAGCTGGTCTGTTAGCCACCAGTGGGCCTGACTGCATCTGTCGTGTACCTGTCTTGTTCTCTGGGTTGGTGATGGTTGCCCTGCTGCTGTCCAGGTTACACTTCTGTGTGATTAAGTTTTGAACAATCTCTATCACTCAGAAACCAATTATTGGCTCAGCCAGTGCCTTGTGTTTATGCCTTCAACAAAATCACTTTTTAAAAAGTAAGAGTTGGCCTATGATTGGTAGCAGGATTGGTGCTTTCACATCTACCCCAGCTTATTGATCACTCTACACACCCATACAGCTTGCAGAGACCCATCGCCCCACCCCAAACCGGCGGAGTACCATATTCCTGCAGAGCCATACTTTAGTCCCCAGTCTCTTTTACAGAGTCCTATCTTCAGGATATTGCATCATTAAAACACCTGACAGAAGATGCCTTGTGTGTTTGCCACTGCCTTGTGAATTGTTGCTTCAACAGCCCAAGGCACAGGCTAGGAAACTAGCCAAAGAGCATATTGAGTAACTTGCATAGTACCCAGACAGTTGTATTCAAGTAGCGTAGGACGTATGAAGTCTCTATAGATTAGTCTCTATAGATTAGCTTAAAACTGGTGGATATTATTTATCTTAGCCTTCTCACCATTAATCTGATGAGTTGTTCCATACAGTTATTCCAGCTGAACAATTTCTGGTGGTTGGTATGGTCTGGAAGAAATCTTGGGGATGGAGTGAGCTGCCAGGTTCCAGACCTTTTGATCCTGTTTTTTTTTTTTTTTTTTTTTTTGGTTGTGCCTTTGGTTCTAAACCAATTGCCTGAAGCTTATTTTAGGTCCACAGGTAACGATACATTTGTTTTAACCATATATCCGTAACTTCTGTGGGTTGTGCAGAGCATTTTCAAGGCCCTCTGTTTTTCCACAGGCAGCCAGGGCAAGGCAAGGATATCAGGATTTATGTACTCAGTCCTATTCTTGCCCTGAACAGGTTTTGCACCTCAGTGTTGTGCCAACTGAAATTGCCTTCTCACGTTAATGAGTTTTTAGACGACGTACTGATGTAGTTTGTGTGGCAGCAGCAGGTGCACATGAAATCCACTTTAACTAAGCTTTGTTGAGAATTTGCTAGGGTGAGGTTGTCCAGTCCCATGAATCATTTTATTGTTTTGGTACTAGCCTTCAATTATCTAGTGTTGTAGTAACATTTCTGACATTAAGGACACATGTCACCAAGTTGTATGTGGCCCTGGTGCTGGCTGCGCTAGTCTACTTCCTTCAAGGGCATGACACTGTGCTCATCTCCAGCACAGCATTTGAGCTCTTAAGAATCTGGCCCAGTGCGGACAGCATGTTTCTTTAGAGCATATTCCCTAATGAATTTTCATAGATGTCAGTCCCTTGGTAGTTCTGGATTCAATGGAGTACAGGTCTGGTTCACCTGAATCTTCAAAAGCAGCTGGAGGATATGTTGCACCCTTCCCTTTCCCTGTAGATCCAACTAAAATGATTGCTTCCATGCTGCACTTTGTAATTTTCCCAGACTCCTTTGATGCTTCGAACTGTTCAAGGCCAGAAGCAAACCTGCAGCCCACAATTGCTAATCTTAGTGAAACTCCTGCCTCCTCCAGTGCTGTTATTGCAGTCATGGAGCAGCTCCACAGATTAGACGTTCAGCCCAAGTTTCAAGACACTTGTGGTCCAGGTACAGACCTAGATTTTACTTGTGGTTGCATCTACTGATCATTCAGGTACGGATGGTTCCTCCATAAATCTGCCAGTACCCCTACCCCACACACAAGAGGACCCTTTTGGAGTGCCGGGCCCTAGTTTTGACACTGATTAGGCAAGTTCTGGTGACAGCATGGAACTGTCACCTACCAAATTCCATCATTCCAACAAGGCCTTGGAGATGCTGTCTGCTGTAACACCGGTGCCCCTATCAGTGATTCCCCCACTAAGACCAGCTTGGTTAGCAAACCATGAGTTCTCGCGCAGGATCACAAAATTTGGAGGAAACCTTCAGTGTTAGTCCCTTAGTTTTAGTTTTAAAGGTTAAGACTTTCCTGGGAATCTCCTAGTTTATCATTTGGTGGTGATAGCTGCTTCCTTCAAGGGGAAAATATCATTCTTCATATCTATAGAGGGAAAGTGTTGGGATACACTTGAAAATGTTCTACCTGTCGGGAGCTCTCTCCTTCGCTTGCACCCAATTGCTATTATGGTAGAATTTTGACTACAATGACTCCCGGTTCGTGGGCTACACCTGGAAGGAGCATTGGTTCATGGTAACCTGGACAGTTTAGCTGTAAAACAAAATTGATGATGTCCAAAGCCCCTTAATAATATAACTGCCCAGACCATAAACACTGGTGAGGCCAATATGGTGGTAGGAGTGATGAGAGTCTGACCTTAAAGCGGAGTCCTGGGATAAATTGTTGATATTCCCTTTAATGAAAGCAACGTATTGAGCAGTACAAGATTATAATGACTAAATGGCTGAGTGAAACCAGTACCCAAATGGTACTGGTGGACCTCTTTCTCTTGTCCGTTTTGGAAAGACCATAAAGTCTTTCAGGGCAATTAAGCCATTTCAGCCGAAGAACTCGGCTGGATTCTTTCTCATGAAGAAGGTAGCAGCATGGCAGGCAGTTGAAGAGGATTTGATTCAGGGAGAATAAACCATTAGCATTCTCAGTCCGCCTCCCAGCCTATATTAGATAATCTGTGAAAAACGTATGCACATTGGTCATACTTGCTGCTTTTTCATTTGATGCGATAGACTGGAGATTGTTGGTGCTACACTGCTTACCATATGGGGTTTTTAGGATAGCAGGTGGAGGACTGATGAAAGCATTTTTGTCAGAAGTCGCTGACATTTTGGTGACATTTAATTTTGTTTAAATTCCGGTTTAAATTTCTGCACAGTGGCATATTAGGAGTGAGGTTAACAGTATATTATGTGTAAGACAACTACATTATAATACTGGTGTATAGAATTTAAGTGAAGTTTTTTTTTTTTTTTAATACATCCTTGAGACGACCTAAAAGTTGTAAAAAATAGGAGCGGAAACAACAAAAGGGAAATGTTTTGTTGATGGAGCTTTCTTAAAGGAATCCTCGTCCACAGAACTACACTGGCATGCTGAGGGGGTAGCCCGCTTTAGCTATCTGGTCATCTAAATGGCATGCTGAGAGCCGAAAAGTCTGGCCAGTGGCAGAGAGTGAAGAGGTTAAAAGTGAGGAGACTCTGGGCCTAACAGAAAGCAAGGAGCCATCGTCGGTGGGTACCATGCTAGCCCGGGTACTGGTCCCTGAAAAAAGAGTGTAGAGAGGGTGAGAGATTTATTTCTCCTTCCCCTCTAATAGTGTTTGCACTCATTCCTCAACCAGACGTCTCCTTTATTATTGATTAATAATTGGACCTACGAGCTATAAAGAGAAATGTAAGGAGTTAGATCTGGGGGGCATTTACCCAAGTGCTATGACTTCGGGGGGGGGGGAGAGGGTACGGGGCGCTTGTACTCACCTGGCATAGACTACCAGAGCTTGAGACTTCATCCTCCATTATCTAATTGGCATATTTAGTGGAGACCTTACTGTTAGTCTGGCAAGAGTATGAATTTGTATAGGAGTGACATAGGGTAGGACCTTTGTTGTAGACCTAACATTTTCACTTATAGTTCAGAAGCTTCAGAATCATGTATGATGAGCATAGATGAGTGAGATGTTTCGATGGTGGCAGTGAGGAAGGGAAAAGACATGCATTTCAAGAAGTGACTCAAATAAATAAATGATAATCAATGGAGTGTTCGTGAGCTGTCAGTAGGTTTCGGATGTTCGTTTAGTAGACCGAGCAAGGCAACGGTTTCCCAACTCAAGGATTCAGAAACTGGCATGTTTCCCGGTTTATTTGCCTCTCACAGCAGAAAGGTTAGTTGCTTTTCTAATTCTAGAAAGTGTATCTGACCGCTGATTTCATGATGGTACGTGCACTGTTGGTGATACCCGAGTCTCAAGATATTGATGATTATAATGCCAATGCATCTTGCACCGTATTGAGCTCCCTCTTCAGTAAAACTTGCTGTACTATGCGTTTCAATATTCATTCTTTGTACATCCTCTCCTTTTCCCCTGCTGCAACTTGCAGTCGCCTTAGCGTGATATTAAACGACCTTGTGGTGACATCGTGTTTTGCTAATTCTGGACTTAGTTCTTATCATTCATTTGTAGTGGCTGGGTGCATTCTTTTAGTTTTGCTGTATTTTCTACCACATTTTTGTTTTCAGTATAACGTTGCTTCCAGCATTTATGCAACTTATTTCCACCTCTAGGCGTGAAAACTCCTTTTCAGCAGGTGCATCTTAAGATTTCCTAATGTTACTTCTCCTTCCTCGTATTTTGAGAGATGGTTGATTATTGTTTCTTTTACAGTGAAACGAAGTTACACATAGTCTACACTCTGGTTTGACTGTTGAGGTTGAAAATACTATTGAACCTCATTGAAAGTTCCATTTTATTTTTGTATACGTTAATTATTTATTGAATCTTTGTGATACTCAACTGGAAACCTTCACGCACCAGATCGTCCCCCCCCAAAAAAAAATATATATATATCTGTTTTTCATTGCTAAATGTATGTTCTGTGGGTGTCGAGTTTGAAACTTTGACTTATGGTAATAACTGTTTTATGCTGGCTACTGTGTGTTTAAGATCTGTACATACCTCGGTCGTTTCAGGTTGGTGTGAGCCAGTCATAATGGAAGGTGCGAGCACGTAGGAATCCTATCTAATTACAGCTTCCCAGAAATGCGAATCTTCTAGACATAGGTTAATTGTTGATTGATGAAGTCAGACTTGCAGCTAGGTTTAACCGGCGTGTACGTTTGTGACGCCCAGGCACCTTTGTTACTTTGCAGTGATGTGGAAGCAAGGTTGTGCTTTCCTGTTGGCGAATAATTTTGTTAGTGTAGTGCTATACAGTAGGGCTATGTTAGTGTAGTACTATACAGTAGGAATAGCTGGACAGAATTCTCGAAGGGCCCTCTGTTGTCTCTAAAATTGACATACTCTGTACAAACAAAACTATTTTGCAGAGGTAGTTGGGGAAGTAGGTATGTCTTTCTACATGGATAACGTAATAGTCTGTTTCTATTACAACAAGTAATAAACACGTTATTTCATTCCTCGAACTCTCATGTTTTCAGGATCACCCGGTTTCCAAAGTTGGGCCGTTCGGGGGATAATATATGTAGTGCATTTTTTGTATAAT
The DNA here is from genome assembly GCF_031143425.1 of Pleurodeles waltl. NCBI lineage: Eukaryota > Metazoa > Chordata > Amphibia > Caudata > Salamandridae > Pleurodeles > Pleurodeles waltl. The sequence continues at coordinate 1,440,384,468 of NC_090445.1, forward strand.
AGTTTAATGCTAATAATTTCTTCCAATATTGTACTTTCTTAGTTTGGTAACTATTCACTTCCCGTCTTTCATTTTCTTAGTCCCAGGCATGTTTCACTGTTCAGGAGATCTTCATTGGAGCACAATACATACTGAGTGCTAAATGACATTTGAAGACCAGGGTCACCTCAACTGTTCATCAAACAGCTTGTTACTGCAAGGGACCTCTCCCTCTGGTGCACAGCCATTGGTCATGGGAACAATATCTTTAAAAAAATAAAATAAAAAATCCATCCATTTAGCAGCACTCAAAGCAGTACTGGTACGCACCAATAGCCTTCTGACGTGGGTATTAAGTGAAACCTGACTCAGTAGCCCTTCTGGTGCATTCTGGTCGGTTTAGTCCTTATTTACAAAGTTACAGTTCTTCCAGTGAAGTAAAGCCTGATAACTATTACTTTCTTATAATATTGTATTTTAAGTTTTCATTTCGTTTTATCTTTCATTTTCTTAGCCCCAAACATGTCCTTCGTGCTTCATGAGATCTTTGGAGCACAGCACGTATTGAGGGCTACATGTTTGGCACATGTGCCTGAGGCTAAAAAAAACCAAGATTGGAAGATATCAAATTATCAGACTTTCCTTCAGTGGAAGAACTGCAGCTTTTAAAGATGGACAATATTGGAATACCCTGGGAGAGATACGGAGTCTTGTTTCACTTGAAATCCACAGCTGAAGACTGTTGATGAAAGCCAGTCCCTTTTTGGGTGCTGCCAAATCGAGGTGTTAGTGGTTTTTTTGCATAAAGTAGTTATAGGAAGAAGTTGTATAGTCCTATGTTCTTGCACTCATCCTTCAAAACAGACCCACGCATATAGGTGTTTAGGGGCCACACATTTGAATTCCAAATTCTTCGCTTGCAAACGTGAAAAAACAGGTCTGATTGCACAGGCCCCCTCACTTTTTGCCCCATTTTTCACTTTTTGCTGGTGTTTTCCTGACTGATGGTGCCCTGGGTACTGCTAACCAGTCCCAGGGCCTGTGCTCTGTATAAAATGTATATTCAGATTAGGCTAATTTATAATTGGTTACGTCAACCTACCTATAAGTCCTTAGTATATAGTAGGGCATGAGGTTTAGGGACCCTAGCATAGGTGGTGCACCCATCGGTGCACTGCTTAGGTTCCCAGTGTCCTCTTAAAGGCAGGCCTGCCTTGCTGGCTGCTTTTAAATTAAAGTTACACGCAAATTTGACTTGGTTCCAAAGCCTTAAACTAACTTATTTTCACATGTAAGTCACCCCTAAGGTGTGCCCTAGGGCTGGGTGCCATGTAACTAGAAGCAGGGACCTTATAAAAAATAGTTTCCTAGGTCCTGGTGAGGTAAAATAGCCAAATTTTGTTTTTCCTTCATTGTAGTGAATGGCCTCTATAGGCTAGAATGGGGATACTTTATTTTAATTTATAAAGTCCCCTTAGGAGTCAGATACATCAAGTTTGATATCAAATTAATCATTATAATAAATCCCACAACTCACAATTGTTGGATTTAATATAACTTGTTCAGGTAAAGATTTTTAAACTCTGCTTAAAAAGTTGCCCACTTCAGCCCTGTAGTGCTTTGCTCTGATTGGCCAGGCTGCCTTGATGAGGTGTGAAGTAGCCTGGGCTCAGCACAATGTAATGTGCTGGGGGAGGAGAACTTTCTTCAGCAGATGGAGAGCCAAAAAGTGGGGAGGGCTGCCAAACTGGTCTTCAAAGGCAGGGAATGACATTGGAGCAGCCCATCACCTCCCTCACATCCTGCAAACCCAGACAATTAGGTGCCGTACCCCCCCCTCCCCCCCCCCCCCCCATTAGATTAGGAGAGGGCAGGAGAAGGGTGTTTTTAAGATTTTTAGCAACACCAGTGGGTGGGCTCAGCAAGGTGTAACCTCAAAAAAATCACTTTCAACTATGATGGCTATTGGAGGAATGTTTCTCCTTGGGATTGATTTTTGCCACACTTCCCAGTAAGTGGTCATCACAGAGGGAGGGACCCTGCATCTGATTGGAGAACCAGGACCCCTTGTTTTTCACCCAGGAGCAAGGATACAACTGGCCGACCTGCACACACACCTCAGATTCCAACAAGGAAGACCTACAGAAGGACTGCCCTGCTGGACCCCTGACCTGCCCCTGGACACTGCACTCTGAAGGACTGTGCCAGCTGCACACTTGGGCTTCACCACAAAAAGGACTTTGCCTGGCTTCAACTGGTTCAAGGAGGGACTTCCTGTTTCCTACAGGTGAAAAATTGCTAACCAGAGTCCCCTACACCAACTCCTGAAGAAATTGACCAGCAGACCACTGTCCAGTGGCCCTTTTGGAGTTTGTGCCAGGTGCATTCTGGGAGTTGTAGTCCACACCCTGAAGGAGCATCTCAGAGCTTCTGGAATCGTGGGGTGAGCTATGGACACCAAAAGAACCTTAAAAGAACATCTGGAATAAGATCCAGAAGTTTGAAGAACTTTTGGACAAAAGCTCCATAAAGGGGACCAACCCGCTGCGGCAACTCTAGCCAGCTTGCCTCAACTGCGACCCAGCCTGACTGCAGGTTCGTCCCAGTGAAGAAAATCTCTGAAAAAATGACCTAGTCCAAACGCAGAAAGTTGACCAGGACCTCCCAGGCACGCTATCCGAAGAGGGCTCCAGGGACGTCGGATCAAGATTCAGGTTTGCCGTGGTAGAAGGATTTTCACCTTGAAAAAACAACTAAGTCCGAAGGTAAAAAATATCCACAGAGGGCTCCTGCAACGTGTATCTGAGGAAGAGTTCCAGGAGGTCGGATTGGGCTGGCGACTTTGTCATTTTCTTGAAGATTTTCTTCAGCGGGACCAAGTCAGAAGGTAGACTGTTGACCAAGGCCTCCCGCGAGCTTTAGCCAAGCAGGGCTCCATCAGGGTCGTCTTAAACTTTGACTTTGCCCCGGTCGAGGTGCGACCAGGTGACCAGATTGGCGCTATTTGTTTCTAAGCGCTGAAGAGCAGTAATTCTTTAAAACGTAATATCTCTAGTTCCCCTTATCCGATTTTAATCATTTTGGTGTGATTTTAAATATAAAAATATTTATTTTTAAAATTGTTGGGAGTTTTATTTTGTGTTTTTACTTATTTACTGTTTTATGATTTTCAAATGCCTTAGGCAACATTTTGTGTAAGTTAAGCCTTGTCGCTCGTTGCCAACCTACCAAGGTTTGAGCTGGGTTTACTTTGAGACCTAACTGGATCTAAGTGGAGGTTGGTGGCCTGTTGCTAAGTGTAGGTAATTATCTGCCCTTACCAATAACCCATTTTCCTGCAAAACGCCTGAACAAAAAAGACTGCAATAGGCTTAATGGACCTTTAATGTTTGTCTATTCAATGCCATAAATATATGTAAAAAGACCTCCTATTGAATAAAAATCAAGGCTACCTGTATATTAATATCTATTTTACTCATCCATTTGCCCATTGCCTGCTGTATAGCATTACATTTAGTCATACTTTCTTTAAAAATCTGACAGCAACTGAAATTGACAATTGACAGCAGGAGTCACATTCCTTTCTAATCTTTAGTCCGGTTAATAACTGAACATGTGAGATTTGTAATAAATTACAAGAAAGGGCTTATTAAAACTGACATATGCTTAGAGGAGAACTGGAGCTGCAGTGATTAGTTTGGTCTTAGTTTTGTTCCACATGCAAGAAATAATGTACTCATTTATATTGGCTTTCTAGATTTAAACTTAGACACTACACTGCCCTGATGTTGCGAAGAGTTATTTGTGGCGCAATTCATTTTGTTTGCAGTACTTCTGTGCTCAATGTACCTGAGTGGGCCACAGTGCTCTCGGTATAGTAATTTGGACTGATCTCTGGAACATACTCGAGTGACCTGCAAACTAACATGTTTGTACACGTCACTGCTGGGAATGTGGAAAAGAGGAAATGAAAGCGTAATGTATGCTTTTGAGTAGTATCGCTAGTTCATTTCCAAATTAAGTTCCTCCTAATTTTGGATAATCATCACCTGGGGCTGTCATTTCTGGAAACTCCTTAAAGTATCATTCATAGTCTTAAATCAGCTTTGTCTTTCTTCTGCCGAATGTTGATATTGAAACACAAATAACCTGTAAATATGCATGTAACGCACTTTAACGTGTCCCACCAGCACTTTATGCCGAGTGAGTGAATCATTCTGGAAAGGTGACATGGATGGAACAATTTCAATCACATTAGACAAGCACAAGTGTCTGTCTCTACCACAGACCTACCTTGCTTTCACAGCGATTGGCAACTTGGGAATTGCTTGTTTACCTATAGATGTAGCCACCTTTATTTGGACGGTAGGTTGCAATGGTCCATTGCAATCTGGCTCCCACACATTGATGGGTGGCAAATCGTACCTCCCTGTGGCTCAGTTCTCTTTCAAACATTAGAAAAGAGAAAAATTTCCGTTTTGTTAAGAGAGGAAAAAATATTGGACGTTTATTTTTCCAACTGGTATTCGATTGAGCCATCTATTGAAGAATCCTGGTTAGGATTAATTTCTGGGGAATAGTATATGTGTAAAGATGTCTACAGCAGGAAAGAAAACATCACTTGGTTTCAGTTAACTTCCTGCTGTGCTGCCATAGAGACTGGAGGTCGCACTGAGATGCTAGATTTTCTAGTGAGCAACCCCTTGCCGTGAGGTGAACCTCCGATCTAGAACAATAAAATAAATTAAAATGTCCTCTCTTCGCTAAAGCCTGCCGTATAGCAATTGGGAAAGAGTTGAAGATGCACCTCTTCAAAGAATGCTTTACCAGTCCACAAGCCTGCTGCGTCTCCTCACAGTTGTTGAATTTATGCTTGGCTTTGACTATGTACAGCACTCCCATGCCTATTGACAAGGTTTGCACTATAGGAAAAAACACATGTATTTGATGCTGGAGGGACTTGGATAAGGTAGGTGTAGGAAGTTGGCTCTGTATGCACTATTTCAAAGTAAGGAATAGTATGCACAGAGTCCAAGGGTTCCCCTTAGAGGTAAGATAGTGGCAAAAAGAGAATTCTAATGCTCTATTTTGTGGTAGTGTGGTCGAGCAGTAGGCTTATCAAAGGAGTAGTGTTAAGCATTTGTTGTACACACACAGGCAATAAATGAGGAACACACACTCAGAGACAATTCCAGGCCAATAGGTTTTTGCATAGAAAAATATATTTTCTTAGTTTATTTTAAGAACCACAGTTTCAAATTTTACATGTAATACTTTAAATGAAAGGTATTGCAGGTAGGTACTTTAGGAACTTTGAATAATCACAATAGCATATATACTTTTCAAATAATTCACATATAGCTATTTTAAAACTAGACACTTAGTGCAATTTTCACAGTTCCTAGGGGGAGTAAGAGTTTGTTAGTTCTTGCAGGTAAGTAAACCACCTACGGGGTTCAAGTTTGGGTCCAAGGTAGCCCACCGTTGGGGGTTCAGAGCAACCCCAAAGTTACCACACCAGCAGCTCAGGGCCGGTCAGGTGCAGAGTTCAAAGTGGTGCCCAAAACACATAAGCTTCAATGGAGAAGGGGGTGCCCCGGTTCCAGTCTGCCAGCAGGTAAGTACCCGCGTCTTCGGAGGGCAGACTAGGGGGGTTTTGTAGGGCACCGGGGGGGACACAAGTTAGCACAGGAAGTACACCCTCAGCAGCACGGGGGTGGCCGGGTGCAGTGTGCAAACACACGTCGGGTTTCCAAAGTAAATCAATGGGTGACCAAGGGGTCTCTTCAGTGATGCAGGCAGGCAAGGGGGGGGGCTCCTCAGGGGTAGCCACCACCTGGGCACAGGGAAGGGCCTCCTGGGGGTCACTCCTGCACTGGAGTTCTGATCCTTCAGGTCCTGGGGGCTGCGGGTGCAGAGTCTTTACCAGGTGTCGGGATCTGGGAAGCAGGCAGTCGCGGTCAGGGGGAGCCTCGGGATTCCCTCTGCAGGCGTCACTGTGGGGGCAACTCTGGCTACTCACAGACTCGCAGTCGCCGGGGAGTCCTCCCTGAAGTGGTGTTTCTCCACAAGTCGAGCCGGGGGCGTCGGGTGCAGAGTAGCAAGTCTCACGCTGCCAGCGGGAAACACAGTTGTCTTGAAGTTGCTTCTTTGGAAACAAAGTTGCAGTCTTGGGTGAACAGAGCCGCTGTCCTCTGGAATTTCTTGGTCCTTCTAGAGCAGGGCAGTCCTCTGAGGATTCAGAGGTCGCTGGTCCTGGGGAAAGCATCGCTGGAGCAGTGTCTTTTAGAAGTGTGGAGACAGGCCGGTAGAGCTGGAGCCAAAGCAGTTGGTGTCTCCGTCTTCTCTGCAGGGTTTTTCAGTTCAGCAGTCCTCTTCTTCTTAGGTTGCAGGAATCTGAGTTCCTAGGTTCAGGGGAGCCCTTAAATACTACATTTAAGGGCGTGTTTAGGTCTGGGGGGTTAGTAGCCAATGGCTACTAGCCCTGAGGGGTGGGTACACCCTCTTTGTGCCTCCTCCCAAGGGGAGGGGGTCACATTCCTATCCCTATTGGGGGAATCCTCCATCTGCAATATGGAGGATTTCTAAAAGTTAGTCACCTCAGCTCAGGACACCTTAGGGGCTGTCCTGACTGGCCAGTGACTCCTCCTTGTTCTCATTATTTCCTCCGGCCTTGCTGCCAAAAGTGGGGCCGTGGCCGGAGGGGGCGGGCAACTCCACTAGCTGGAGTGCCCTGTGGTGCTGTAACAAAGGGGGTGAGCCTTTGAGGCTCCCCGCCAGGTGTTACAGTTCCTGCAGGGGGAGGTGTGAAGCACCTCCACCCAGTACAGGCTTTGTTACTAGCCACAGAGTGACAAAGGCACTCTCCCCATGTGGCCAGCAACATGTCTCGAGTGTGGCAGGCTGCTAAAACCAGTCAGCCTACACAGGTAGTTGGTTAAGGTTTCAGGGGGCACCTCTAAGGTGCCCTCTGGGGTGTATGTTACAATAAAATGTACACTGGCATCAGTGTGCATTTATTGTGCTGAGAAGTTTGATACCAAACTTCCCAGTTTTCAGTGTAGCCATTATGGTGCTGTGGAGTTCGTGCATGACAGACTCCCAGACCATATACTCTTATGGCTACCCTGCACTTACAATGTCTAAGGTTTTGCTTAGACACTGTAGGGGCACAGTGCTCATGCACTGGTTCCCTCACCTATGGTATAGTGCACCCTGCCTTAGGGCTGTAAGGCCTGCTAGAGGGGTGACTTATCTATACTACATAGGCAGTGTGAGGTTGGCATGGCACCCTGCGGGGAGTGCCATGTCGACTTACTCGTTTTTGTCCTCACCAGCACACACAAGCTGGCAAGCAGTGTGTCTGTGCTGAGTGAGGAGTCCCCAGGGTGGCACAAGATATGCTGCAGCCCTTAGAGACCTTCCCTGGCATCAGGGCCCTTGGTAACTGGTACCAGGGGTACCAGTTACAAGGGACTTACCTGGATGCCAGGGTGTGCCAATTGTGAAACAAAAGTACAGGTTAGGGAAAGAACACTGGTGCTGGGGCCTGGTTAGCAGGCCTCAGCACACTTTCAATTCAAAACATAGCATCAGCAAAGGCAAAAAGTCAGGGGGTAACCATGCCAAGGAGGCATTTCCTTACAGTAGGTTAATGTGTAATGTAAATTAATAAGATTGGTTGGCCATTTAACCCAATTATAAAATGCAGATACGTTTTGAAAAATGTAGAAACTTGTCATGACCGAAAAGCACTGCATACATAGTAGCATAGTTGAAAAACAAGTACCTATCTATGTACAAAAACAAAGTGGTTCCTTGGGTGTGTATATGTCATAACTTAAGTATGAGGACCAATTGAATTGCGCCTCGGTTGAACTGGTCATTTGACAGATTAAGCTTTTCTGAATCAATGGAAAAAGTGTACACATTCAAATGTTTACAATTATTTGTGCTGACACAGATGTATTCAAGGTGTTAAGAACAATGAGCAGTGATAATACACAAGTCTCAGGTGCGCAAAAGGGCAGTTACAGTGAAAGTGATTAAGCTGAAATAATCATTAGCTGCAATTGATTGGTGTAACACGAGATTAGGAGAAATGTGTGAATCATGTGCCTCTGAGTTTCAGCTGGAGACAAAGTCCAGAGGTAAAAATGTTATACATTCTACCCAGTTTTTTTTTTTTTTCCCAAGAGGCCTTTATCAAAACTTTGTTCGAAGTCACGAGAAGCCGGCATTTTTCTCTTTGAAAGGTGGCCATCCTAGTCACGTGAAATGCCCCTACTTTAATATTGTGGTAGCACTCGTGGTATAAGGCTGCTGTTAATGTTCTGGATAATCTTCAGGTTTAAAGTAATCTGACAATACTTTCTAATGTATTGTTGTACAGCTAATGGCTGGCGTGCTCGATCCACATTAGTACCTACCCCTTTTACGAACTGAATGGATACCAAAACACCATATCTGATGTAAAAGGTAGGGCTTTGGCAACAGCTAAATGCATCTGTTGAACATTGGCTGATTGACAAGTACTGTTTACAACAATTTCACTACCAGTGGGCAGATCAACTCCAGGTTAATAGAATCAGACTGATAATTTCTGTACGCCCAAGTCACGCAAATGATATGGTTTGTCATGCAGCAGCTCGTTTGTCGCAATGAGATTCTACATTCAAAGTTAGATTTTTTTGTACCGGAGTGTAAAATACAGCCGGGCCTCATCAGAGGAAGGTCAATGGCTACAAACACTATCGGGGATACTTGCCAAGTGTTTTACATCTTGTTCTGGATAGGTGCAAATATGAACACAATTCGCTAGTCTATAAACATTTTAAAATTCCCGTTCTTCATACTGACTTCTCATTAGTAATGGAATTCTTCTGTGTCCAAGCCACGTTTAGGAGGGTAAAATCTATGGCAGATCTTCAGGTTGTTAACAATCAATTCGAATCATTTAAAGAGGCATAATTTTACTCTGATTATCTTGAGAGATAGGCATGAAATCGGGCCATACTATACTGGGCACCCCTTAAACATCTCCTACTTCTTCAGTTACAACTTTCCCTAAACATCAGCCAGCAACTTTGCCAGCACCAGATCGAAGCACTATGCGCAGAGTTGTAGACACTTTTGTCACTAACAGCCAATTTGACCTAATCACATTTTTGGCTATCGATGGAATGAAGGATTTTTGCTCTTCGCTCTACTAGTTTCCATTTTTTGCACTCTGCCTAGAAATCTTACCAAAAGCAGTATTCAACTATTGATGGAGGTTTTAAGTTTGTATTTCTATAGATGTACTTTTATATTTCCTCCCGCGGGTCTGCTTGGGACAAAGTAAGCCTTCTCTAGACATGTTTTGGGTGTGAAACAGTTGAGTCATATTATTTGGTTCAACTGCCTCTTGCATGTATGTAAATTCATCAATCCTGCAAGATATGTACCATTCCTTCACCTGGGTTCACCACGGATGGCACTGAAAGAATCTCTCAAGCACAGACAAAAGTACGAATATTTGCGAGGACAACCTACTGAGAATCAGAAATACATCGTTGAGTCTGCTGGGAAGACATTAGCAATCCTTTCAGGCTCAAGATCTGACTGGCCTTTGCTGTTATGTGAACGGAGCAACTCTGGTGCTCTGTTTAATTTGGTTTTAGACACAAGTGCTCTTAAAGTATCAAACTTTGTTTGTGGGCTTGATGGAAGCAGAACTGCACACCCTGAAACTACTTTGTCTGTACAGTGTTAAATATAATGACACGGTCTAAGCGTATTTACTTGACAGACACCCTTTTATCTCACATTGAAAGCATGTATGTTGTGTTTCAGTGCACACTGGAGGGTGCGTCTGCGTAGCACACAGTGACTCTTGTAAATAAAATCCTTTTCTGGCAGGCGATTTAAGTTTAAATCCGCATTAGAGCTAAAGTAGAAAAGCAATGTGATTTTGCATGAAAGCCATTTCAAACAGTCTTCTTAGAAATCAATACCATTTTCTTTCATTACTTGTGTAGGAGGTTTGTGGGTTTTGGGCAATATTAGTTTGTTGATCCCTTAGTGCTCCACCTTAATGTTTGAGACTTGTTTAAGCACACAACCCAAATTTTATGTAGATGGTAGGCCATATTTGTTTTTCTGCGGTCTTAAAAATCATGTTGGTACTTAAGAAGGGAATGAGGGCTCCTCCACACACAGTGGTGTTAAACGTGCTTAATTTGTAAAAAAGTAGGGCGGATACGCTACTGCACCTTGAACTTTACAGCTCCCATAGCACAGTTGTACTGCGCAGGGCATTTGCAACGTTAACACGGTCAATTATGTAGAATTGCGGTAACCGTTAGGAGTGTTATAGGATGTAACTTTGTAGGTTGTGTTTTGTCTAGTTACTTGAAAATAAATAAATAAAATTTTGAATTGTTGTTTTTATGTCTTTGCACTAGACTACAAATTGACGTCAAGCACAAACCGCAATATTGTTTCTAATCACATGATGTGAGATAGGGTGCAACTGTCAGTCATTATAGAATTAAGTGGTTTTATTAACTACACGCAAATAGTAAAAAATTCTGGGGACAACGTTTTGTTGAAAGAACTACAATAAAACAATTAGGAGAGCACCGATCTTGTTTGTGTGCACAAATTGAAAGCAAATACTGACTGGTCCCTCACAAAATTGAAACTGCAAAGCCGTCTTTTCAAACAAACTAATCCCATTAGCTGTGCCTTCACTCAGTTGTCTAATGAAGAACCATCATTTAAAGCTACAGTTAACATCTTGTGCAAAAATCTACTGTTTTAGATCTCACCTACTGATGGTTGTCAAAATGACGTATTTGTTGACCTTACCAGAACTTATTTTGGGTGTCTGCCAGCTCTTTGCTTACTGCCTTTCTTGACACTTATTTGTTTGCTTATTTAGTGGCTTTCCTCCTGTTTGTTTGTTCCTCCACTAAAACATAGCTTCTTTACCGTCGTATTATTCACATGACTGATGTCCTTCGATTCGTCTTTCTGGGAACTAAGGGCCATATGTACGAACACTTTTTCCTATAGACACAGAATGGGTAAAAACCTTTGCTACATCTGGCCCTAAGTTTGTTAGCCCTCTATGGGAGTGCATTTTTTTTTCTCCCTCCCTTGTGTACTGCTTCCTTCCACAAATACCAGTCTTCACGCACTCCGTTTTGGTCCCTCTTCCCAGCTCGTCCTGTGCTTCTTCCAGCTCTGCCTTTTTTGCCTCCAGCTACTCCGTTTTTTTTTTCCCTCCATACCACTCCTTTTTGCTTCCTTTCTCGTTTACTCCCCTTCCCCCAAGTCTCCTGTTGCGGTGCTTTAAAAAAAAAAATTAAAAAAATCCTGCTTTCTGGAGGCCCAGCTTCTGTGTTTTTTTTTTGTTTTTTTTTGCTAGGACGCAAGGAACTATTTTACTCCTAATTAAATTATGTATCTATATACTTTTCACCACTTCTATTAGTCTGCCGTCTTGTAACAGCTTAAATAAAAAATGGCAGTTGGGTCACAGTGTCTCACACCTACATGGTGAGCCATGAGTGTAAACATTGTCGTGAATGGCCGCCATAGCATCCCCTAATTCTTTTTAACTTGTTGCTCATGTTGCACAACATTGCCAGAAAGAAAGTGTTGGTAAAACCAATGTTTATTTTAAAGTGTTTAATTAGATGATAAAATATTTTTTAAGGCAAACACTGAAGGGAAGTTAGGAGCTCTCAAAACACACATCCCCCAAATATTTAAAGGAAGAACATAAAACTTTATAGCGCATTTATATTTTGGAACGTTTATTGTTTTGTAAAGCACAAACAGCACTATCTGTAACACACAACTTTAAGGAAAGAGGTAATAATAAGCAAATGTGGTCTGTCCTTTGTAGTTGCAGCAGCAATGTCCGCAGCAATTGCGGGTGATTTGAGAATTTAAGCAAGCTGTGAAGTGTGCTATGACTTGGTTACAACCATCTCATTTTGATTTTCGGGTCCTGGTTTTTCTCTGCTGTGAGAAACCATAATAGATTCTCAGCCATTGTAAGCCTCTATTAGATTGAATTTGAGGCTGTACCACCAGTGACTTCTCTTTAAATTAAGTTTCGCTGCTCAGCATTGCTGGTTACATGCGAACTTTGGCATACGCTTGTCCAGGCGGAGCGAGGAAGGTTCTTACTTAGAGCTAGCTGTGGGCAGACATAACTGTCAGACAGGAGCCAAAATAAAGTGGTAATGGCCTGTTAAGGCATTATAATTATAATTTTTTTTGTTATTGTTTTGAAAAAGTGTATATTTTAAGTGCTTTGCTGTAGTTATACTGTTGGTGAAAGTTGCACAAACTACACTTGTTACCTCAAGATAGAAAGATGATTGACATGATTTTTATTTTTTTTACGGACCACAACAAATAAAAAATATCAATTTGACGTATATACATTTCTGAAACTTTTTCATTTTCCTAATATTTCTCGGAGCCCGTCCAAATGAGGTTGGGTTTTTGAACTGCAGTGCTGGGCCGAGTTAATTGCTCTTCTGTCCAACCGGCAGTTAAAACAATCACCCTAGAAATTAGGCCCATTTTAGAGGGATTAGTCTTCTCTTGCAAGAAAATGTGGGATGAACCTGTGTATTGTGATTAGCGGATATCAACAAGCACGGCAATGCCCACCAGGGACAGCAGAAGGAAAGGTAGAAGTGTGGCACCAGGCACAGCAGTGGTTCCCTTTTGATGTCTTGGAGAAAATTAACCAGTTTTGCAGTCAAGAGCAAAGCTTTTTCAGAGGTGTTTCCTGTGGGCTGCTGCCAGTGAAAATCAGTAGGGCTGATGTGGCATCTCTGGATTAGGCAAGGGGTGTCCACCTTCTAGGACAGTGGTTCCCAACCTTTTGACTTCTTTGGACCCCCACTTTGTCATTACTGGAGCCCAGGGACCCCCACTGAATCTTTAGTGGAATCTGGGGACCCCCACACCGAGTCATTACTGAAGTTGGGGACTTAATCTGCTAATATTATGTAATTTTCTAAGCATTCGCAGTAAGCAGTGACACCTGCCCAATCCAGAGATGCCACATCTGCCCTACTGATATTCACTGGCAGCAGCCCACATGTTGCACCATACCTGCACAGTGTCTTGGGATTTCAAAACATGTAAGAATAAAATGGTGGCAAGATACACCTCTGTGAAGAAGCTTTGAACTCCTGAGGAGACTTTGTGGACCCCCCAGGGGTCCCCAGACCACAGGTTCGGAAACTACTGTTCTAGGACTTTCCATTATTAAAGCCTTGCACAGTGTCTGAGATCTTGGGAAACCGATAACTATTGAAGGGTAGGTTAGCTTGCTGATGAACTCCTGTCTGGAGAATAGGGATCCACTCTGGTCTTGTACTATTTGAACTCTGTTGGCCCTCTTGTCAGGGCTGTGGTGCGGGTGGGTGACAGTAATGTTGGAGTTGCTGCTGACTGGAGGAAAAGGGAGGAGGGCTTCTTTGGACTTATGTTGGCTAGTTCTGTGGTGGCTACCACTGGAAGACTACATCTGGACACATTAACACCTTGCCAGTATCCAAGAAGCATGAGTACATGTGGAGTACAGATAAATGGTATAATCTCATAGCAGGCTGTAGAATACTGCTGCTGAGAGCGTGCGTAAAGGAAATGTCTAAGAACTGCAGGCAGTAGAGCAAGTTCCTGGAGAAGAGCATTCTAAAATACAGCGCAAGAAAACTAGAAGTTTTTAGGCCAGAACGGCAACTGGTGGTGGGACTGCGCCGTCAGGAGCACCAGAACATGTCTGAAAAGGCCCAACATGGGCAGATATATCTTCCTTTACCTTGATTGTGCAAGTGCAGCCTTTTTCTGCATCCAGATATGTCCCCTGCAGTTTGGTAGGGATGGTGGGCCCTCACAATCCCTGTCACGAGCAGCGGCATGTGATTAAATCCTCTGCGGAGATCTTGGGTGCTCGGTCCTCCAGGGGAACAGCAGAGGAAATATGCTATTGTGCTTTGAGGTAATTTAGAAAGGAGGATATCAGATGTACTAAACCTGCAGAGCCCCGTGGTGCACCGTACACTTCACCGTCTCTTGCTGCGTTCTGCAACCATAGGAGACGTGGCTGCCTGTGTAAGTTTGGACATTTGCTCGGTCTGCTCAGTTTTCCGTGGATTGCCCACGCGTGGAGCAGGGGCCCCAGAGTGTTTGAAAATCACTGCATCGAAAACAAAAATTCAAGGTTTACCACCTGCACTGGGCCTTTAACAAGGAAATTGCCCAGTAATGAAGTCTTGCTCCAGAAACTTCTGGTAGGACTCCAAAAATGTTCCGCCTTAGGTGTGCGGTGCCTAGAAGGCAGGGTACAGCAGAAATTAGTAATATTGTGCTGGGGCTACCAGCTAAATCAGATGAACCCGCCATACGTTCAGTGGCACTTCACGTTTAGCACAGTAAGACTTCCAGGGTCCTGTGACAGTGGGGAGAGGTTTTGGACTGAAACCAAGTACTCCTGAAAGCTGGGTTTTTACCCAGAGGCACGGAATGAAGCATTTCGTTTTGAAATGCTTCATTCTGGTAGAGGGGCTTATACTTTGCTGTTGGGCTGAACGGTGACTCTCTGACACAGCCGGTTTTTTTTTATTTTATTTTTATGAATGCACATTCCATGTTTGTTAAGCACATGGGAAAGGGGCTAACATGTTTTAACTATAGAAAATCAAAGTGCCCAAAGTAGTCCATGGCCCCATTGGGTGCGCCTAATTCTTATGATGGATGCGCAGTACTGCACCACTGAGGTTACCGCTGTTCCCTCTACCTTGGGAGCACTTCTGTTCTATTGAGCAGCAATTAAAAGAACAATCTGGTGTTTAGGCTGCACTGCTACCCTGATGGATTCTAACTACCCTGCCCTTGTATGAATAGCAGGCTCTATTTCCTCTAAAGAAGAAATGGCTTTGTCATTGCGGTCTTTCGCGCCGTTAAATAATTTATAGGATGTCACATTTATATATTGAAACAAATCCGAGCTTCCAATCTCATTTATATCCCAGATGACTTTCCCTTCTCTGACGAAAGGAGCCAGACCTGGCCGTAAGCCAAAAAGCTGTCTGTCCTTTGCACAACCTTTTGCGAAAAAAGGTCAAAGGTTGCTGCTAGTTCAAAGGCCCGAAAGATGTGTTTTTTTTCTTCACCAGACCTAATAATTGTCAGCTTACGGACCTACCACAACATTCTTGGTTCCTACAACACTAAGTGAATCAATTATTCAGTCCATGAGGGAATCTCACACAGCCATACGACCGCAGATTTCTAGCTCCTGCCTGATCCAAAGCTGCATCTAGGATGTGATTTAAAAAAATTAAAAAAAATTAAGAAAATGTGATGCTTTAAACGCTTTTGGATAGCAACTAGAACTGTGTGTGCATGTATATATAAATTCACTGACAAAAACAAAGGTACAGAGACGTTCTAGTTAGGTTCTGAACTTACTTGTACAAAACCTTAGTTTTTTTCTTTTTTAATTTGATTGCTATTGCTTCACTCTTATTTTTAATAATGTTAGAGAAGGTGTCATGGGCGCTGTAATATCTGGGGTAATTAGCAGTGCATGGCGAGGATGCGAGTTATAGTTATTCGAAATAACTGCTGAATTTCTAAGGTTTTGTACGAGTAATTTCAGGACCTAACTAGAATGTCGCTGTAAATTTTTAGTTTTTTGTTTTTTTTCCAGTGAATTTCTATGGTTGTTTTTAATTCTAATTCTATTTCCTAACTATAATATCCTTGTAGCCTTAGTCCCCCGCCCCTCCCCCCCCCAGTGATTTTTGTTGTTGTTTTTTTTTTATTATTTATTTTTTTAATTTATTTTTTTACGTAAAGTAATTCTAATTACTATGGTAAATCGTCTAGGTCCTGTGGCCATCCCTCTATAAACACCCAACCCAATGTGCGACCTTCAGCTGTGCGCCGCACAGGTTGGCCACAGGGCCTCTCTCTCGCGCTCTCTCTGGATGTGAGACTAGGTGTGAGGGTGTCTCTGGGCAGACAGTGGGTGTGTCTCTCAGTGGGCCTGTGAACGGGTGTTGAATGTTTGAGTGGGTCTGCCATTGGGTGCGTGAGTTGGTCTGAGTATGTCTGTGTGGGTGCGTCAGTACCTGTGTGAGTGACTGCTACAAAGGAACCTCACTTGCCCTTTTATGCAACAAGAGTGCACAGCTTTGCACAAAATATCTTCTCAAGTGGAGTTCTTCTTTCCTCTGAGTAAAGGTCCAGTATGTATTCTACACTGTAGCTGTGTAATGGACTACGAGAAAATGTCACCCTTGACTGTGTGCTTTTTTGCAATGTTTCCTGAAATCTGTGATATCACAAATCCTCCTTTAGAGAGGCCAATGAGACTACAAAGACGTAAATCTCTAGCAAACCAGGGTCTGTTTATCTTTATGAAGTAAGGGCTTCTTTGTTTTGTGGAGATGTCCTTGAATTTCTTGGCGTCAAGATTGCGTCTTCAAAACTAGTAAGAAATGCACTGGGGAGGGCTTTTGTAAAGCGGTCCCTCATCTTGGTAAATTTCAGAAAGACCTTTGGATACTACTAAGCTGGAGAGTGCGGGGCCAAGAGGGCAGAGCATCCAGGTGATTTGCATACTTGTAGAAATTCAAAGGGAGACGCAGGCCTGGGGCCTTGAAAAATTTGCGGATCTGCAGACTTAGACTTTTTTCCCTTCTATTTTTATTTTTATTATTTTTTTTTTAATGCTTTTTTAACTCTGGAAGGCTCCTTGGCGGAGCCCAGACCAAGTGCTTCTTTTTTTTTTTTTTTTTTTGGCGGGGGGGGTTGGAATCAGCAGAAGCAGAGTCCCAAAAAGCCAACCGGATATCATCATGGGGACAGTTGGATCGGCGTCCCTAGATACCTATATTATTTAAAGTCTCATACCCCAAAAACTACTGAACTGATTTACACCAAATCACAATCATGCCTTTCTGCCAAATTTGGTCTAATTCTGTCCAGCATTTCAAGCTGTAGTCGTGTATAAAATCCCTATAGGTTAATGCATTAGAAAAATGTAACTATAACTCGTGGCCTTGCCATGCACATTTTTTTCCATTAGATATTGGGTTGATATTTTCAATGATGTTATCAAAGATGTAATGAGTGCCGTAATTTGTGGGGTAATTAGCAGTGCATGGGGAGGGCATGAGTTGTAGTTGGTTTCAGGGTGATCCGTCAAGCAGGGGCTGAGAAAAAGGGCCATGTGTCCCAAAACTCGTTTTCACACCACCTGCAGCCCCGGGGACCAGCACCTCCCTGGGCTATACCTGTTGGAGAGGGGCAGGGGGTGCCACGCGGCCCACCTGGGGGTTGAGGGGGTCACTGATGGCTTTGGGGGTCCGTCACCCCCCAGGGCAGTGTCCTATGTCCTGAGAGTGCACACCCCCAGAACATAGCTGTCTGCTTTTGCTAGATGGGAACTGACAACACCCACCAAGCAAAAGCAAAGACCACTTTCTGACAGTGGGAGCTGTCAAACAGCTCCTGCTGTCAGAGCGCAGTTTTCATCTGTTTTCCTTGCACGCAAATATGGGTAAAGGGAAGACAGATGAAAACATTGCTCCTGCAAGCAATTTCATTCATTCATTTGGGGGGGGGGGGGGGAACAAAGGTTAAAGGGACGTTCTAGTTAGGCTCACATTTTAAACATAACTAACTATAACGGGTGCATTTCTATGGTTTTGTATTTCAAATAGCTATAACTCGTGCCCTAAAGTAACTAACTCCCACTCACCCCCCCCGCTTTTATTTATCATGTTGCCCCGGGGAGGTGGGGGGGACCCTGGGGTTTTTCATAGCCTGGGTTGGGGGGGGGGGGGGGGCTGTGGTATACCCCCTCCTTCATAATCATACCAAGAATGCCCCTGGGACCTGGTCCACCAAAGGCAATATTAAAAAAAAAAAAAAAAAAAAAAAAAGTGGGGGGAGACCGTGCTTGCTTCCTCCTACCCCCCTCTATCTCAGTGAAATTTGACAATATTTGCAGATTTTGCTGTGCATTAAAAAAAAAAAAAAATATATATATATATAACTGACCCAGCACCTTTATCTTTTTGTTTGCTTTTGAGAGCTGGCGCAGTCTCAAAATGGCTGCCACACTTCCTGGGTGAAGCGTTGGCAGCCAGTTAGATCTCTGCACAAGATCTAGAGGATTTGCGAAGTCTTTGTGCTTCTAGATATACAAATTTGGTTTTCCTTCAATATCTGGAAAACTACTGAATGGATTTACAGCAAATAAGAAACCATGTAATCTGTGGGCCAAAGCTACTTTTTTGCCAGATTTGATGTAATTCCGTCCAGGGGTTTGGGTTGTTGGGTTGCAGGTGTGTTCAAGGAGTCAGTAGGAATTACTATGGCAAACACACTTTTGGACTCTTCTCCCTCCCTGCCCCCCCCCCCCCCCCCCCCCCCACCCCCCCCAACCCCCCCAACCTTCTTTTTAGCTCACCAACACTTGACAGAACACCCCAAAACTTTCCATGCACAATAAGAACGCAGAAGGCACTTTTTTGGGGGAAAATTTCATGAAGATTTGTCAGCAGTGGCAGAGATACAGCAAGGTCAAAAAACACTTTTTACGTGAAAACGATGTCCTAACTACCTACTGACGACTGCCAGTAGGTAATGTGTGTATGTGTGTATATGTGTGAGATAGATAGATCTATGTCTAGAGAAAGAAACATTTCTGAGATGCCTACGCAGATGCATGAGCATCAGGCTTCAGTTGTATAACTGGTTAATTGCCTAGTGCATAATTAAACCAAATAATGTAATCGTTAAACGATGCAACTTATCTCCATTAGCGAAAACACTGATAGAACAGTGCTCACGTCCTCTGTGTGCGCTCCCTTTGACTCAATAGAGCCACCGCCAAAGCTAATGAGGGCGAGAGCGACCCTCTTCACGAAGAAGGAACACTGCACAGCAGCGAAAACCTCACAGCACGACTATTTTTAGATCTGCCGGCGTCAAGAAACGGTCTATCCTACTAGTCACAATTTTAATGTGCCAAACTTCTCTCCAAGTGTGAATTTGCCTCATGACAAGATCTCACTGCACCTGCTTTGGTAGCCATATCTAGGACTGCTTTTTGAATTGAGGTTAATATTCATACAGTGTCTTTGAAGTGGCCTGAGGGCCGCATCTCGGCACACTATAACAAGAGCCCAGGAAGTATTTCTGCAGAGAGCATTAAAGTAATTTTATCTGTAGTGCTTGTCTTCATGCATGTGTTCACTATAGCATTTCTAATTGCAATGGAGCTTAGTAAATGATAGCTGCTATTTCAATCGCGTATAGTTGAAAAGAGCCAGTCACTATTACACTAGTTTTTTTTTTCATGATTGTTATCCTCTATCTTGTGACACACCTCAAAATCGGATTCCTTTGCACATATCTCAAATCGTAGAGCAGGCTTCTAACACTTATGTACAGTTAACAGGCTTTCCCCACTCATAACCCATGTTGCCAGCTATTTCATGACTAATATCGGGATGGGTCATCTGTTCAAGGGCAGGATGGACTCTGCAAGCCACCCGCCATTTAGTCGAGTTACTAGTAGTTTTGGCCAAAAGTAACAGTCCTGCTTTCACTCCTAATCTCTTTGCGCGTAATATGAATCCGGGGCAACTGCATCCCCAAAGCCGGATTAGAGGAGGCGGGCTGGGTGACATTTTAGCAAACAAATGTAGATATGTCAGTCTGCCTGTAGTAAAGAGCTGTGGCATTTGTTAGCAATCCCAGGTGTTTGATTGCAGTCTCCAGACATTATAGTGCACAAAAGTGTATGGAAGTATCTGTTTCTAAGGTATATTAATAAAACAAAGCCTCCAAACTGATCTATGGGGATAAAATTAAAAAATCTGTAAGTGATAATCCGTTTATTTGGCGGCACTTGCTCCTTACGTCACATTTCTTGGGTCCTTCTGTGATAGGTTAGCGGCGGTTGTTGTATGGCTCTAAAGTATCGGAGCAATTAATGTCTTTCCTGAAACATGTATATCCTGGCTTTTTAGCTGTTTTCTTTGGTGATTATCAATGTAAAAATTAAATTTATCCTCATTTTTTTGCAACCAATATTCAGTTGAGATGTTTCTTGCCTCAAACCTCTGACATTCAGGGTCCTCAGTGGGAGTGGTGGGAAAGGGACGACGGGGTAAAGGTGTTTCGTTTTCTTCCTTAAGTAATTTTCGGTGGCTAGTTGTTTCCTACTGGTGTGTTTACAAGCTGCCATTCTTAACCCCTTCTCTGCCAGGCCTTTTCCCCTCCTCTGCCGAGCCTTTTTTTGGCTATTTGGGGCAGTTCGCGCTTAGGCCCTCATAACTTTTTGTTCACATAAGCTACCCACGCCAAATTTGCGTCCTTTATTTCCAACATCCTATGGATTCTAGAGGTACCCAGACTTTGTGGGTTCCCCTGAAGGAGGCCAAGAAATTAGCCAAAATACAGTGAAAATTTTGTTTTTGTAAAAAAAAAAAAAAAAAAATGGGTAAAAAAGGGCTGCAGAAGGCGGCTCGTGGTTTTTTCCCCCTGAAAATGGCATCAACAAAGTGTTTGCTGTGGCAAGATAACCATCTTCCCAGCTTTCAGGAACAGGCAGACTTGAATTAGAAAACCCAATTTTTCAATACAATTTTGACATTTTACTGGGACATACCCCATTTTTACTATTTTTTGTGCTTTCAGCCTCCTTCCAGTTAGTGACCGAAATGGGTGAGAAGCCAATGCTGGATCCCAGAAAGCTAAACATTTCTAAAAAGTAGTCAAAATGCTGAATTCAGCAAGGGATCATTTGTGTAGATCCTACAAGTGTTTCCTATAGAAAATAACAGCTGAAATAAAAAATTTAAATTGAGGTGAAAAAACTGCCATTTTTCTCCACGTTTTACTCTGTAACTTTTTCCTGCAATGTCAGATTTTTTAAAGCAATACACCCTTACGTCAGCTGGACTCTTCTGGTTGCAGCGATATATAGGGCTTGTAGGTTCATCAAGAACCCTAGGTACCTAGAGCCAATAAATGAGCTGCACCTTGCAATGGGTTTTTATTCTATACCGGGTATACAGCAATTCATTTGCTGAAATATAAAAAGTGAAAAATAGGTATCAAGAAAACCTTCGTATTTCCAAAATGGCCACAAGATAAGGTGTTGAGAAGCAGTGGTTATTTGCACATCTCTGAATTCCAGGTGCCTATACTAGCATGTGAATTACAGGGCATTTCTCCAATAGACGTATTTTTTACACACTGTCTTACATTTGGAAGGAAAAAATGTAGAGAAAGACGAGGGGCAATAACACTTGTTTTGCTATTCTGTGTTTCCCCCACGTCTCCCGATAAAAATGGTACCTCACTTGAGAGGGTAGGCCTAATGCCTGCGAAAGGAAACACAATGTGGACACATCACATTTTTTCACAGAAAACAGAGGTTTAGCAAACCAGCGCATTTTTGAAAACTAGACACCTAGGGGAATCCAAGATTGGGTGACTTGGGGGGCTCTGACCAGGTTCTGTTAACAGAATCCTTTGCAAACGTAAAAATTTGGCCAAAAAAACACTTTTTCCTCTCATTTCGGTGACAAAGTTCTGGAATCAGAGAGGAGGCACAAATTTCCTCCCACACAGCGTTCCCCCAAGTCTCCCGATAAAAGTGGTACCTCACTTTTGTGGGTGGGCCTACTGCCCCAAAACACTATCTGGACACATCAAAATTATCGAATACAAAACTGCTTGTTTTTGTGGGGGCACCTGCGTTTTTGGTCCTGGGCTCGGCAGCCTTCTAGGGAAACCTACCAAACCCAACACCCGAGGGAGTCCAGTGAGGTGTGACTTGCGTGGCTCCCCCAATGTTTTCTTAACCAGATCCACAGCAAACATCAAATTTAGCTAAAAAAATATCACATTTTCCCCACATTTCTGTGTGGGATCGCCGCACTGGGACACATTTCATACCACCCAATGGTCGCCTCAGTCTCCCGGTAAAAATTATACCTCATTTGTGTAGGTGGGCCAAGTGCTTGTGAAAGGGAAGAGCCAAAAACATGTCGATATTGAGGGGGAACCAAAAGGGCAGTTGGCAAAAAAAAAAAAAAACATTTTTACGCTGACAAGTGCAGCAGAATTTTTATCGGTATAGATGAGACAATGCTGTGTGGTAGGAATTTTGTGGATTCCTGCAGATTCCGGAAGGTTCCATCACAAAAATGTGGGAAAATGTGTGATTTCCAGCAAAGTTGGAGGTTTGCAGGGGATTGTGGGTGCAAAAATGGTGCGGGGTGCATGTGAAACACACCACCCTGGAATCACCCAGATGTTTAGTTTTCAGATGTGTCTAGGTCTTGTGGATTTTTCTACATGGCAGCGTCCCAAAGTCCGTAAAGTGCAGCCTTCACCATTCCAAGTGGGACGATTTGAGAGTAAGCCAAGCTCTCATGGCCTAAATGAAACACTAAAACCCCAAATAATCAAATGTCTTCTTGCTTGCTCTGGGATAAGATGTTTTAGAGTGCGGGGGAGAGCTGAAAGACTGTTACCCCCTTCAGTTGAGGTGGGGCGTAACCAGGCCCATACTGGTTGGTAGCCACCACCCCAATATTTTTTTGTTTAAAAAAAAAAAAAATCCCTGGCATCTAGTAGACTTTCTGCCCCCCCCCCGGGGTGTGGATCAGGGGTAATTGCCCCATCTGCCCACTGGTGGGCAAACCAACTTTGGCTCCATTTATTTGAAAAAAAAAAAAAAACTTCCCTGGCCTCTGGTGGGCTTTCTGCCTTCCACAAATAGGCCAATCTGCCCCATTGGGGGCAGATATGGCCAACAGTAATGTTCCCCCATGGGGAGCGACCCTTAATCAAGAGGCTGCCCCCTAAAGAAAACACACGCATACACACACACACCAATCCCTGGCGCCTAAGTGGTTTCTGCCCCCATGGGGGCAGATTGGCCTAACAAAAATCGGCCGATCTGCCCCAATGGGGGCAGAAATGGCCTAAATACAATTTGCCCCTCCAGGGGAGTGACCCTTGCCTAAGAGGTCACTCCCCATCTGTAAAACAAAAACAAAAAATCCCTGGTGCCTAGTGGTATAGGCTGAACTTCCCCCCAGGGGGACAGAAATGGCATAAAATAAATTTTCCCTCCAGGGGAGCGACCCTTGCCTAAGGGGTCGCTCCCCTTGCGTGAAATTCACGAAAACAAACAAAAAACAACTCCCTGGTGTCTAGTGATTTCTATCCCCTTTGGGGGCAGATTGGCCTCATAAAAATAGGCCAACCTGCCCCCAAGTGGGGGGGGGGGGGGGCAGAAATGTCCTAAATATAATTTGCCCCCTATGGGAGCGACCCTTGCCTAAGGGGTCGCTCACCACCTCTTTTAAAAAAAAAAAAAAAAAAAAAAATCCTGGTGCCTAGAGGTTTCTATAGTTCAGTTCAAAATGTTTGTTTTGTTGGGTAGTTGTGTGTGAACGCTGCCTTTATGACTCTGCCATGGAAAATGGGATTACTGGATGATTAAATAAAATGAGTCTGAGTGAAATCTCATAACGCAAGCATGGACTTATCAACTTTTTAGTACTTTCTAATCTTTAGTATAATATGAAGTCAAGCAAACAGACAGCCTCTTCTGTGAGAGACTCCTGGAGGGGGCAGACATCTTATGTCTACACAGTGGCCAACTTCACTACTGGGATTGATGGAGGTTTTCATCCTTTGGCTCTAGTGGGGTAACTTCGCTGGAGTCCTGGGGTATTGAGGTTATTGTTGGCGGGGGAGTTTGAGGGAGTACCCTGTCTCCTTTGATTGGGGCTTAGATCGAGAAGCTAGAAAAAAACCTTGCATGCTACCTTCTTGGAAGTACTGTTCAGTCCAGATCTTCGTGCGAACACTTAGAGATCAGAGGGGGAGTAATAGACTTCCTAGTTGCAGTGGTTGTTTGGAAACACATGCTTTACATTCTGCTTCTTCGTGGTGCTTTGTATGTTCTTCTCCAGAAACATAGCTGCTTCCTTCCTGCAGCCTGGTCCTTTGTGTAACGTGCTTAAGAGTATCACAAAATTCATTTTAAAACTTTTTCTCAATTTTTTTCTCTATTTTTATCAAAACTGAGTCACCCATTTCCCAGATGTCAGCTTGGTTCGCTTATGAACTTTATAGCTTGTGTGGAGCAATGTCTCCCAATATAATTCTAGTGTTCTTTTCTGCTTTTGAGATTTCTAATGACTTTTGATGGTCCTGGCTGGAGTCAGTAGACAAAAAGAGTAGCATAGTCTGAAATTTATTTTTATTCAAGGTAGGTTCTTACTTTGTAGGTTTTGGTTTAAGAAGTTTTCTTTTGAAGATGTTGATAGTGCTTTATTTCTTATTGTTGAATTGTGCTTGCATTTCAATTGCCACCTACCTGTTTTCATGTAGAGGGGAGTTAGTTGCAGGTTAATAAAAGGAGACTTCAGGTTACTATGGAGGTTCCCTTTTGTGTACAGGATGGCATCAACTAGGATGAATAGCTGATTTTGTGCTCATCCATGATCAGCACTTTTGCTTAATGAAGGTTCAGACTCATGTAGGGTGTTCCTAAAAGGACTATACATAGTAATCTTAGCCTCTGTTATTGCTGTATGAACCGAAACTTTAACTGTTGTACCATACTAACTTAAGCATGTGATGGTGTCTTGGTAACCCTGCGTGTGGCTTTTGAAATTCTGGTTAACTAAGCATTGGCTTCATGACCTGCATTTATCCTAGATTCGGGAAGGACATACATATGAATTTTTGATAACTGCAGGCTGCATCCGATAGTCTCTGAACCACACTAACCACATCTAACTAGACCGGAGTGGCTCAGTGTCTGCTGCCCAAAAAAACCTACCCAGACCGATGGGTGCAAAGTAATGAGCGTGCTTCAAGCACTTAGAATGTCTCTGCTAGTGCAAAAAGACCTGAGTTTCAATCTTTGCGTGATGAGTTGGGCACTGATAAGTCACAGCCACCTGGATGCAGGACAGAATAAAAGGATCACAAAGTTTCCTTCATTATTAAACTGGCTAGCATCCCACATTACCATTGATCATTGACAAAACAAAATAAGGCAAAAAGAATTCAAGGCTATCACAGCACATCTAAAAATTAACTGCATGAAGCATTTAAATCAAAGCTTAGTGTCTTGCTTGCTGCCTGCCTTGGATTTCTGTATGTAACAGACTATAATTGTTTTTACACTTTATGGGTCTGTTTCTCTTAGAATAACTTGGGAGTTGTAACCATCCGGTATGAAGGTCTGTGTGTAATGTAAAACCTGAAGTCTAGGCATAACATGCACACTCTGGTACCTTGGCTCTCTTTTGTAACCTAGATCTGTAGGGACTTTGTGATGTGCTGGCGAATCCATCATTTGTGGTTGATGTTTGGCCCATGTATCAGGGATGTATAGTCTGATGCCTAGGACACATTGTTTAAGGTCAATGGCAACACGTTTTCCTGCTTATTTTGTCCTTGAAACAAGTAGGCCCATCACCCTGCAGCACAAACCATTTGGCTGCCAGTTTACAGGGAAGGGAACTGTCAGCAGTTGGTGATAATTGTGTCCCTATGTTAATGCTGTTTGAACTTGTATTTATGGTTTATTAATGCAAAGCCTTTATTATTAGGGTGAGCAATCTAAATAAGTGCTGTAAGGGTGCCCTGCACTAATGACAGTGGTTCCAGTTAAAAATAAAAAAAAAGTGTGTACACGTTTGGAAGGTTTAACAATATGACGCTAAGTATAATACTCCCAAAATACTCTCTGATTCAGTACAAATATTTGCAGAAGCTTGCAAGAAATATTGATGATTCTTTTCTTTCAAATTAAAATGTTTAGAAAAAAATGCAAGTAGATAAAACGTTTTGCTAAATGACTGAATTGTGAGGAACTATTTCTTCAAAGCATCATTTAATAAACTGCTGATGCATCCTAGTATTTCCTAAAAATATTCCTAACTGTAAATCAGTGTAATCATTTTCAACAAGATTATGTGAAACATGAAAATAAACAATCCCTGGCAAAGCCAACTGATTCAACATTGGTTATCAGTCTTTTAGTTTTGTCAATGTGTTTTGTTTTGATATGGCCTTTGTAACACTTGGCTACTGTAAGACCCTCACCATTTTAACAAACATTGGCAAAAAGCAAAAACAAAGTGGTCTGAAAAAGCTCATGTTGCCACAGTAGTTTCTGGCATTGAACAAAACAACTTTGTGTGCCAATATACTCCTTGTGGAGGAGCAGAATGATATCATTAAGAGTAAAGCCGGCCGATAGATGGGTAGAGAGAAATAGAATTTTAATAAACACAAAATGTCTTGGTTAACAGACCTTATTGGGGGTCCAATTCTTAAAGAAAGCCTTCATGAATTCACAAGAATTTACAGAAGTGGACTAGGAAATTGTGCTCCTAGAGCATATTTGTGAACTGTATTTTAGCATGAGCAAATATGCATGTGTAGATTTGCTCATGCAAAAATCTGAGCATTTACAAGTTAACTTTTCTCCAACCCTTGAACTTTTACTTCTGCACTTGTCAGGAGTAAATTTCCAACCTTTCTCAGTATGGGAAACGATTAGAGAAGAGCTGGTGAAAATCCTCAAAACATGCACTTTAGTAGGTAGTATTCAAGCCCTACTATAGTATTAGCCCTGGCATAATCAGAGAGGCTATTTATTATTGGAACTCTTAAGTAATGACATTGCTGCCATAATTAATCACCGCACTACATGGCACCAAAGGGACAAGTATTCTTATTTTTTTTTCTTCCCCAGGACAAGTAGATTTATGAAGCAACCTGTCCAATTGACAGTTAGCCATTGTATTAAATTCCACACCCCTGAACTATACTTGTACTTTAAGAAGTCTCCTATTTATTGTATACTTACCTAAATCAGCAAGCTATACAGTTAACACTGGACAGATGAGATGAGAATGCTCGCATTCCATTTTTGCTCTCACGGTAATCCATTGTCACAATTTACTTAAATTTAACTGAGCCAGAGTTAAAATATATATCAGCCTGCCTTCGTCCATAGTACAACCTTTTAACTAACTCCCAAGAGGCCACTCGTGCACACAAGTGGGTTTGCAGTGTGCGTGTGGCTCGTGCGCGCTAGGAGGACACTGCTTTTGTACACTCCCTGTGGAAGGGCATGAAAATGAATCGTTATTGATTATTTCAAGTGCCCATCGGGGTGGGCCGCTTTAGTTTACAAAGCAAACAAGTGTAGCAGTATAGATGATTTAGTTTGCACAATACTTTTTAGTGAATATGCTTTTAATTTAATTGCTTATTTATTTTTTTGTCACCAGCCGCGAGCGGATCCCATTCCAATTTGTAGTTTCTGTTTGGGGACGAAAGAATCCAATCGCGAGAAAAAGCCGGAAGAACTAATCTCCTGTGCAGACTGTGGCAGCAGTGGTGAGTACTTCAGATTTTCTAACTCGTGCCATTTGTGCTAGATATGGTCCAGAGGGATAGACCCTGAATGCTATAATTAAAGGAGCGTTAAGAACTGTTACCATTGTCTTTTACATCCTTTCCGATCGATAGCTATTCACTCCCGAGAAATGTATGTGGTTGTCTTATATGGGAAATAAAGGGGGCTAAATGCAACGTTTTACTCCTGCAAACTTTGCAGAGTTTTTATTTTTTGTTAATTTTTTTTTATTTTTCAAATGTCGCTGCAACTGTGTGGGAAAAGTCCTGCGAAAGTAGTTGTTTTTTGGCCGGAAAACAGTCTCAGAAAAAAACTTTCACTGGACAAAAGATCTTGGAAAAAATATTTTGCCTAGAAAATTCTTTCACAAACAATTTCACGTAGTCATCATACTTTGCAACCTTAAACCTAGCAGGGGCAACTTGCTTTTAAAAACATACCGGTTATAGACAGCCCTGTATTTATGAGAAGGTGATAACAGAATTAAACCACGGCTACCAGCAATGTGTGTAAATCAATTTACAAGAATGAGCGAAACCACGACACATCTGTTCTGGAACAGTTCCCAGGCTTCAGGAGAGAAGAGTGTTTTGTTGAACTAAATGTCGTTCTGTTTAATCTTTTCTCCATATATACAATAATATTAGCGATTAGATGTAAACTGCACAGCCTTAAATTGATTTAAAACTGTTTCTCTATTATCTCAGTAAATATTCGTAATGAGTGTTACATGGCTCAAAGAAAGACCATGAATAAGCAATGAAAGCCTATGCTTCCTAAGCCTGAAAAGTGTTTAACCTTTACAAAATCGATAGGTGGAAAGTAAATTAATTTCTCCACCAAGGGTAATTGATTATTTCACTCCCACAAAAAACGCGCGCACACAGAAAATACTCCGGCATTCCCCCGCGCACATTCTCGGCCACCACACAACCCACAAACACATTTACACATTACTCTCGCTCACCACACCCCTTCACCTACAAACACCATCAAACCTATCATACAACATACATCACAGGCATAAACTGCATGATTCACCCAGTCACTCCCCACACTCCTCTCACCTGCACTAAAGCTTCCACCACCTCATTTCTTTATCACATAGACATTCACTTTGTGGTTACTTTAGCGTTTACTCAGAAATCTTGAATTTCTTAACCTTCATCACAGAAGAAACTCGAAAATAGATATGATTAACTATATGAATTAACTTAACTACCCTTTCTCCACATTAAGCGTACCCACGTCCTTATGTGGCC
Organism: Pleurodeles waltl; assembly: GCF_031143425.1. NCBI lineage: Eukaryota > Metazoa > Chordata > Amphibia > Caudata > Salamandridae > Pleurodeles > Pleurodeles waltl. The sequence goes on from NC_090445.1 coordinate 1,440,413,220, forward strand.
TTATTTTAGTCTGTATTTTGGGTGTTGCATAGGCTTTCTGCAGATACATAAACTGAATGATCTGAACGTGCTAGCTGTGAGAGGCCCCATGCAAACAGGGGCATTTCGTTCTCTGAAACCAACAATGACCTGTTTAAAACACAAAAACAGTACTTCCAAGTCTAGGGCGATGTCCTTGAAGGCAACTAAAGCATCAGGTTACACCATAGAGTACAGACTCCTGCTGCTTTGCCTCAGAAGTAGCAGGAGTCTGACTTCTTAATTGCACCGTCTGTGTTCTCCCTCTGGCTTTTTTCAGCAGCCTAAATATTGTTCATTCTTCTCCATCTCTGTTGAAGTCTTCTGTGGAGGCCCACATCGTGCACTTTGTTTGCCAGTGCACTTCAACAATTACATCCCTATTTTAAGATCATACTTTACCATGCTGTATACTACCCTTACATCAGTGGCTCGTAACTCTACCTATACATCGCCAGCAAATTAAATCAAAAACAGGATCTTTGAAATTAGCCTCCCAGTCGGTGACCCTTGAGATGGCAGAGGTTCCTGAAAATTAGTGGCAATAAAATCTGAATTGCTGTTTTTCAATTCTATAAAATGCCCACCCTCCTTTACATCAAAATCTGCCTTGATGTCATTTGGAGGTGAAAATAAATGACTTCTACACGCGTATGCCCACTTAATAAATTCTTGTACTACTGTCATGTTAACTATTAAATTAAAAAAGCACATTCCAAATCAAAAAGTGTCAATTCTTTGTTATCAAGACAAAATTCTACAGGTCCCCTTGTGATAAACTGCTTCAATGATGCATGTTAAAAAAAAAAAAATAGAGAAAATAAAAAGAACCTCAAAAGATAAGTTGCCCGTATGTCACAAATGACGCTGCATGTCTAGAATTGATCTGTGGTTTGCACATTACACCATTACTCCACATTTCAAACCCACCTCCCACGAGGCTTGCCGATAGGAATGGGACTCGCTATAAATTCCTGATTCGGCTGTGTATAACTCAAGATGACAAATCAAATTACATATTTCTGCTTACTGTACACATCTCCAGGTGTTTCAACACCAGAGAAATTCCCTGGCAGTCCAGCTACTTCGAGAGGTGTAGAGCCTCCTCACACAGGACCAAAGACCTTATAACGCCGTGTTTGTTGCTGTAGCTCATGGCACTGGTGTTGTCCATGAGCAACTAAACCAGCCATCCTCTGATTGTGGGCAGGAAGGCCTTCAATGGCAAATCAGGGGCATTTCGTTCTCTGAAACCAACAATGACCTGTTTAAAACACAAAAACAGTACTTCCAAGTCTAGGGCGATGTCCTTGAAGGCAACTAAAGCATCAGGTTACACCATAGAGTACAGACTCCTGCTGCTTTGCCTCAGAAGTAGCAGGAGTCTGACTTCTTAATTGCACCGTCTGTGTTCTCCCTCTGGCTTTCCACCTGAACTACAACTAATTGATGCTGAGTCAAGCTTCCGCTGGAGACTAAAGGCCTCTTTGATTATACCCACCTCTCCCAGATGGCCTCTGGAATTAGGAAGGAAGGCATCTGTCACTAGTGTCAGTTCTGGTCAGGGTAAGGAGAGGGGTCTGCGATTGACCCTGTTGCAGACCAGCTGCCACCAGTGAAGGTCTTTTGTTGTCTCAGACAAAATCTAGATAGTCTGACAGATTCTCCCCCCCCCCCCCCCCGTTTGGTGGTGTGCCTACTGGGACTTCAGATCACACTGCAGAGCATGCATGTGCCAAACTGGCATGTGCTACCAGCAAGATGCAGGAGGACAGCAATCCCAACAGCCTTTGTCTCCGTTATACATCTCCATGCCAATGAGCGATATCAAGATCATTGCCTGGGCGCCCAGAATCTCTGCTGTGGGGGGAAAAGCACACAACTGTGCAGTATCCACAATGGCTCTCATAAAGGGGAGCTTCTGAGAAGCAGTCGGGCACGACTGGCATGTTGCTTAGTGAACTGCAACAGTGTTGGGAGGGTTCACTGTCTGGAGGTGGTTGACTGCCTGGGGTGATTCTTTCAAAAGCCTGTTTATGTAGAGAAAGACTGGTATCCTCTACCTTCAACGGCGTGCTGTGACCACCATTACTTTTGTGAACACCCAAGGAGCACTTGAGGCCAAACAAGAGCACTCAGACCTGAAAATGTTCCTGGCCCGCTACTTACTGTAAGTAGTGCCTGTGGTCCTGCAGGGCTGGGATGTTGGAGACGTGTTCTGCAGGTCCAACACTACAGTCAGGTCTCCAGAGTCTAGGACAGGCAGGATCTGGGATAGCAGTAAGAATCTTGAGTTTGTCCTTGCATAGGAAGGCATTAAAATGGTGAATAACGAAGACCGGATGAAAGACGCCTTCTTGTAGCATAAGGAAGTAACAAGAGTAACACCTAATCCTATTTCCAAAGCCAGAACCCTCTTTATGGCCACGTTGACCAAAAGGACCTGCAGTTCCTGTTGCAAGACCGATATGTAGCCCTCAATGACCAGTCTTGATGGTGGTGGAAGGTGCCTTGGGGGTAGAAAGAAATGGCAGGGCTCAGCTACAATTTACAGTTTGGTGGACTGAGTAGTCTGACATGATGGTCTGCCCCCCTTGGCGGAAATGTTGAATCCTGTTCTTTGACTCAGTGGCTGTGTGCCAAGGAAGGACACTAAAGTTTTTGTGTGGCAGCTAGAGGGTTGTGGGTATTAGCTTGCCTGTTATTGATGCCATAGCCACTCTTTGCAAGCTGCAACCCTGGACACAAGGCATTGGAGATCTTTTAGGATGGCCAAGGGGTCTGATGATGGTATTATTGGCAATCCCTAACATAGCCTCAAAGAGGGTGAAATCGTTGCTGGAGGTGTCTGGTAGGGGTAGACAGGCCTCAGAACATGCTGTAGCCCTGCTTTCCTTAACACGTTTAGAGGGTTGACTCCCCTTTCTCACCAAAAAGACAAACCTTGAATCGCATGCCCATTTGGGATGCTTTGGCGCATAGCCAGAGAAACCTGTACGACTCATCCAGGAATGGCACCAAACCCATGGCAACTGCCTGACCTAAGAAGCCTGTCCAAGCCATAGTGGATCATAAATTTTGATGCATCGTGACCATCCTGCATAGCTTTTGTCAGGGACACCTAGAGGTCATCCGGAGCTGCTGGCAAAACGTGGGCCACCGTGTCTCATAGGGCACGAGAGTAGTAGCCTTGAAGGCTGCTGGTGTTTAAAGACTGTAGAGCAAAGCTTGTGAATGAGATGTGCTTGCCAAGAGTCACTTAGCTTTTGGGTGGGGGAAGCCGTTAGGTTTAATGTTAAAAGTAGATGCCTGCATTACCAAAATGTTTGGTGTGGGAAGTCCAGGTCGCTTGCTGCTGGTCGATTGCGCTCCGCTATCTGCCTAGTCAACGGGGGTCTCGAACAGGGTTTCTCCCGACAGGGTGTCTGTGAGGACTTCATTCAATGGCAGTAGAGCTTCTGTAGGTGCTTGACCAGTCTGGAGTACCTCTATAAGAACGTTAGTTTTCACCTGTATAGTAATTGGTTGTAGGTCCAGTAGTTCTGCTCCGCATTCAGACCGCAAAAGAGGCAGTTTGTTCGGTGGGATAGCAAGGAAGAGAGAATGCCAGTATCTCGGGAAGCATCCAGGCCGTTGCCATTTTGTTGTTCCTCATACCAATTGGTTTCATCATATTGGAGAACAAAATCATCCCCTCTGTTGAAATTGGTATTGTCTGGATCAGTACCAAGACGGTTGTGTATAGTCTGAGCTCCACTTTGTGGTAAAGACGGAAATCTGAGGACTTCCTGTCTGGCTGTGCTCCATTGAGATGACTTTGCTGCCTTTTGGTTTCGATGGATTTTCTGGCAGCACAATTGGTTGTGAATCCTGTTCCAGAGTCCGTGGCTTCAGTGCTGGTGTCAGTGCGGAGGGAGCCGGCACCGTCAGCCATCAAAGTTTGCATCAGAGTCAGCGCTGAACCTGAAATGTGTTTAACATTTGTCAGCAGGTACACCCTCAGCACAGGTCATACTGGAGCCCCGTGCAGATGCTTAGGGCTTGAAAGTGCGTTCGAGGGAATTGATAAAATGTTTAAAATGCTCAGCATGGTCTCACTTAAGAATTCTAAATCTGTGTTGCTGCCGACCGACCTGGATATCGGCGTCTGAAGGAGTGAAAAGAGAACTGATGTCTGTGTGTAAAGGTGACGGTCAAATTTAGCTTCACTCTTCAATTCTGGAGTCAAACTAAGTCAGCATAGAGCTGCACAACTTGTCGACTCACAGTAGTACTGCTTTGAATTTTCTGGATCCAGTCTGACGCCTTTGGAATATTCACAAGGTGAGGAATGTATGGTTTGAAATATCTCTGTCAACTAACAAACAAAAACGCAAATGCTTTTGTAACTAGGTTAGAAACAAAATATTAACTCAAGCTCCACAGCTCAAGCAAGGATTTACTTTCAACTGCTAAGAGGACTTTGTCAGTGCGAACAATGCAGTTTGCCTATTTTTGTACTCTGCAGTCCAGAGTAATGTTTCTATTAGAAGTGAAAGTAAATTGGCCGTTAAGAATGGTTATTTATCTGATTATTTGAAGGATGGGATACATGTACAAGTCTGAACACTACAATCTTCACTTCCAACAAAACTTTAATAAAATGAAAAGGATTGATGACAGTCAGTACACAAGGCGGACAAACCTAAGCCACAAACACCTAGCTAACCACAAATTGGCATTTACGCCTGCAACTGGTGCAGGGAGTCTTCCATCAATGGAGACAACCTAGACAATTTTTAATGCATCAAGGAAGCCCTCTTGGAGAGCTATTCCACCTAGAGTACAGCACAAGATCTTCCATCCCTTCCAGTCACTGCCTCACCTGCCCTGAGTTCTGAAGGTCATGAACAGCTTGACCCAAGTCATTGTAGTGGCACTAGATTAGGTCAGGAGAGTGTGGTACCTGAAACTCCAGAGCATGAGCATCTGTCCTCCGATCAAGCTGCTATTTCTGAGGTAGTTCAGGATGCTGCACCCAGGCCTGCTCAACCTACATCTCCCTGCATGGAGATTGAGTGACTGTAATTGACCTCATATGGCCTTACTTCTGAAGTTGTTGATGTTATTTTGGTGGCAAGGTATCGGTCTACAAAACTGGAGAATGCCTTTTGCCATGACACATTTGTCATTGTTGTTGTACCTGCCAGATTGACCCAACTGCATGTCAGATTGTCTGAAGTTTTGCTGTTTCTTTTAACCCAGGCCCATTAAAGACTTGCTTTGGGCACTGTAAAAAGATATTTGTAAGCCCTCCCAGCTTTTTGTGGTTGCCACATCAATTTTCCTAGTTTAAATCACCTATCATGATGAGATTTCTAAAGTTTGCAACACTTGTCCTACGAAAGTCCTTTGTGATGCAACAGTGCGATTTAACTTTTCTTACTTTTAATGTGACCTACCTTTGAGCAGAGAGACAGTTGCCCACTATGTCTCCTAATCCTCAAAACGGTCTTCCTGATTGGCATAACTTGAGCTTCAGACTTTCTGTACAGCCGCCCTAAATAACATTCTTCCTAGATAAGCTTGCGCTCAGGACACTGGTTCTTATTTGCCAAAAGTGGTAACACCCTTTTATGTCTGGCAAACAATCAAGCTCCAGCACTCTTTACTCTTTGCTTTGATCCTCGAGAGAGACACTCCATTGTTTTGACTTCAAAATAGCACTCATTTTTAACATTGATCACACTAAGGAACATCAGGTGGACGATAAGCATTTTGAGGGGGGAGGGATTTGCAGGTTGCTAGGGCAGAGAAGAACAAGGCTGTGCAGAATCCAACCATCTTACGATTGTTTGTGCTCTGCATCAAGATCTGCTACACACTGTGTAAGAAGGAGCCTCCGGAAAGCCTACAGGTAGATTTCACCAGAACCAAAGCTGCTTACACTGCATTGGCAAGGACAGTGCCTGTCTTGGATATTGTCCAGGCAGCTATGTTGGTGCACATCTTAATGAAGAACTACTGCTTCGACAGTCTGGTCCATTGAAATGGGCATTTTGCTGACGCATTCCTGCAGGACTTTCATATGCGCCAGTTCACAGACCCAACCCCTGTTTGAGGTACTGATATAGTACCTATTCACAAGATTAGGAATGTGTGTTTTAGAAGAACAAGTTGCATACCTTCAGTAGTAATCTTTCTGGTGGATACTCCATATATAGTATATGTATATATTCTGTATATCTGCAGATTCCTCACTGACCGTTAAACCTCCCAATTCTGTGAACTGGACTTTTACATCTAAAAGGTCCCAATATGGAGATCTGCACACCTGTCATGCCAGTTTGCAAATGGTTCTGCATCTGAAAGCGTAGCCAGGCCTTAGAAAGCAACGACGTGTGTGCGTATGTGTCTCTGATAACCCCTTCCAGAGTGCAACATCATCTGCTAGGAGCAGCACAGTAGCACCTGTCTGTGCAGGCGAACTGCTTTAAAGTCTCGGCTTCCAATTTGATGCCAGGGAAATATTCACATGTTGAGGAGCATGTGGTTCCAATATCCACTCGGAAGAGCATTACTGAAGGTAGGAAACTTGTGCTTTGAAACCATTTTCGTAAAATCAGACGGTTAATTTAAAATGCATTACAACCTCCAACATGGCCTAAAGTTTATTTTAAAAAGATGCATTCATAATTTAAAATCTGCAGTACAAATAGGCTCGTACAAACCTAGGAGTGTAGTTTTGATTTTCTAGTACAAAGACTCCTAGATGTTGTTGCTTGCAGACAATCAACAAAAATGATGTTTGGCTACATTGTTCTTAATTATCCATATCAGTAGGTCCAACACTGATAATTAAAACGTATCACTCATATTGTGAATATATTAGATAAGAGATAATCCTAACTTATAATTCTTCTTGACGTCACAGCAACCTTTGCTGATGGCACTTGTTCTAAAGTGGTTAGGATATTACCTGAAGAATTGATCGCTTCCTATTTGAGATGAGAAACATTTCCCTAAATCAACTTAGTCTCCCCATGGTGCATCAGATTGCCCTGTCTAAGCCTCTACTCTGTTGACCCGTTGAATCACTCATTGATGTCAATCTGAAAAACTGGCTCAAACATTCATCAGTACACTGATAGAAAAAATTAACTCTGCCTCAAGACTGGCTGTGAACAAAATGTCGCTTACTTATAGAAAGGCCTCCAAATAAGTCAGACCTGACTATTTAAGTACTTTTCAAAACTTAGGCCAATATTTATACTTTTTTAGCGCCTCGTTTGTGCCTCTTTTTGATGCAAAAACGGCACAAACTTAAGAAATACAATTGTATTTTTGCAAGTTTGCGCCGTTTTTGCGTAAAAAAATAATACGCAAATGCGTCGCTAAAAAAGTATAAATATGGACCTTAATCCCCTAATTTCGCCAAATAGCACATCAGCGCCTGTACACGAACGGATTCTAAACCAAAACTCTTTAGGAACAAGATCAGTGATAAGTATCAAGTCTTGGCAACAGACTGGTTCATAGGTCATGCCACATCACACTCGTCTATGGCAATTTCGCACTATTCCCATTTTGAAATACTTGATCGTTAAACAGGATCTGCACATGATAGTGCAGTCTTGAAGTGACTGAAGACTGTACTGTGGTGCTGTCTTTCTCACTGGTCTCCCCTTATCAATAGTAGTAACCCTAAAACTGCACTAAACTCAGCGTTGCAGGTAATTACTAACCCAAAGATAACTGAATCATGCCAGGCCCAAGTTCTCTGAAATGGCTCCTCTTTAACAAATGTGACATACGTGGGTCCGAATGAATAAATCTAAAAGTCTGTACACCCCAACAGCCAGCATTTGTTTCCCATAAACTAGACATAGTCGAGACCTGTTTTTGGAAGCAGCTGTTAACTGCTGTCTACAAATGGCATTCATTCCTATCCCAGTGGAGAACAGAAGTTCCAAAAAGAAAGAAGGGCTGTTGCTTGAATTGCAAAAATTCAAAAGACAAAGGATAATTTACCAGTCCGTCTCCAGGGCAGCACACAATGTCCGGAATAACATTCTTCCAGACCCAAGTAAGGCTACTCTGTACATAGAGTTCAATAGAGGAATGGAAGAACTTTTGTGTCTCAGAGTTATATTAATAAATACTCTCGCCTCCATTCCATTGCTTGGGCATGCCCGATTCTAAACTACAGCCTCATGACATCCTATATAACGGAACCCTTGCTCACATTCCAATGCCTGTATAGTACATTTATTTCCATGTTGAGCATGTGCAGATGAGCGTATTGAATCGTTGCTGCCTTATAACGCTTCAACTCGCTATCTGTGACGATTACCTTTCAAAATGTACATCCAAAATTGATTTTGTATATTCTAGCACTGCACTCTCTCCATTATCCCACGCTAACGATGCTGCGATGTTGGCTTGATTTGGTCCGAGCTGTACAAAGTCTAAAATAAAGGATCCTGTCAGCATTGACCTCTAAAAACGATGTTTGAGCAATGTTACTGGCAACTAACATTTTAATGTGTCCATAGCATAAATTAGTCTGCTTACAAGACAGGTTGAGTGTAGCCGGAAAAAAATAATTTCTCCCGTAGCATGCCCTGCTGCACTATAATTGAGATTTAATAAATGCTCATTTTGAAAAAAAGTCTGACGAGAGAAAGTCCATGTCAGCTTAGCAGTGGGGGCTTGGTTACGGCTGTCAGTCTGCTGCACTGTTAGTTTGGAATGTGGCGGTGCTTGTGGGAGTGTTATCACACACCAGTTTCAGGTGAAGGAACGGGTTTATGGTGGGACTTTTTCTTGCCTTTCTCGGATCAGCTCCCTGTAGAATGACTGGTGATCCTCTTTCGGCCTCATTAAGATCAAATTATCTTTAATTAGCACCTCCAGTAAAGTTGTATAGACACTGACAAAGACTTGTTCGTTTAATGCAGATGCTGTAATCTGTTTACCTGGCTATATTTCCAGGACATACTAGTATTGCCACCCCTCAGTAAACAACTATAACAGTGGTCTCCAAACTTTTTAATGCTGCGCCCCCCCCAGTTGAAAAATATAAATCATTGGGCCCCCCCATCAGAATTTTTTCATAATTATTTTATAAAGATGGCAATGTTTAAATAGGTCTAGATGTATTTAAACATTGCAGTTAAGTACAGTTACCTTTTTATAAATGCAATAACATGTTTCTGCTTAAAACAAAACACTGTTATTTGTGTAATGACTCTTTTGACCACAGCTTGGTGCCCCCCCTGGGATCACTTGAGGACCCCCTAGGGGGGCCCACCCCCCAGTTTGAAGACACCTGGACTATAACATCACGCAATGCACTTACTCTAAACTGTTTAGCAAAGTGGAAAGTAGATTATTGGCAGAGATCGGAGATCTGATTTTTACACTTTTAATACGCGTGTCTCATTTAGGCAGATGAAATTATCCATCTTTCGTTAGTATTTCATGTTATTAGTGATTAATGGCAGTTATATGATCACATTTGATAAGTCTACAGTTGAAAACAAAAGTTTTGGGAGTTGTATCTAGAGTGTGACTGGTTTGTTGGTGGAGTGACTCGTAATTGTTTAGAGTGCCTATGCTAAGCAAGTGGAAAGAGAGCGGAGAGTTTATTGTTGACCGCAGTGACCCGGTGGCTTTTATTGTATGATGATATGTATATAGTTGGTTGTAGCTTTCATGTTTGGTGAGCGAGATTCACATTTCAGATTGTTTTCTACTCCCAGTAGAACTAAAATGAGTAGTATCTGGAGGTGGCTCCTCTGTCCCCCTCAAGTGGCTAATGCACAGATTATCTCGAGTCCTGAGATAGTGCACCATTGGAACGGAAAGGGAACTACCTTCTATTTAGTGAAGGCTTAAGGGAAGGAGCTACCCAAGGAGCAAAATAATTTCCCCACAGTTACTTTTGCAAAGGTAGATTCTTGTTGAATTTATGGATGCAATATTCTAAATGATAGAAATTCATCATGCAAGATATTACAACTTGAGTATGTTTTCATGAGTATTCATGGGATTCAGATCCTATGAAAAGAGAAATAAACTGTCAGTTTTCTCAAAAGCTGTTATGTCAGCATCCATGAGTATAAGCCACATGTAACTAACTGCTCACATGCAGTTTACACCAGTAGGTCTAATAAAATGATTTCTAGTCTAAACCATTGTATTGATTTGCCACTAAATAAAAAGTAATGCTGTCTCCTCTTCATTTGACATTTTTACAGAAACAAAAAAAAAACATCAGAGTATGAAAATGGTAATAAGGTAGTCTGCTGTAGAATTGAACAAGTAAACCCTACAGACAAGTTTTTTTGGCAGCATAATCGAAAATATTTACTTGAATATAAGCATGAGCCAATATAATATCCATGGTACGCATGTGTCACATTGTTGTAGTGCTACAGTGTTCGTTTCCATGAGACCTCTAACCCCCCCCCCCCTCCCCCCCCCCCCCCATTAACTCCCTTCTCAGTGGGTGTTGTATCCTACCCCTGCTTCTTCTGCCTTGGGTACTTTGTCATGAGCCTCCTGGAGCTGGGAGAAATGGGCCTCCCTAGGCCCTTATCGACGTGCCCTCCATGATGTCGACTGCAAGTGACCCTCTGAATATGAGGTGTGTGCGTGCTGCTGGCCGCGAGCTGTGTACTCTGGGTCCCCCTCTAGGGAGCAGTAAGTTCAGCTCTGATCTCTAGGTAGCGGGTCAGGGTTCAGGTCTCATGAGCTCAAGTGTGCACAGCCCCTCAGCAGGAGCAGTAAGTCTTAAACATGCTTGAGGGGTTGGCTCCTCAGCCTCTCCCAAGCAGGATGCCTGGGCAGGAGACACAGCTTTGCATCCAACTCACAGGAGAACCTTCATTCTAACACAGTGTTGCCAACATATCTTTGTACAGTGCTTGCAATCTATTGAACTGCTGGCAGATGCTTGGTGGAGCCTCCCAACACCATTCATTTGCTCACCATGCAACCTCAGTGTGGACCCGGCCATTTGCAAATCCGATTTGACTTGGCTTCTTATGTGAGCAATCTAACTGTCAGTGTAAGTAACATACTCCATTCCATTGGTTGTGGTCGAAGTATCGGACTCCTTAATCTTCTATGAGAAGTATATTTAGGGTTGTGAATTGAGATGATAGCCCTGAGGCAAATAAAGGACCAAAATGTAATACACTGGAGGAATCAATCGAACATGTTTTGTTTTTCTGCCCCCTATATAAAAGCCCTAGGGGGGGAAATGGATTATCCCATTATGTAAAGCCTTGCTATTATATGACCGAGCTAACGCCTACAGAATTTGCAAATATGACTCATCTACATTGGTTGTAAGCACGGTCACAAAAGTTTTGTCAGAAGCTTGGTCTATTCGTTTCAGGGCCACTCTTAGTGCTTGACCTCTAATGTTGAGCTTTATAGCGGGTATTGCGGGGAACAACAGATGGCTATGATTTTTGGTTGGTTTATACCCTTCCCCCTGTCTCTGTTCAATGGTTTTAGAGGTGACATTTTCTCACTAAATTTTACTATAACTTATAGTGACAATATTATGTTAACCACAGTATTCGTTTTTATTATTCTAGTTTTCATGGTCAAAGCATTTATCTGTCAATCTATTTATTGCACTATAGCGCACTGCATTTTAGATTGTTGAGATCAAAACAGTTTTTACCGCTAAGATATTGCATCTATTTATGAATTTAATTACGTATGATAGTACATTGCACTTTAGACTGTTGGTATCTGAATTATTTTAATAACAGTAGTTCTGGACACAAATGTGTTTTTTCTTTTTAAGCTAATGGTATACTGAATCTTACATTAGTAGTTTTTAAACTATTTTTATACTGATGTCTTGATTCTATGTATCTACACATGTATTAATGGTTAAAAGTATATCTCATTTTAAATAGCTGTGAATTGGACTCCAATATACTTTAGCAGGAGCTTGTTTAAATGTGATGGCGATTGGTTTTCAAGTAGGCATGGAGGTTTTGTGCTATTTCTTTCTTTTAGACCAAGAAGAAACCAAAGGCTGTTCTTGTTTTTAATACCTATTAAGAGCTTGCTATTATTCCTTTTTAGTCATTTTTTTCATTTTCATGTACTGATGTATGGTTGATTTTACTCTAATGATCGAAATTTTGACCGAATAAAGAGAATTTAATTGAATTGAGATGATACATCCAATTTTCATACCATGGTATTATGGTCTGTAAATGCACTAGTCCTAATGTTGGGACTTGAATTCCATTATCCTGAACTATTTAAATATTGTTGCAGTCCTGTTGTGTTGGCATGCTTTTTTTTTTTAGCTGGGCATTTTTAATATCACCCCTGTCGTCCTCGGCCGCCTACTACTTGGCCTATAGTAATGGAGCAAACTGATCAAAATTTCCAGAAGATATATATTTTTAAATATTTTTTTTATTGACATTTTGATATATTGCAACAACAAATCACTGTCATATGTCAGCATATATGTCCGCACATAGGATTACAGTACATTTAATAATGCAACAAAATAACAGTAAGCAGTATGGAAATGTACTTGGCGCACATGGAACTGTGGGGTTTCATCATCACAGCAAATGGAGTGAACACAGTCATTTACATTCCCTCAGGGTGATGCCAAATATATAAAAGCAGAAAAGAAAAAGTACAGTTGTAACAAAAACTGTAAACCACGAATCAGGACCTCGGGGGCAGTAGCGGAAGCACGATGATATGAGCAATATAAAGACCAAAAAACTTAAAAATGGCAGGAGCATGTGCATAAATGGATGAGGTGGGTAGGGTACACATCCCAACTGGCCATCTAGAGTGCCCGATCCGGGCTATGGGGATGAGGGTGTGGCAGCTCTCTGAGGGTCGTTTATAAAGCTCACATTCAGGGCCAGTTTTGATCCCAGGGACATCATCCAATATCTACTACTATGCAGGGACGTCTAATTTCTCCTGAAGTTTAAGCACATGTGATCCTAAGTGTAGTAACATCACCTCCCCCTTGCAGCTGTAGATTGAGACATGGCACCTGCCTCAGCTGCTTCCCATTTATGCACTACTTGCAGCCAACATCTGATCGAGGGAGGCTGTGCTGCCTTCCAGGTCATTGCTATTGAATGCTTAAAAGGGCCAGGTCTGCTAGTTTCATGTAGTGTTTGGTGCATTTCTTCTGTTTGGCAATCCCTAGCAGGCACAAGGAGTCAGGTGGCAACTGTATATCAAACCGCTCCAAGATATGTTCCATCACTTTCACCTATACTTGCGCATTGTTGGACCACCCACACCATATGTAGAAACGTTGCACCTGGGTGGCCACCACATGGGCACATCGGTGCCACACCTGGAAACATCTTATGGAGCGAGTGCAGTGTAAAGTATGTGTAGTGCAGTTAGTTGAAATGTATAAACTGTAGGCTGGCTTTAATGGATACTGGTTTCACCTGTTCCGATGCCACCCAACACTGTTTAGTTGTCAGTACTGCTCTAAAGCACTCCTCCCATCGAGGCTTAGTCTGTAGTGCATGATCTGCATCAGCAGCCTGCAGAGCCTTGTTCAGTATTGACAGCTTTTCTACCTAAGCCAGTTCTTAGGATGCACTGTAGCCCTTGGTGTAGGGTTGGTGCCTCTTGACCCACTACCCAAGTTTTTCTAATCTTCAAGATAGGAACATTGTAAGCAAGAAGTAGACTAGCCCCCAGACCATATGCGTCCTGTAGCTCCTGAAAGGAGCTCAAAGCGCCATCATTATGTCACCTATGCTGGACACCCCTGCTTCTCACCACTGTCAAATTATGCAACTTCAGCAGGGCTCTCATCCCAGGCACGCTCCAAAGCAGCAACTGTGTGGCTGAGGGTGTCTGCCAGCGTCTGGTTTGGATGTATCTTTTTTCAATAAAGGTTAACACCACACACTAATCAGCCCATACCCTAGGATGAGCCCCAAGGTGTCAACAGCCAGTCCAAGACTCAAGTTCCCTAGCTCCTTCCAAATTGTCATACTGTCTCCCATTGCAGTACCCACCAGCCATCCCAAGACACACTGTCTGTGCTACCACAAAATATAACTCGAGGTCAGGTACCCCCGACTACTCCATTGACAGCTGGAGTGTCCGAATACACACGATTGTGAGCCTGCCCCATATCCAATCAGAGATTAACCCTCGCAGGTCTGAGGAACGCCCTGGTCAGGACCCCCAGTATTGTCACAAAAAACAAATATGAAAGCAGTTCAAGTATCACCTTGGCTACAGAAGCCTGGCTCATAGAAGATGGGAGCAGGCGTGTCCCCAATCCCAGGGATTGACGTATCGGCACCAGGGTTCTTTCAGGATTACCGTCTAGGAGATCTTTGTAGGCCTGGTACCCATTGACACCAAGGCACCGGAATGTCCCAAGGCACCTGAAACTCACGTCAGAATCCCAGCACACGACATCCAGAGATTGGCTGCTACGGGATGATGAACACTGCCCCGGGGGAACCACGTCCTGAACAATCTGCAGTCCTGCGCAGACATCAGAGGATGTAGAGCACACCTATTGGCAAATGGAAGTGAGAGAGCCTCCATGCAATTCTGGAAAGGGAGGAGAAAGGCTGGAAGACGGGAGAGGATATGAGGCCTGGGGTATGAAAACAGGATGCCATGACCTGAAGCAAAACCCCGGAGTCTGAACGTGTGGGGTGCCGAGCCTCAAAGCGACCACGTACGAATACCCTTCTGGCATCAAGTGGACGAGGAGGATGCATTTGCCAGCCGCGTCCCAGTAGGGACGGGCTTACCAAGGTACGTGACCACATATGCGGTCGAATCAGCTGGTTTTGGGTTGGGAGGGAAGAGTGTGTGGTAACGGTAGTTATTGTCAGCAAGGATTTTTGCATGATTTCTCTATCTATGGTCAATCCGTAAACACCGGTGAGCACCTAAATCACGTAGGTACTGTGAGCCAGTTGGTGAATTCTGCACCACCTACAAAAACAGAGAAAAGAAGAAGAGATTAGGAACATTACAAACATTCCTGGACCAAAGAGGAGCAAGGCACTAGAGACAGGCTTAAAGCCATAATAGGAAGTGACAAATAAACACAGCTAAGAAACTGCCATGTTTTCCTCCTCATATTTTCTTAAGCTTCTGGACTATCGTCTATCTCCTCACTACACGGTACAGCACCAGGGGTAGGTAGTTGGGCTCGGGCTCCCCTATAACTGTATGCTTCACCCCATGTAACGGAAAAACACATGATTCCCCCCCCGCCCCCCCCCCCCCACCCCTCCATTTAGCCAGGAGGCCTGTAATTTCTCCACATAGGGCTGGCAGTATTTGTTTGTGGTCACGTAGATAGACCAACACGTCGTCTGTGTAGAGGGTGACTGTGTGCCAGTCCATTCCCACTGCCACTCTTCCCCTCTGGGCCCCTCGCTTGCAGCAGTGCGGCCAGGTGTTCCATGACCAATGCAAACATTATGGGCGATAGGGAGCATCCCTGAAGTGTATCTCTGCCGATCCTAAACTTAAGTGATATCTGGAGTCATGCCCTTACTCCGGCTTGCAGAGCCATGTACATCAGTTTGACCCACCCGAGAAACTGTTTCGTGCCGGGTGCCTTCAACAGTAAGTACAACCATCGTAGGGTGTTGAATGCCTTCCCAAAGTCCACGGAGACCGCCACTTGAAGTTCCGTGGCCCCTTTAACCACTCCCATAATTTGACACAACCGATGTGTATTATTAAAGGTTGCCCTGTGGAGGATTAGCCCACACTGGTCAGGATGGACCAGTGATCGAAGAAGTTGGAGCAGCCAATTATAATCAGTGTTAAGGCAGCACAACTCTTCCCCTATGTTGACTCCAAAGCTCTTAGATGTGCCTGTTCCTCGACCACTGTTAGTGCCTCTAATTTGGTTGCCCACAGGTGCAGCTCTAACTCTATAACGCTACGGAGGGTCTCCCCTCCCATGTAGTCTTAATACAATGTCTACACAGGACCACATTTATTGCATCTCATTCTATTACCTTGAAGCCCTCGTTTTTCTCAAAGTAGTGAAGCAAGTGTGCGCTAATGGTGTCTCTATAGGCTGTGTTAAGAAGGGCCTCTGTTGGCAGTCGCCAAGTTGGTATCTGCGCCCTGACCTCCCAGCGAGAGGCAACCTTGAGCGGGCTGTGATATGATATTGCCCCCCCAAGTGCTCGGAGCTGAGCACCGAGGCCAGAACTCTGTATTACAGAGGGTGTAATCCAGCTTAGTGTGTACCTGGTGGCCCAGAGCATAAGAGCATTCGGTCTCTCCTGGGTGACCATCTGCCAGATATCCTGCAACTGCGCTGCGGCTGTCCATTGTCTAAAGTGCTTTGTCGCGTGGAGGCTCTAGGTGGGGGGTGGGGGGGGGAGGAGAGGATGTGGAGGGGACGGGTTAATGGAACGTTCCATGTCTGTGATGTGGGCACGACTGAAATCTCCTACCGAGATATCTGGTGCCTGGGGATCCAAACCTGGGCTGGCAATAGGGTGTGAAAGGACTCACCCTGGAGCATGTTTGGTGCGCACAGACACTGCCGAAAGAGGTCAACCATCCAGCTCTCCCTCTACCAGCACATAGCAGCTGTCTGCATCCACCACAACTATACTGTGCACATAGGGCACCCCCGGAGCATTTCAAACCAGTACCCCTCAAGCATAAGCAGAATACCTGGTACCAAATGTCTGCTTTCTCCAGTGTCTGGACACTTTATCTAGTTCCGCCAATGTGAGGTACATCTCCTGGGGGCAAGCAATGTAAATGTGCCTACGCCAAAGGTATTCATACGTCCTGTGTTGCCTCATCTGGGTCAACCCGTGTGAACCGCTCCTCCAGCACTCCCTTCAGTGCTGCTCTGCCTGATCACAAAAAACCCTGAAATTGTAACAGTAACTCCCATACCCTTGGCTTGGACACTAACAGGCATTGTGCCACAACGTCCCCAAAAGTGCATTAAGTAACAAACACGCCTTTAGTGCTAAAATGTGCTTGCCAAAGTCTCTTGGGTGGGCATGCCAAGAGTTATGTCAGAAGAACCAGTAACAAACTGGTCCTCCTGGGCCCAAATGCGGTGCTTGCATAGCGAAAAGTCTTCGTTGTAGCAAACTGGAATACCAAGGTATACCTACTCACTCATCGTGTATGAGCATAGTCCACCAAACTTAGAAAGGAATCCCACAGAATTGGGAATTCTTTCTTGGCCAGCACAATCGTGGTCTCCCGATCTGACTTCACTGAAATGAGGGATCCCAGTACTTATTCCTGATCTGTATTAGGGGTCAGGACCTGAAATCTGATGACGCCATGGTGGGGGTCATCTGCCACCACCTGCTTTCCTTTGAGGAATGTTCCTCAGAGGAGCGAGGTCATGGCTGGTGCTGGCAGCCCCGGTGCTTGGGCCTCCCTTTGGACCAGCCCAGTAGATCATCTCCATCTGTTCCCAGCTGCCCCTGTACTCCCTAGGAGGCAACCATGCCCGGGCCTTCTCCAGGAAGGGGAAGAAATTAGGTGTTTTTTCTACCAAGCTGTGAGTACGTAGTTTCATGCCTGTCCAAAGGTATTGAGATGTCGCTGGGCCTCCAGTGTGTAGCCTGGGTTCGGCGTGATGTTTCTGTTGTAGGTCCATGGGCCTTTCGCTCTAAACAGTTGCAGTAGGAGATCCCCTGTCTCTATAGTTTAGCAGGTGTGCTATTACTGGATGTGGGTGAGCCCCTATAATAGGGGGATGACCAGGAATCCTGTGCACCCTCTCAATAGAGAAAAACTTTGTAATCTGGTTAGCCAGGATTGTAATCATCAAGCAGTCCTCCTGGAAGATCTTTGCACTGGGGCCTTGCAGTTCCTCATGGAATCCTAGGAAATGGAAATTATTGCTTCAAGAGCACCCCTCAGCATCCTCTGCCCTCACATTGAAGTCTTGTATCTCGGTTTGCAGTGTTTTTCAGTTGGTCTTGCATGGTTATCAGGGAGGGTCGCATTGAGGTCAAGGAGGATTCTATATAATTCTCGCTCTGTAAGTTTGACATGATCAGCCTGCAACAACAGTCTCTATTTGGATCGCCCGAGTTGAAAATCCTCCCTCAGCCCCCAACTTGCTAGTCCCAATGAAACTTCTGCTCTTCATGCGGTTTAGACGCCCTTACCTATGTAGCTGACCACAATTTGGGTGCAGGCCAGATCCACAGCAGCAGAACTTGTCACCTCCGTCATGGGCCAATTGGAGAATCAGAGCTGGCTTTGTCTGCCAGCAATGAAAGGGGGGAGGGGGGAGTCCTCTTCGTTTGAGGGACTCATAGAGACCCCTGTTGGCAGGATGATCGTGAATGGTCCAGGCGAGGAACGGAGGCTCACGGAAAGGTGACTTTTTCCCTGGGCCATCTCGGCCACATGCCCAATTTTGAGATTATTTTTTTAGTGTGCTCCAAAAAAGAGTGGTATTTGGTTTCACATCAGGTTTGGTTTTCTTCTGTTATGCGTTGAACACACAAAAAAAATGACGCTTCAAAATGCTCTTAATTTGTTTATTTTTTTCTTGTTAAACTTTAGCCATTAGATAACCGCCTTGGTTTTACTTCATACAATACAATATATTGGTGCCAATGTTTCTGAGCAGTCGTTTGAGATTGTCTATTTTTTTTCTTTTCTCCCGCCAGGGCATCCATCATGTTTGAAATTTTGTCCAGAGTTAACGTCCAATGTGAAAGCGTTACGATGGCAGTGTATAGAATGCAAGACATGCAGTTCCTGCAGGATCCAGGGTAAAAATGCAGTAAGTATCATGTGCTCTTTAACTTGTTTTATTGCAACCTGGTTTCCATTGGAGGACATGTCTGTAGATCACATATACAATTTGCTTGTGGTCAACAGACCTGGGAATATGCATGCCAGGGACTCTTATGCCAGCTATGCAGATGTTCCAGTGTGAGAGATGAGGCTGCAAAAGTCTGTTAATTGGCACAATTGGAAGGAAGTCACAGTGCCAATGGGAAGAAGCAGTTTTAAGTTAAAAGTTGATGCTTCTTGACCAGTTGCGTGGCCTGTTCACCCTTTTGCCATCTCCTCAGTCTGTCCTTGATTGGAAGACCTGCTACTACTGGAAAAATATTCCTACTTTCAGTTGTTTTGTTGAACTGTGTTGATCACCATTTGCCTTCAATCCATACAAGGACTCCATTTGAGGTAGAAAAGAGACTTACTGGACTATTGATGCCTCATGTGGCCAAGCGAATCCAGTTCCCTATAACTTGTGAAATGGTTGCATATTGCCCTGCCTTGATCTTTTGGTTCCATGTAAAAAAAAAAAAAAAATACGCTAAATCTGCATCAACAATTGTTCCATTCACTTTCACAAATGTTCTGGAATGAGTGAACGATCCCTTTGAGCCACATACCAAGCAAAGTCAAAACTCATGTTGGAAAAGATTCACCACCAACTCTGGAAGGGAGATTGCTGAAGTATTAGGCTACCTACCTGAAAGACTGTTAATTCTTCAGTGTCCACTTTAAAGGCTTGCTTATAAGTTTTCGGATACACATGGACCTATAGACTTGTAAGGAATGTGTATATATATATATATATATATATATGTGTGTAGTTCTGCATTGTGCAGGTAATAGCATCTATATTGGGAGAGAATGAGAAAACGTAGTATGATGGTTCAGGGGGCATGCTTATAACTTAATACGTAATCACAAATAAAGAATTGACCTGTCCTCCTGGTGAGCCTTAATCTTTATTCCTTCACTTTAAAAAGTGTGGTCTAAATTCCAGCCATACCAGCTTTGATTTCATCAAATGTTTTTTCTAACTCATTATTATCCGGTATCACAATCACAGCTGGCTTAGGATGCCCTATGTTCTCTGCATCCAAAACTAGTCTTTTCTCTGTGGTGAGAGCAGCATGCTCCTCGATTTGCCCTCAAATTCCCAGTAGACTATGCAACTTGTTCAGAGTTACGTAAGCAATCTGAAATCGGGACTGCTACTAGTCCAGTAACTTTTCGCCTTCTAACTTGGCTCCACAACATTCTATGTCCGGGCTAAATACATGTGTCAAATGTAAACAGATGTTTACATTTCTTGCACTCCTCTGACTCTAGGCACATACGGGGAAGCACGTTGTTCATTCGTTATAATGGACCAAATAACTCACTCCAGTTTAATTAGCAAAACGTTTATTTTGAGTTACTAGTGACAGCGTAGACATCAGTATCTTACCATTGTCATACTGCAGCACAATTAATATACAGAATCAATCTAGCGGAGTTAAATGGCGGTCACTTAGATACTTGGTCAGTGGTCCCTTCACTTATTTGGGGACAGATCACTGGCGCTTTAGGTTACTGCTTGGGGAAAAATGAGATACCAACTTACAAAGCTCTCAACAATGAAATGTTGTTAATTCTGCCATATAGTCGAAAGATCGTCTGTTGAGGCAACCTCAGGACACCCTTAGGTTTAAGGCTCAGTGTATTTTATTTACAGATCTACTGTCAGGCATGTACTCTGGGCATTTGTGGTGCAGTAGATCATATTGAAAAAAAAAAATTTTGTTTAAAAAAACAAACAAAACAAAAAAAAAAACTTATTGAAGCTTCAGGCAGAAATGCAAAGAACATCAGTAGAATCCATGTAGAAATACAGCACACATCGGTCTTCAAGTGGAATTGGATCATATACTACAACATCATCCTTACAATGCTTGTACCTCTTGCCTCCTTGACATACCCTTGCGACGTGACCTGAGGCAACTGCTTCAGCGTGTGTCCCGTGGTTTCGTCGATGGTGTCGAAGACAGTGTGCCTGACAGAATTGTACCACTCCCAGGACTGCCCCAAGCCAAGTATAAAAAATCAGCCCATGGTATTGAGCATCGTGCGCTGCATGCGTCTTACTGAAGGTCCATCTTGTATAGGTGATATTTAAAATGCACCACACACAGCCAGTAATTGGTGAGCGTGCCAGGGACTGAGTGCAACAAAGGCCACTGATACTCTGAAATGAGAGATGCAAGAGCATCGGCCACACCTGTCTAGCGCCATGGGTCTGCACTGGTGCGGTCTCCTACATTCCAGCATATAGCGTGGTGATGAGCCTGCTGTAAGAAGGATTCACAAGGGTGGCTTTAAGAACCTGGATTGTGGGTGTGGGGAGCCCCTGGGAAGGAGTTATGAAGCACAGACTGCTGCCAGCAGCTGATAATCGAGTGAACGTGTTCAGCATAGTTGTGTCACTGCCCTGCAGTGGTGTAATGAAGGTGCGTCTGGGTGAGTAGATGGTGCACATAGTGGAGAGTTGCAGTTGGCGCAGTCTGTTTCGAGTACCAACGTCAAGCTTGATAGACAAAAGAAAGATGCCCAGTCATTGGGATCAAAGGGGCAAAAAAATATGTCCAGCCGTGCCTGTCTCCGCAATTTGTTTTAAGCCCACACTGTGCAACCAACCACAAGTGCTGTTCTGGGGGTCTGGTATAGTGCCATCCGGAGGAGGCAAGGGGTAACATGGTCATGTTCAGGAGATTTATGAGCTTGAAATTGTGCAGGATATAACCTATTGTATGCAGCCTGTGTACTATAGTAATAGAAGTTGTTGTCTGGTGCTCCAAGCCCACCCTGTTGGAAGAGGAGCAGAAGTACCCCCACACAATAGCAGGTTGTTTTCCTGGCCACACAAGAGCCACCTAGTGTAATCAGAGTTGTTGCCTAACGCATATCGGGAGGTTTAGGTATTTGCTAGTGGGAGTCGTAGAAAGTGGGAGCTTCACCCAGGCGTCCACCTGCCCCTCCAGACAAGTCATCAGACAGCCGTAATTGACCCTCCAAAGCTCATCAGAATCTCAACTCAGCCATACCCCTAGATATCTCACAGGCTCATCCTCCCACTGCAGTAGGAACTCTAAAGCAAACGCTTTGGTCCCCTCCATGAGCAGGAAGATCACTGACTTTTCCCAATTTATGCTAATCCCTGATAACCCACCAAGTCTAGTGAATTCCCCAATCAAAGGTTCAAAATTGTTGCAAAAATTCTTGATATATAGGGTGACGTCTGTATACATAGACACAAGGACAACGCAGTGTAAAAGCCAGGCCACAGTGGGAATGATGCTGCTGGAGTTGGGCTGCAGCTGGCTCCATAGCAATGGTGAACACGATGGGTGGCTGGCGAGCAACCCCTGTCTGGTACTGGACGATACAGGGACGGGGGGGTGTAATAATTCCATCAATCCAGAAGCGGGCCACTGGCTGCGCATATAGAAGGCCTGTGAACTTGGGGCTGACACTAATCCAGGACAATGGAGCAAATAGATACAGCTGTTCAAGCGAATCAGACGCCTTTGTGGCATCCAAAACAAATCGCAGTAGTACTGAGTGTGGACTCGATAGTAGGCAGCAACACAAAGAAGGTGCAAGAATTGTGGGAAGTTGATCTGGGTACAAAGCCTGATTGAGCCTGCTGTACTATGAGGCGGGAAGCAACCTAGAGGTGATCAATTTAGCGAGCAGTCGGTCATCCATATTATTCATGGACAGCGGTCTGTTAGACTCACATTGCTGCAGGTCTTTGTCAGGTTTTAGTATAGAGACAATTGGTGCCTCCTGTAGGGCGGGTGGAGAGAAACACACCCTAAGCTAGGGACTCTTCATACAGGGAAACAAAGTGTGGGGCCAGGATACAAGCAAATTCTTAGTAGAAGGTGGCATTAACGCAGTCCAAACTGGGGCCTTGTACCCAGGCATTGCACTTTCACAGCCTCCACCACAAACTGCTTGCCAAGGAACTGTCAGTGGCCCTTCACCAACCAGAGTGGTTGCACTGAGTTGAAAAAAGAAGAGGTTTGGCGGTAGCCTGGGTGGTCATGTAAAGTGCAGAGAAAAATTGGTCATTTTCCTCTGTGCTGCTACCACTCTGGTAAGGATTTCTTGATCATTGTTACACAGCTGAACAATATAGTCTCTTGCCCAGGGCTCCTGCAGCATATTGGCCAACGTCCTGCCCACCCTATCACCTTTACCGTGGCACCCAGCTTGGGCCTGTTTGCCTAGATAATGTCTCTGATTCATTAAAATCAGTAAGTTTGCTCCATATCCTAGCAAGTGAGGATGCACTGTAGTCAGCAAAGACCTGGAGCTCCAGCGCACAAAGTTGCATGAGCTTGCCGTGCACGCAGAATGCCAGCCTGTTTTGTTACGCACACTCTGTTAAACCAGTCAGCCCTTGGTGTGAATTTCCAGTCTTTTTGGCTTCTGACATCCTGTTTTGATCTTGTGTGGAACTTTTTTGCTGGCTTTAGGACTCTGGGCTCTTTAACACTGCACCAAGACTGCCCTCATCGCCTGTACAGACGACATCAGGACCAGACTGGACCAGGGCGAGACCGTCACCCTCATCCTCCTAGACCTCTCTGCAGCTTTTGACACCCTATGCCACCAAACCCTCCGCACACGCCTCTTCGACACCGGAATTCGCCACAAAGCCTTGGACTGTCTCACCTCCTTCCTCTCCGAAAAAGCCCTAAGAGTTTGCCTCCCTCCTTTCTGGTCTACAGCCACCAAGACCATCAGTGGGGTTCCCCAAGGATCCTCCTTCCCTCAGCCCCACCCTTTTCAATATCTACATGGCTCGTCTTGCGAACATCATCCGGCCTCGCCATCATTTCATACGCTGACGACACCCTGCTCATCATCTCCCTCACGAGGAACCCATCTACCGCCAAGAATAACCTACATGCCGGATTCCTCGCCATTACTAACTGGATGACAGCAAGCCACCTCAAATTGAACTCAGAAAAAACGAGATCATCTTCGGCCCCAACAAGACAGCATGGAACGACTCTTGATGGCCCATCACCCTTGGACCACCCCCAACACCCACCACCCATGCACGCAATCTTGGCATCATACTGGACTCATTTCTCCATGACTAAGCAAATCAACGCCCTATCATCCTCCTGCTTCAAAACCCTTCTCATGCTACGCAAGACTTTCAAATGGATTCCTTTAGAAACCAGAACGGTCACTCACGCCCTCATAAGCAGCAGACTGGATTACGGAAATGCCCTCTATGCAGGGACCAAAGCCAAGCTTCAGAGAAAACTCCAGCAAATCCCAAACGCAGCCACCGTCTCATCCTCAACCTCCCCCTCCACAAACACTTCTCCGCCCACCTCCGATCCCTACACTGGCTGCCCATCAACAAAAGGATCATCTTCCAAATCCTTGTTCACGCTCTCAAAGCCCTCCGCGACACCGGACCAGCCTACCTCAACGAACGAATCAACTTCCACAAACCAACTCGACAGTTCCGCTCCGCCGACCTTTCCTCGCCGCAGTCGCCTGCATCCAACGCACCACCTCTGGCAGCAGATCCTTCTCCAGGACCGCCTAACATTCAGAAAGCTCCTCAAAACATGGCTTTTCGAGCAGTAAACCCCCCCCCCCCCCCAGCACATTTAGACCCTACTGGGTGAGTAGTGCACGTAAGAAATTCGTTTGATTGATTATTGACCAGTGCTAAAGTGTATCGGTAATTGGTTTATCCATGATTGACATATTTGATTTACTAGTAAGTCCCTAATACAGTGCACAGTGTATGGCCAGGGCCTGTAAATCAAATTCTACTAGTGGGCCTGCAGTACTGATTGTGCCACCCGCATGAGTAGCCCTGTAAACATCTCAGACCTGCCACTGCAGTGTCTGTGTTGGCAGTTTGGAACTGCCAGTTCAACCTGGCAAGTGTACCCACTTGCCAGGCCCAAACTTTCCCTTTTACTACATGTAAGTCTCCCCTAAGGTAGGCACAAGGCAGCCCATGGGCAGGGTGCAATGTATTTAAAAGGTAGGACATGAACTGGTGTGTTTTACATGTCCTGACAGTGAAATACTGCTAAAATTGTTTTTGCACTATTGCAAGGCCTATCTCTCCCTTAGGGTAACATGGGGGTTGCCTTAAAAGATATTTTAAGTGTAATTTCCAATTGGGAGCAGATAGAGGTGCGGAGTTTGGGGGTCTTTGAATTCACAATTTAAAAAGACATCATTTGGTGAAGCTTGTTTTTAAATTTTAAGTTTCAAAATGCCACTTTTAGCAAATGGGCTTTTTCTTGCTTAACCATTCTGTCCCTCTGCCTAGCTGTGGAATACACATCTGGGTCAGGATGACAGTTGGGCTGTTTGTGAATTCACTCTAGACAGTTACACAAAGGGAGCTGACGTGTGCCCTGCATATCCTGATGGGTCTGTCTGGGCTAGAGTGGAGGGAGGAGCTGACACTTGCAACTGAATAGGGCTATGCCTGTCTTTACACCAAGAAGTCTCCAACCCCCCTGGAGTGTCTGAGGCCAGGGCAGGAAAGGCAGGGACTTGTACACTAAAAATACTTTATTTTGAAGTTTGCCTACTTCAAATGCAGAATTGAGTGTACGTTTTGAGCCTCTGAGACTACAACTTAAGAACACTTTTGGACTGAGTAAATTCTGCCAGGAAGAAGAGCAAGATGCCGTAGGAGGAATTGCCACTCTGCCTATTGCTTTGCTGTGCTGGCCTGCCGCTTCTGTCCTGGGAGTGAAAGGACTGGAGTTTGCCTACAACATCCTGCTTTCCAAGGTTCTCCAGGGACCTCAAAGACTTCATCCGCCAGCACCTGGACTTTTCTGCTGAGAGTCCTGATTTGCAGAATTGGGCCATTTGCGACAGGAATAAAAGATTTTGATATGTACAGACCCTGTTTTGCGATTCGGTAATCTATTTACCGAATTGCAAAATAGGTTTGCGAGCCGCAATCAGGAAGGGGCGTTACCTTCCTAATTGCGAGTCGCAGTGCGATATAGGATTGTTTTGTGACTGTGAATGCAGTCACAAAACAATCAGTTTTAGCACCAGTTTCATATTGGTGGTAACCCATTCGCAAACGGGAAGGGAGCCTACGGACCATTGCCTGCTCTGAAAAAATGAAAACTTTTTATTTTAGTTTTTTAAATGTGTCCCATTTTCCTTTAAGGCAAACAGGCTGCATTTAAAAATAAAAAAATAAAAACTGCTTTAGAGGCAGTCACAGATATGGTGGTCTGCTGTCCCCAGCAGGCCACCATCCCTGTGAGGGCGGCCATTCCCAATGGGGTCGCAAATTGCAACCTACCTCATGAATATTTATGAAGTAGGTCATTTGCAACCCCATTGGGAATCAGTGTCAATGACACGGTTGTACATCAGGATTTGTGACTCGCAAATTGCGAGTCGGAAAACCTAATCTTTTTCCATGTGGCCCATAATCTTTAAAAATTAGTATCTTTGCTTGTGCATGTTGGATTTTTATTGTTTTAGTCTTGTTTTATTCAGATAAATATTGGCTTTTTTTATTTATTTTTTACTGGTGTGAAGTACTTTTGTGGTGTTTTCGCTGTTACTGTGTGTGTGTGTGTGTACAAATACTTTACACATTGCCTTTGAGATAAGCCCGAATGCTCGTGGCAAACTACCAAGTGGGTGAGCAGGGGTTATCTTAGCTGTGTGGCCCCCTTACCCTGACCAGTGTGCAAACCACTGCCAACTAGAAACCCCATTTCTAACACCTGTGAATTAGTTTTGTACGCTTCCCATTGGGTCGCGCTAGAGGCGACTGTGCCGATATTGTGCTCAAAGTATTCCATTATAGCTGCCCGACGACTTCCCTAAACACCTGGTCTTGCAGCGCTGCCACCAGAACGCACCGTATAAAGGTTTGTGATTTAAATTCTGATAGGGATGCCCTAAGTAGTATAGAGGCATGGTCCGATATGGTCTGTGGAAGGTGAAGGACCTCCGTTGGCCATGCATCTAAGTTGCACATTGCTTGCCAGTAGTCGATGTGTGGTGTGGATAGGGGCTATACACGTTCATTCTTTGCTGCTCCCATAGCAGGCTTTCCAGAGGTCAATGAGGTCATTGTCATCAACTGTGGATCGCAGCTGCATTTGGGTGAGGGCGCATGGAGTCGCTAGACCTGGCCAAAACCACAATGAAATCTCCCACGCCACAAAATCATACTGGGTCCAAATGCAGCCACTAGACCTCAGTAAAGAAACAAGGATTGTCCACATTGGGACCGTAGATGGATATGACACTGATCGGATGACCTTGGAGAGAGCATAACATAGTGACCCTGCTTTTCACAGAGGCTATGGTGTGTGTGCTAGGGTAGTCCTTACCGGATAAGTATGGCTACCCCACGCGCATAGTTCGAGATGCATGCCACCTGCCGCTCACCTATCCACCCCTCATGCAAGCGTGACAGTATTTGTTCAGTCAGGTGCATCGCCTGGAGTATGCAAATATCGATGCTGTTGCTGCAGGTACGCCTTAACTAGGCACACTTTGTGCCTATCATGCAAGCAGCGAACATTCTAAGTCACGCATGTTAGCGACACCATAGAGGGTCAAGTCTGAGTAGAACATAAAGAATCACCAGGTTAAAATGCAAGAAATGCCAGGTTCCTAGGTTACTAGTTGCACGCTGAGTGGCGGAGGGGGAGGAGGGACGAGGGACTGTACAAAACATACTGAGCTGTTACCAAACCTACAAAATTCCAATCCCACCACCCACTTCAGTCCCCCCAATTGGGCCAAATGCTACCATCCTGCCCCAATCATAGACTCAAAGGGGGCAAACAGTGAAAACAGCCAGAGAATCATCCTGAAAGGGCAAACTAGAGTCCTAGCACTCTCTCGGTGGGTAGCTAGGTGGCTGGAGGAAGGCAACAGTTTGGTGATCCGAGCTTGGCCAGTAGGTAGTCACCCAGTGCAGCTCCAACTTCACATCCGTCCCAGGATCATAATGCAATTGTTCTAACTGTAGATCAAAGCAATTATGGTGCGACCTGGTTCCCCAAGCGGGGGGCACTGACTTAGCAATCTGTGTGCTCTTTCCACGATAAGCACAGGGGAGAGTGCGTCTCCAAAAAAACATGTGGAGCATTGTCTCCAGGTAATCCTCCAAGCAGCCCATTGTGGGGGACTCTGGGATATCTATTATCCTCAGATTATTCTCGTGAACTCTCCTCCAAGTATTCATTTTTTCTCCGGATGACTTCCAGCACACATTCCATTTGGGGCAACTTCACACCTGCTGCCAAGCTGTCGAACTCAATGGTTGATGATTATCGTTCAAGCTGGCCAATATTCTTGTTGTGGCTGTCCACCTTTTCTTTGAGGTTGTCAAATCTGTTGATCAACAAATCAATTTTGGTGGAGTTCACGGTCAGAATATGTTGAGATCTAGGAGTATTGCTCTAAAGTCAGGCTCCTGAGAGGAGCCCATGCCACTCTCTTGACTTAACAGCAGGTCATCTCAAAGTGACTACGTCATGCAAGGGTGCCGGCACTGGTCAAATAAAAGCTTGCCCGGTTTTGCATCAGCTCAGCCCATCATTATGGTGAAGAGACAAAGCAGGTCGTGGCTAGGGGCAGGCAGGCACTGTAGGCAAGCAGGTGTCAGTTTGCTCCCAAACCTGATCCTGCCTCATCCCAGGCATGTCACGCCAGGGGGGCATGAGCAAGACCGCACACTCCATGTAGAATTGTCAGCCAGAGCGGGGAGCAATGCTGTGTGGGGTGACCACATCCCCCACGATGGAGAAAGGAGCACTATTCAACGGGGCAGCAGTAGACCCTGCCACACCCTGTCAGGTGGCATGAGCAGACCAGTGCAAGTCCATGTGTTGAAGCACTCCCTCTTCGGGATCAAGGGCTGTCTCTGGTCCAGATGCAAGCTGAAGGCCACCCGCTGCCCAGTAATCCCAGCCCTCAGGGGCTGGCTGCTGAAAAAGGGTGGCTGACGAGCCCTGGCTCAGGGCATCCGAAGCCACAGGGGTGCATCCCATGGGCCCCCTGCTTGTTGCCAGGCAGGGCATTTAGCCCACACGCAGGGGCACATACCAGAGATCGTTGGGAGGTCTGTCGCCTCTGTCTCACACTGGCAAGCACTAGGACTCCATCGGCCAGCCGGGAGCACAGCTCAGTTTTGCAGTGCAAATCTTTACTGGATTCACATGCTGTGCATTATTCCACCATCTAGTGATTGAGTCCAAAATATTCCACTAACACACTTTTATTTTTTTAAGTGTGTGTGTGTGTGTGTGTGTGTGCATATGTATGTATATATATATGTGTGTGTATGTATGTATGTGTGTATATATATATATATATATATATATATATATATATATATACACACACTATGAAACCTCCATTTGGTGTGCCCTTGTGACATCGTTCAACTTCCTCTGGATGTTCTCACCTTTGGTCACCATCTTCAGATTCTTTTATTTCTATCGTTGGGTTTGCAGAGAAGTCTCGGATATGTGAATTTTTGTTTTTTAAATTGGCGAGGAAATCAACGCGAACGTCATCGAATCAAGAGGACATCATTGACCGGGAGCTGCCGAAGGACTACGTAATATTGATTTTGATTTTAATTTGAAGGCTTGTCAAGAATGCCCGTTCAGGGGGCCCTCTGTTTGAAGTAATGGAAAGAACGCTGTCCAGTTTTGCAAAAATGTACACCTAGAAGAATAAACATTTGGTGTGCAATCTGTATTCTAGTTGACCACCTGAGCAAAAATTGCAACGCCTACTCAGTGTTTGCACCAAAAACATTGAGGGTGAGGACGAAGCAAAGAATGGCCCATCACACCATGCAAGACCCGAAGACAACACCATCCCTTAGCGTTCTGCAGCTTTTGAGTGATGACAAGGAGAATGTCACTGAGAGGCAAAGAGAAAGTTTGGAGGGTGATCTGGAGGTCGAGGAGCAGGTGCCAAAGGATAGCAGAAAATCAGAGATGAAGGACTACAACCCTCAAGTCTGGTAAAATAAAGACACACGCAGGCACAAAAAGGAGCCTTGGCGTCCAAACACTTGCTCTCCAAAGGCATGCCTCATGAAAATGAGTATCTTGGAGCCCTCAAGGGGACTTCAGTGGATAGAGAACTCCAAAAATAACCTGGTTTGTTGAAGGATGATAGGGCTAAAGGCGCTTCAACGTCAATCACTGCATTAACAAGCCAAACATCAAAGCTCGATGTCTGAGTGATTGAAAGAACCGTTGACATAGAAGAGGAAACACTCTTGTCCCAACCCAGACAAACAGACTACCAAAAAATAAGAAAGATTTAAAGCCCAAATGTCCACGCTGTTTCAAAAGAACAACAAATTTGATGACCGTCTGAAGGGATTCATGATCCCACAGAAGACTTCAACAGCAAACATACTTCTGAAGTAGAAGTCGAATAAATTCAACCGTCACTCACACCTAAGCCTCAAGGTGAGGAGAAAGAGATTTTTTTATGCAGACGACAAACGAGGAATGTATTCGGCTTCAGAGGAAGGTGCATATGTCCAAACACAATGGGAAGACATGGAGGCTGTCACCCAAGGAAGGAGTACACGAGATTAGTATGTACATTCTAGTGATTAAAAATACAGCTGACAAGTTGTTTAGCTAGAAGCTAAGCTTCAGTCATGATTTCTATTAAAAACACTGCTGCCAAGTCATGCGAGACATCAATTTCTTCCCATGTTCCCAAGCATCCTTGACCAAGGCAGGGAAACTTCTAAAGAATCAGCCACTTGAGGACCAGTCAGTCCAAGTTCTGAAAGGAAATATAAGTATTTATCCACGGATCCTGCTTACATTAAAGGCCATGTCTCCATAATTACTTTGGCAAGAAAGAGAGCTAAAATTTCCTCAACTTCTGGACCTTTGCTAGAAAAGGAGAGAGAAAAATGGAGCTTATTGGAAGCAGGATTTAACACAGTGCTGCAAACCAGTGGCGTATTGGCAATTCAAATGCGCTACTACATAGACCCGCTCATCAACATTAGGAGGAGATGGGGGGAAAAACTGATGAATCTTCACCCTGAGCGATATAAGATAAGGGCAGCACACTTTGTAGAAAGCAGAATGAACATAGCTAATATGTGTTTAAAATCTACTCCTGATTCGGCAGATACGTCTAGTTGCCAGATGATGATGGGGTTACTCTAGGGCACCTCTCTTGGTTGAACGTTTTAGGGTTGAAGCTTGAAATACAAGCAATTAACACTCGGACAGCAATTGTTTGGTAGCTCTATAGGTGAGAGCCTCAACAACTAAGCAAGGTTATGGATGTACTGCAGTTTCGTGGTGTTACAAATGGGTCATTCCCTGAAAGAAGGTGTTTTCACCAAGGTTTCCAGAGCAGCAGCCAAACTGCTACAGCACAGCAGTGCTGCCAGTACCAGCAGCCCGGATGAAACACCTCTCGAAAAAGAGCCTGAGGGAGAGGTCAGCCAGGCAGAGGAGGCTCCACCCCCTTACATAAGTGACTGCACACAATTACAACACATTCACGTCAACCAAAAAGTCACATTTCCATCACAGCACACCAGTTGGTTGGAATGCTCTCTCTTGAATTTAGTTTACTTTTGAAAATCTTTTCCAATGCTGGGTCTGAAGAGGTTTTTCTATGAAAAAAAACTTTCTCCGGGAATGGAGGAAGATAACTTCAGACAAATGGATCCTAAACACAATTTAATTTGGTTATTGCACAGAACGAATCTAATTCCCACCAACAAGATGACCAAAGAAAAAAACCTATTCAAAACAGGAAACACTTTGACTTCTCAAGGAGGTCAAGGACTTCCAAAGCAAGAAATCATCAAGGGAAATTACTCAACATATTTCCTAATTCCAAAGCTAGATGGTTCCTTGCGTCCTATACTAGATCTCAGGTTTATCAACAAGTTTATAAAAACTCACAAATTAAGTGACCGCTTTGCAGGATGTCATTCCACAGTTGCAAAAAGGAGTTTAGTTTACATGGCAATTATAGACTTGAAAAATACCTGCTTACACATTACAGTGAATGCAAAACAACATACCTAAGGTTTGTGAAAAACTGAACACACTATTAGTTCACTTGTAAGCAGAAAGTACCAGGGCACTCCAATGAATAAGTCCACAGTGAGCAGAAATCCAGAGAATTTTAATTCCTTATTTTGGAAACAAAGATAACATAAACGTTCAGAAACAGCCAACACGTGTTTCGTCCAGCAGGACTTTTTCAAGGCTGAAACAAGGGAAAGATGATATCGCTTATATACAACATAATAAGGTAGAGAAGTACAATGTTACGCACAGACGCATAAATGTGTGAAAATATTAGGAAAGGCTACAGAGCAAGCATACAAAAATTACAAAACCTACATGAAAATGAGATTGAGATACTCTCATGCAAAATGCAAGACTAAAATTGACTGTGAACTGCCCAAGAGGTGTAGATAAGAAGTAAGGAGACGTGTAATTACGATCAGGATCTAAGAAATAAATCAAATGTGACCCAGTTAAGAAACAGGAAAGCTGTTGAATCATTCTGTGTTTGGACCAAGATCATATACTTAGACTTATGGTGGTAAATATATATATACACATGCAGCGGCCCAACCAGAAAGTCAGAGAATTAGGATTTGCCCATGTAAATGAGTCCATGGAGCAGAAGTTAAATATAGAACAGTCCCACAAGTATCCCAAGTGAAGATGCCCTAATATGTGAAAAAGTTATAATACACAGACATACCGAAAAAGATTGTTTGTTTTATTTTTCACTGTGCAAAGTCCAAAGCAAACCATATATGCAAATTGGTTTCTGGGTCCAAAAGACAGTTTCTTAGTTACAGGAAAACGTGGGTCCTGTGTGGCGTAAGGCTGTGTAGGCCAAATATCCGAAGTCATAGGAGTAGTCCGTGGTGGGGCCCTGATAAGCCCAAACACCTAGAGGACAGAAATAATTGAAACAAAATCACCATGGAAGGGATCCCTCGCTAACCGGAAAAAGCAATCAAACAAAAGTGAATGCTATCTTGCACATGAAGGAAAAACAGGAGGAAAGATTAAAAAAAAAAAAGTCTAATCAGTATATGTGAGTGGAGCTAGGGGGGGTAGGAAACTATTTCCTATTATCTCAAGAGTTTCACAATGGGGGGCACACTCAAAATCAAGTAACTAAAACCCGGAAAGCACTCCTATGTAGTAGAAAGTAACACTGCGTTCCCGTTGGGAGGTTTAAAAAAATAGTAATAAGGGCTATTCAGAATGGGGGCTCTACGAGTGTAAATTGTGTTAGACACGAAGGAACCAGTATACATCAGTGTTGCCATACTATACAACGAGGCCAAATGGGAGACATAAGACATTTAATGACATGGACATGTTAATGTGTCAACAACGTTAAGCAGACAGAGAAAAATTACTCGTGTCTGCTTAAAACTGTGTAGGCAAAGAACACCGAATATAGTATACATACTAATCCACACAAGTGGCGTCTAAGCAATAAAAACGGGTCCCAGGAGGAGACTGTATTCACGGGAACGCTCCTTACCTGAGACCTCCCGGTCCCGAGAGAGTCAGACGGCGCCAGTGTTAGGGTGCGCGTGTTGAGTAAGTGAGGTAACACACGCGCCACCCCCAGTTGCTATGAGTATGGGAATGGAAACATGAAAAAAGGACTAAGTGGAAAAATGTTATTAGCGCACCCGTAACTGCGGCGGCCATCTTAAGTGATGCACAGATCACTGTTAATAACAAATAATGCAAAGATAATATGTCCCAAAATGGTCATTTGGGTAATATTATTCAAAGAAGATGAGGGATGACTTATTGGAGCCGGACTGTGAAAATAATAGGTGCAAATACAAAATGTAAACACAAAAAAATTATAACTACAAAAATCAAACCATAGTGGCTGTACAAAACCCGATGTGTATTGTACATTCTATATAGAGCTCCGGGGTTGCTAACCTGTTTGTATTTGTGAGGACATGTAGAGGTGGAGCCCAATTTGTACAAAAAGCACCATACAGTATGGGTGTACACCGATTGAGAGGGAAAGTAAATATATATGTCAGGCAGGAACAGTAAGATGTGAAAATAGACATATACAATAGGTAAACATAGTTTGCTTCTAAGATGAGGATATATCCATACATATAAGAAAAGGCCACATTCTCTTCATCATCTAGGTGTAAACAAAACCAAAGGTGTCGAAACAGTGTATACCCTTATAGAAACATATGTAGGTCCTTATGTAAGTTCAGACCCTTTTCCACAGCCCTCAGTTTAATGATCCACCTGCTTTCAAGACGTCTCAGGGCCAAGGTCCTGTTGCCCCCTCTCAGTTGTTTGTTCAGTGAGTCAATCCCATGTATTGCGATATGCACGACTTCCCTTTGTCCATGTACCTCATTGTAGTGTGTCGCAAAAGGATAATTAGAGTTGGATGAGCGGATAGCTCTCAGATGTTCCTGTATTCTTTCTTTCAGAGGCCGGATAGTGCTTCCAACATAAATGAGACCACAGATACATACAATACAGTACACAACAAAATTCGTATTACAATGTTTTAATTTGTGTGTGACGTGTGTTGTATTGAAAACATCCTGTTTTGTCCTTAATATATCGACAAATGTTGCAGTGGCCACACTTGTAGGTCACCGGTGGGGGTTTGGGCAACCAGTTGTCAGTAGCAGGTGGAATAAAGCGATGGCATAGATGGTCCTGTAACGTTAGTCCTTGCCTATATATGATGCTTGGTCTTGTTGTCAAACCACTCCTGAGTGTATTATCTGTTAGAAGTAACGGCCAGTGTTTGCGAATGGTTTTGAAAATCTGAGTGCTTAGTGCACTGTGGTTTATAATAAGGGAGAGTTGCTCGCTTGTCTTGTCTTTTTTGGAGCTAATGAGGAGGTCGGAGCGTTTGATTTTCTTAATCCTATTACTGGCCTCTTTCAAAGTGTGAGGGTGGTAACCCCTATGTCTAAAACGTAGTTCCATTTTGTGCAGTTCCTCCTGAAAAAACCCATCCTCACTACAGTTTCGGCGAATCCTAGTGCTTTGCCCAAAGGGGATGGACTTTATCTGAGACTTAGGATGCAAGCTGGTAGCATGTAGAATCGCATTACATGCTGTGGGTTTTCTGAATAGTTTAGTACAAATCCTGCCATGGTCAATATAGAGTGTAAGATCAAGGAAATTGATGGAAGACTGACTGGCTTCATATGTAAATCTGATGTTAAAAGTATTCGCATTTAGATGTTGAATGAAGAGCACCAGTGCACATATGTTACCCGACCATAAGATCAAAATATCGTAAATATACCTTCCCCAATACAAGATGTGTTGTGTTAGGGTGGGGGGACAGAATTGCCACACATGTTTTTTCTAAGTATCCCATATAGAGATTCGCAAATGAAGGAGAAAATTTAGCATGCATAGCCACTCCGTGGATTTGGCGATACCAGCAACCATTATGCATGAAGATATTGTTATCTAAGACCGTACCTAGAAGGTCCAGCAACATGTTTGAGTGTTCAATTAGAGAGGCATCTCTGGTGTCAAGGTAATGTTGAATGGCAAGTAAGCCCTCTGTTCTAGGGATGCTAGTATATAGTGAAATAACATCCAGGGTAACTAGGTAGTGACCCTCATTCCATTCAAAATCTTCGACCTTACACAGCAAATCCTTGGTGTCCCTGATATATAAAGGAAGATTGTGGACGAAGGGTGAAGAAAGATGTCAATATATTCCGATAACTTCTCCGTGGGGGAACCTATGCCGGAAATAATGGGTCTGCCTGGGGGGGAATGTCTCTGATTTGTGTATCTTGGGTAAGATGTAAATACAGGGCGATGTAGGTGTTGTGTTGTAAAGATATTTATACTCCATATCTGAGGTGAGATCAAGATCAAGCCACGTTAGCAGTTTTTGCTGTACGCAACTGTTCACCCCCAACATAGGGTTATAGTTCAGTTTCTGATAGGCAGTATTATCAGAGAGTTGGCGATCCAATTCAGAGATGTAGTCTGCTTTATCCATAATGACAATGTTCCCTCCCTTATCAGCTTCTTTGATTACAATATCTTTGTGTGTCTTGAGAGAGTATAAAGCCTGTTTTTCCGCTTTGGTGATATTGTGCATGGAAATAGTCTTTTGTCCTAGATGGTACTGTTCCTCCATGGTATAAAGGTCATTAGTTATTTTGCTATAGAAAGATTCAGTTGCATAGTCCCTGGGTATGACAGGTGTGAATTTCGAAGTGGTTTTAAGACCACTAGGTGCCCTGGTGTTGGGGGCTATGTTTAGGTCAGCAAGAATCTCTGTAAGGGATGGGAGAGAGCCGTCATTATGTTCAATAGACAGCAGGGTTTGGACATCCTTAACATTTTAATGGACTTAGAACTAGAGGTGTTGTAAAGAGCAGTAGCAACTTGAGGTGGAGTGTTGCTGTCTTGGAAGTATTTGTCAAGCTTGCATTTGCGTATAAACTTAAAAAGACTAATATGCAGTTGTGTGAAGTCAGGTAACGCAGTGGGTACAAACCCTAAGCCTTTTTTGAGGATGTTGATTTGTTCAGGATAGCTGTTGATATGTTAACAATCGAGATTAGATTGGGGGTATGTGTCAAGGGGGCCGAGTTACCTGTTACTGTTGTGAGCTGCGAGTTGTCGAGCGTGTAGTGACCCCCTCCGATCTTATGCTTGTACTTGGATTTGTGTTTTCCCCGCCTGATGGTCTTACGGGTACCTCCTCCCTCCTTTGCAATTGTTTTTGCTTACACATTACAGTGAATGCAAAACAACATACCTAAGGTTTGTAAAAAACTGAACACACTATTAGCTAACAATGCTAGCATTTGGGATAAAATCAGCACCAAGAGAGTTCCCAAAGTGTCTTGCAGCGTACTAGAGAATAAAGGGCAGAGATATATATCCATACCTTGAAGATTGGCTAGTAAGAGCAAACTCATACCTAAGATGCAAGCAGAACATTCAAGTTGTGGTGTACACTTTAGGTTTCTCATTGAACATAGAAAAGTCCTCATCAGAACCGACCTGAGAAAAGATTTTCAAGTATAAACTCGATTTAAGGGAAAGCATTCCCCCCCAACGAGAAAAGAACACAATCCCTTCTGGCAGGGAGGCTCCTTTACTGCAAGGGGCAAGCTCTGACAGAGGACAGTGGGGAAACTATCGGGTAAGGTGGCATTCTGCATTCTCTTAATTTCATATGCGAGACTTCAAATGAGACCAGTGTGGGAATGGCTTCAGAATCTATGGTAGCAAGCAACGTGGAGTTGGAAAGATTTAGTGGTTGTCTTGCAGAAGATACAAGAGGAAATTGTGTGGTTGAACAAAAAAACATACTAAGGAAACCATTTCTACAACCAACTCCATCTCTGAACCGTGACCACAGATGCCACACATATGGGATGGGGTGCAAACATGGGATCCCTGAAAATGAGAAATGTGGAAGGAGAAGAATAAGGTGCTACACATCAACATCCTAGAATTAAAAACAATATTTCTATCTTTGAAAGTGTTCCAAAAGCAACTTCTAGGAAAGTTGGTTTTGATTCAAACAGAAAATACATTAATGTTTTACATCAACAAACAAGGAGGGACTCAATCTCCACCCCCCACCAAGGCTAGTTCAGCAACTTTGGAAATGGACAATACAAAGAAACATTGATATTCAAGCAGTGCATTTACCAGGGAAGGTCAGTGTTGAAGCAGACAAACTGAGCAGGCAAGCCTTATGCTCTTTCGAATGTGAGCGCAACCAGAGAGTAGTACTGAAGATCCTTCAGAAGTGGGGCACCCCAACGGCAGATCTGTTTGCAACTCCTCAGAATACGAAATGCCAGTACTTTGCCTCAGGCAACCACACATACGATCACTGGGTAAATGCCCTTTCAGTAAACTGGTTCTGTACATTTGAATGCACCTGTCCCCCAAATTCCACTGTGGCACAAAGGGATAAACAAATGCAAGAAAGTTGCATGACCTTAATGTAATTTGCACCACAGTGGGCAACACAAACCTGGTACTCAGAAATAGTGCAACTAGCTCGGGGAAGATTTCAAAGGCTTCCAAGACAACAGAATGACTCATCAGTGGAAAAGGGAAGGATATTTAACCCTGAACAAGAATCTTCGAATCCAACGGCATGGCTCCTGAAGACTGAGAATTCAAACACATGAAGTTATCAAAAAGACAATGTCCGTATAAAGGGAAGCAAGCAAACCAATAACAAGAAAATGTTATGTGGCAAAATGGAAGAGATATTAACTATGATGTGTAAAGAGTGGATTAGTGAAGCAAATCACAAGGGAAAAGTTTTAAAATATTTAACTCCTCTTCTACAAGAAAGTATAACATACGCATCCTTAAAAGCTCATCTAGCAGCAATACTTGCCTATGCAAGAGGACATGTGTAAAAGTTTTTTCACTGCACTAGTGGTAGAGAGATTCTTGGAAGGACCAAAGAGCGTAGCACCACCAAGAAATGGTACCATCATTCACATGGAATCTAAATGAGGTACTTACTCAACGCATGAGAAAACCCTTTGAATCTTTACACAATGCTACCTTACGGATGATAACTTTAAAAACAGCCTTCCCAGCTCCGTACTTCAAGTGAACCTCTGCACTGCAGGCCTCCTGGCGTCAGCACCTCCTCCCTTTAGTCCAGTGGAGCTCTGATTCGCATCAACCCGTGCCACCACACTCCAAGAGCTCTGTTACTGCATCTCCGTAGTTGGCCTGAACTCGGATGGCGCCATGTGATCAGGATAGTTGCAGTATAAAAGCCTCTGGCTGAAGGAGCCTCGGTGTTGGCCATATTCCGGCTGTGCTACCTAGCACCCTGTTAAAGAAAAGGCCACACCTGGAAGGGGCATCAAACATGGTGGAATCAGAACATCAATAACATTAGAAGAGGCCTAACAGCGAAAAAAAATCAAATTGTGGGGATTCCCTGGCATGAAGTGGGATCCGCTCTCACAGACCGTGCGAGGTTTGTTAGACACAGCTCAGAGACATCTGGATGTTTTAATCATACACCTGGAGGAAGGGGGGTAACGATCTGGCCACGGTGGGGATAAAGAGTCTGCTAAGTGAGATCAGACAAGATCTTATGGAAATAACAAGGTTATGCTGCAACACCACCATCACGTGGTCTGAAATAATCCCCAGGACAAAGTGGATAGGGGATTGTTCAAGCAAGGCAGTGGACAACTCCAGAAGGAAACTGAACATTGCAGTCTGCAAATGGGCTTGAGAGCATACGCCACGGCTTGATCCACCCCAGACGACCGGAGATGTACACACCAGACGGCGTGCACCTATCATCAGTAGAAATGGAGATCGTCTTGGCAAACCTGGCCGCAGTGATGGCACAGCCAGGCTGCCCATAATTTTAAATAAAAAGAGAGGTGGGTTGTGGGGTGGATACCTGGAGACGTAAGCCTCTCAGGCAGCATGGCGGAAATTATAGACGTTTTTACCAAAATAATCGCTAGGCACACCCAGTAAGGCAGTGTTCAGATGTAAGGCCACACACCTGGGGATGCCTTATGGCAGGGTGAAAAGAGGCCAGCTAAGGGGAGTAAGCGGATCACAGCACCCGCAGCCCAGACCCTCCAGGACGGATGGCAGGTCACAGAGACACGCCAGGTAGTGAGTTAGGCCTAATCCAAAAATTAGAAACCACCTCCTCGGAGAAACATGGTCAAATGAACACTATGGACTGAGCCCCCTCAGAAAAGAAATGAGATTGCCTACAGACAAAATGGGTCAAAGAGACATGACAAACAGATGCCAGGACTCGAGGGCCGATCAGTCACTGCAATTTCTGATTTTATATTTTGAATTTATTTGAAACGGATTGTTCTTGATTTATGAGACCACCAACTAAGTTTGATTATTGTATTAACATAATTGTGATTTAATTAGCAGTGAAATTAAGGCCTCTCCACATCAACTGAATTTAAATACTTATGGGCAATTACACATGTCTATATCAATAAAAGTGGGCAAGTTATTTCCACTAATAAGTGTGCACAGTGCTTGGTTGTTTTGGGAAATATAAAATACTGAAGTGAGACAAGTGCGGGAGTTAAAGGAACCTTTAGGAACTTTAAATCATCTAGCTGTAAGACAGTCATTGTTTTCCTCAAGCCTGCATGAAGACCATTGGTTATGCTGGAGGATAGGCTACACCATTTGTTCAAGTGCAAGGAAACTGAAGTCTGCTTCAGCAACTAGTTCACTGTTGTCCCTGCCCAATAGTTATTGTGATTATTATCTCTGTGTCCTAGTTGATTTTTTTCAATAGCAGTCATTTCATCATCAGTCTCTCTCGATCAAATCAATTTAAAAACACGTTTGAGTGGATAAGAGATCATTAATTAAATTTGGTTGCCAGTCCTTTGTGGTGCACAGAGGCCCAAGCTCCTATTTATTCACTCTGCTGCATACTGTGGCCCTTTATATTTCCCACACTCCATACTGACACCATCCTGTTAAACATGTGATGTATGCAACAATGAAAGTAAAAAGGGTAATATGAATATATTGCTTTCTGTGTTATAAAGTGGTTATGGAGGGAGACATTGTGTCTGGTCAGCGCAGTCCAAGACCGACCACTTTGTTGTCACAAGATTCTCCGTTATGCCCATAAACAGTAGAATATCGCTGTACGTATGATAACCAGTTACCCTAATTGCATTATATTTTTAGGTCTCGCAAAGCTACTGTTCCTCATTTCTCACCTGCCTCATCATTTCTAAAATATTGATAATAAAAATACTTATGTATGCATACACAAATACAAAGACATCGGCTAGCCCTCTTCATCCATTGGTCCATTCAAGTGTTAGTCATTTTTCTTTCACCCTCTATGGCTTAATGTCTGGCAAAAGGTGAGTCCATTTCAGTCATGTTTACTGTGATGACTGCATTTTGCGTGTTCACATCCACCTAAAAAGTAATCTACTTAATTGCTAGAGTTGCTAGGCAAATTCCTGCCTTTATTTCCATTTTCGTTATTGTGTTTAATGTATTTTTTTTATTTTTTTTTACAGTTGCTCATTTTTAATTGCTTTTGTAGGCCTATTCATGAAACTTTTAAAGAGTATTTTATTCTTGATTACTTTTATTCTTATGTCTAGTGCATTAAGCCAGAACTGTTGGCTTTGCAAATGCCTGTTTTCTTTAAAAAAAACACAACACCTACCTACTGGGGAAGCATTTTCTAGCATTACTTTTTTTTATTTTTGCTTCCTTTTAAAATGAACAATGGAAAATATAGACACTAGATAGGCGTTTAAATGTTTTGAGTGCAAAATGCTATACTGGTACTGCAGTTTTTAAGACTTACAAAGGACTCGCAACCTTCCCATCAAGCTGTGCGTTCTCAGAGGCCATTTTTTTTAAAGGATATATATATATATATATATATACATATATATATATATATATATATTTTTTTTTTTTTGTTAGATGGAAACCGTTTTACTTGTGGGGAGTGGGGGAGGCTATGCCATCACTGGAAATGTATCAACATTTTCTTTTATTTTGGTGTAATTTCTTTGGAGGCAGGTGCACCTTTCTTTTTTTTCTCTTGAACTGTAAACTTTCTTCAATGCCTGAAAGGAAGTGCATGAAAACTGATTCATCTGCCTTCTGACCCAGTAGATTTCCAGACAACATTGAGATGTCTTGCTCAAGGATGGCATGTGGGAAGTAGAGAAGGAGGTGTGTTAGGACCAAATAAGGGCAGAGATCAGAGTAGCTGTCATGTCACCTTTAACAAGGTGAGGGAGTCCTCAACTTGAGGGTACTCTGGGTGTGACAAGGCTTGATACCTCATTTAGACT
Source organism: Pleurodeles waltl (assembly GCF_031143425.1). Classification (NCBI taxonomy): domain Eukaryota; kingdom Metazoa; phylum Chordata; class Amphibia; order Caudata; family Salamandridae; genus Pleurodeles; species Pleurodeles waltl. The sequence goes on from NC_090445.1 coordinate 1,440,454,987, forward strand.
CTGACTTTACATCCCATCATTTTCATTCCTGGTTGATGTCAATGTTTTTAATGACTAGATCTCACTTGTCTGGACACTAGAAGTGGCGCGGTTTAACTTAATGATGTTTGCCATCGGTAACCATCTCCTTGCCAAGAGCCTTTGGACTTCAGCGGAAGTACCATCAAGGGGGTTGTACCTCGACATCTAGTGAAAAGATGAGGTATTGGAGGTGCATCCTTGAGGGTCGTCCTCTGGAGCCTCAGCCCTCCACAGAGGGCCCCACTCCTAGCCCTGGCAGAAGATGACTTGCCTGCCAGAACAAGAGTTACACAATTGCATTGCAGCCTCATACAATGCCTAGTGTTACAGTCGCTGTCCGAAATCCACATCCTTCCGTGCCAGTGATATCGAATCGTTCTGTGCTCCCTTTACCTCCTCCAGCTGCTATAAATAGATCAAGGCAGCAGAAACGACGTGCCCGTAAGGAGGATGAAGAACCTCTCAAATAAGAAAGACATTAATTCATGCCATTTCAAGGGAAGAAGACTGTGAACATAACAGAAGTCCATGGCATTCGAGGCTTCTGTTCTTAGGAAAGATTTTCTTCCTACTAGGGAAGGGAGATCATTCATGGATGTTTGTATTACATCTTCTACATTTCTATTCCTGCCCTATACTCATTTGAGTCTGTCCTTTCTTGTCTAACTGCATTTTTAATATGTTGTGTGGTGCGTTCTCTGGAACCCATTGCCTCATGAAATTGAGGTTTAACACAAACTCCAATTCATCCCACACGTAAGCATGCTGCTGAGGAAATATTTTGGGGTGTACAATTTTAGGTGTTTCCCAGGCCCACAAGTGTAATACTAGTTCTTTAACCTGGATATCATCCTGTGATCCATAAGCAACTCTTCTGCTGCTCAGATTTCCTAAATATTGTTTAAATAAAACGTGTCTTGATCCTTCCACTGTTACCTTTAAAAGCAGTTTCTCACTGACCTAGCATTGCATGATGATATAGATGTCCATATATGTTCTGTAATTCTTCAAGCTGAGTTGTCTGTTTAAGACTGAGATGGAGTATATAATATTATGCCTGTCTACGTTTTCCTTTATAAAAAGGTGTTCTCGTTGTAAATGTACTTTTCGGATATAATGTTGTTTTAAAGGTTAAAATGTCTCCTATGGGTAGATTTTCTTCTATGTTGTTTTTTTTCAAGTTAAAAATCTACTTAAAAACTGTTCCATGAAGATATTCTAATGTGTATGGATTGTGAGCGAATACCGATGACAAGCCGCTAAGACTGCTAGACGCCAACATTTCCTTCTCCAGCCTAACACGTGATAATGTACGGTGTCAGCAGCAAGTGAAGTGGTACTTCCAGATGTTTAAATGGCTGTATGACCCTTTGGCGCTAGAGCTGTGTTTAAAGCTTCTTAATGGTTCCTGTGCTCTCACCTTGCTGTGGTAAGATGGTGGGAAATATGGCGAGATCTCTAACAATTCGTGCATTAATTGTGAAACAATTTTTGGAAGCATACCAGTTACTCTTAGGTTACTCACTCTTTCCGACTATTGTAGCTGTGTCTGGGGGCGCTGAGTGTTAATCCTTTTTTGCTTGTTAGTCTCTTCGGATAGCCAATCTTCACTTATCCTACTTGTAGCTGTAAGTCACTGTACTTTGTGTATTCCAGGATAATATGCTTTTTTGTGACTCCTGCGACCGAGGCTTCCACATGGAATGCTGTGACCCACCACTGTCCAGAATGCCAAAAGGTAGGATTCTGTAGAAAGATGTGATGGGGCTCTAGGGTTGGTTGGGCTTAAGGCTTGAAGTTGTACTGCATTGCTGCTTGTTTAATATACATCAGGCCCTTTATGGACAAAGGAATCCTACAGCATAGATGAATCTTTAGTGCTCCGCCGCAGCTCCATAGACTTTTGAATGAATAAGGGCGCCTTTTCCGTAGCATCTAAAAACCATATATGAACTAAAAACACAGCCTGGCAGTAGACCACTTGTTCGCCAGGAGATGCGGCTCAGATCTGAGTTGCTGAATTAGCCTTCAAATAAGTGACTTATATACTTTGTTGAAATATTAATTTGATTGTTTTTCTCACAGGCATATGGATTTGTCAGGTCTGCAGTCCAATGAGACAGGGGAAAAAGTTCCTCCATGAGAAAGCTGCTCAGATAAAACGACGATATGCAAAGCCTCTTGGTCGGCCGAAAAACAACATAAAGCAACGAATGTTGTAGGTTCTAGTTTTCTTCAATTTTCTCCACACCTGGCAATCTTGGTTTGCAAATGTATATTTCTGATATTGTTTTGCTTGGAGTATGTGCACACTGCATGTGGTGTGTAGCCTTTGGTGGAGTTTGGATGCTTCTGCCTGGGTTTTGTGAGGGAATGAGTCGTGATGGTGGTATGGTGTTTGGGGGAGCGTGGGGGAGAATCAAGAGTGTTCTGTGTGGGTAGATGTACTATTATGGACTTGTGTTGTACCTTGATGTATCTTTGGCACAAAGGTGCTTGGAGTTGGTGTTAGCTGTTATGGCTTTTTTGTGACTTCATAATCCTTGATTAGGGTTTTTTAGTAGCTGAGTGTCTAGATTTGTTTGGCTTTCACCACTGCCACACCTAGGGATGCCACACATCGATGGTCGAGGTGCATTGACAGAACTGTGTGTGAATTCCAGTACTTAAATGTCTTTGTTATGGCATGTCTGGAATCAAATGTGGGTATGGCTCTGTGGTTCTCAGTACCGAAAGACGAGGGGATGCCGCAGGTTTAGAATTTGCGATACATTGCCATAGCTGTGCTTGGATATCAGTACTAGGGTTATGAGGACTTTACCAGTCAGGATGGAGTTATATTATCAAAGCTGTGTATGGGTCTCCCTTCTGTTGTAGGAGTTTATGTAGAAAGTGGAGGATTGAGGTGCATTTGCAGGGCTGAACCTGGGCTTCTATTGGAATTCCAGGGGAACTACAGGTCCGCATTTAAATGTATTGACAAAGCAGCCGGAATTTTTCATTGATGCTAGGTGGTGGTGTGCAGGTTAGGAATAGAGATGTTTAAAATTATTATGCCCAGGAACTTTAGAGAAACAATTTTTGTTGGTGTAAAATTGTGCAGTTTATTTTTGCGTGGAACTGTTTCGAACAGAAAACGTCTCACAGGAGAGATTTTTACATTGTCTGTCCCTTTTATAATGACTTGTGTCCCATTTAAGCGTGACACACATGTTCTGTTGTCATGCAAGACACCCCAAAATTGATTCAAAGAAATTTACCAGAATTTTTACAAAATTGAACGCTAAAATGTTTGCAGGCAAGAAGGCTTATTTGTGGGTCCCAGTTTTTGAATCTCAGGGATACTTTGTGCCTAGATTGAGACATGTTGGCAAGACTGTGTGTAGCTTAGTACAGTATTTCAAAATTTTGGTTTCCTGGTCCATCCTGTCTGTGGGCCTCAGTTTGCTATGAGTGGTTGATCGGTCAGGAATGAGAGGTGTGTCCTTGAATATCTCTCTGTATTGAAATGGAGTACTTCGTCGCAGACACGTGTAGGTCCCTGTACTGCATCATTATGAGGCAGTCTCATAGGAAGAGCGTTTTGGGAATCCTCAGTACTGCAGTAGCAGATTACACGTCGGGTTTCAGCGCATTGGGAGAGATGCATGCATGCGTCTCTGTTAAAGGGGGCGCTCCAGGTCACCAAGCTGTGTCTGTTTGAAATAGCGGGAGGAAATGTGGGTGAGTATTACGATGGACTGTAAAGGTGTTCATGGGTCCGACGCTAGTGAATAAGACATAGTTCTCGACGTTGGCTTTGCAGTGGCGCTGCTGTATGTGGCCCTTGGCGCTGCATTTTAGGTTTATAGTGTATCGGAGCTGGACTGCTACAGTGCCTCTCTTTCAGTACTGAACTAGCAGGTGGTTAACAGGTCAGGACTGAAATGTTTATAGAAATGGATCTGGGTGTAACGTAGTTCACTTGTCTGGGCAAGGTGCATTGTCTGAAAGTGTCTTGAACAAGTCTGCGTTGGTGGAACACTGTTCAGGTTTCATTGTTTGCTGTAGGAAACGATTGAGGTACCTTGGCAGTGTCCTATTTTGCGATTCCCTATGCCCCAGCAACTTCCAAGGCACAAGGCCAGGAGAATGGCGCACTGGCACAGCTCAGAGCGGTTTATCATAGTCTCCGTACTGCAATAAAAGATGATGTTCCTGGTCAGGATTGAGGTGCAATGCTGTATGTAGCAGCAGCGCTCTGTCAATAGTGAGTTGCACTGGCAGAGAGCTGTGTGTAGGTCTCAATGCTGGAATCGCGTCTGCTTACTACAGGTCATAGGTTTAACCTTAGCATGCCATTAGCAAGGGTTTATGCCCAAAGTGAGCTGCACTAGCAAAGCTGTGTGTGCAAGTCTCCGGTAGAGCTGCGTGTCGGTCAGTGCTTGCCTCAGCCATTAATCCTTTGTGAGGTGCGAAACTTGGCTCTTAAGTGGCTTGTCTCCCTCGCTGCGATCCTTTGCCTGCGACATCTGCTCTTTGTGGTGGTGTCATGTGACCTGGCCCCTCCACTGCCCTTCATCTTGCCGTGCCCCTGCGCTGCCCTTCATCTTGCCGTGCCCCTCATGCTCAGCTGGCTTTGCTTAGGGGGAGATAGTCGCCCTGCTCGCGATTAGCTGCTGCGCTTCAATAACAGGCAGTAAGGACTTCACTTGTGTGCAAGCTCCCTCCGTCTGCTAAGCGCCCCGTGACATGTCACACGCTGAAGTGTTGCTTAGCTCAAGCTTTGGTTTTCACTGTGTTCTGCTGGTTACCATGGGGACTTTGTTGCTTAGCAAACAAAGATGGTGATGGCGAGGAATAAATATTTATAGATCGCTCCTCAGTGATGCAATGATTTTAGAAGACTCCTGGTAGCACTTGTATCCTTGTTTCATGACTGCTGCTGCTTGTGTTTTGAATAGTGTGGTGCTTAAAATGATATTGATTCCTGCTCATTCTTCAAACCTGTTGTGTTTCCCTACGTAGGTCTGTGACCAGTGATGAAGGATCCATGAGTGCGCTCACAGGAAGAGGGTCACCTGGTAGGAGTCAAAAGATTAAAGTCTGTACCACATCTCCATCTGGTCATGCTGCATCTTTGAAGGACGCAAGCAGCAGCTTGGCTGTTAAAGACCCTGCCCAGCCTGGTGCCATCCCCAAAACCACCTCCACCTACCTACCTGCCGCTACACTTAAAGTTAACAAGAAAAGCAAAGGGCTCATTGACGGCCTGACTAAGTTTTTCACTCCATCACCCGATGGTCGCAGATCGCGTGGTGAATTCGTAGACTTCTCCAGGCACTACCAACCGAGGAAAATGCGCGCTCAGAATGAGTCTCTCACTCCTCATGTGTTGGCTCCTGACACCAACCAAAAGCTCACCTCCCCACTGCCTCTTCTACCTCCCCCTAACCCTCTGCCTGCTCAGAGTCCCCGTTCTCAAATGTCCAGTACCTCCAACTCCTCTAACTCCCCTCAGAGTTCTTCCAGCCCGTCAAGCGCACCCTCCTTCAGCAGCTTACCCAATAACAGCCAGCTGAAGGGACTCTTTGATGGACTTTCTCATATTTTTACCACTCAGGGACAGTCTCGACAAAAGGGACACCCAAGCTATGCACCGCCGAAACGTTTGCGCCGTACAACTGAATTTTCTAACTCCAATTCTCACGCCCTTTTCTTTGGAAAAAAAGATATTAGAAGTAGGTTTATGACTCGCCCTACGGCCTCTGGGTGGGCAGCCTTGGCGAGAGGCTGTACTTATAAAAGCATTGCTCACTTCAAACGAACAACGTTCCTTAAAAAGCACAGGATAATAGGCAGATTAAAGTGTAATGTGACCCCTCAGAAGGGGACCCCCTGTCCGGGCAAGGGGAGCTTGACAGACGGAAGGATTAAGCCTGATCAGGATGATGGTAAGCAAAGGCCAACGCCCGACCAACCTGCGTCCCGTCTCAAGCAAAAAGAAAAGAACGTCAAGCTCTTTTGTCACATTAGGTCTTATCTTGTTTCTCTTGCTCCTACTTCACTTTTGTGTGGAAGCAAACCCACTGTGACCTTTTCTTTAATGCTAACTAAACTTCCCAACAAATGTACGTTTTCCAACTAATACTTCTGTTGTTCCTTTGCATCTGTAGTGGCAGTAGGACTCTCCTCACTCAAGCCCTCAGTGCCTTCATAACATTGCTTATGGCTTTTGTAGTATCGCATGAGTAGCTCCTTCCATTCCCCCTCGCTCCTCTCGGCAGAAGTGCCGGGCTGGTTATGTGCTGTCCGTGCTTACCGTTCTAGAGTCATCGGCGTTGTCACTCTCCGTTCTCTCGTCTGCTCCATCGCTTTGCCATGACAAGTTCATCCTGCTAAAATCTCAGCCAGCCTTGGTCTGTCCCTCCTCTGTGTCGAGTTCTAATAGAAATGTTTTATCCGCAAGACATGTTTGTGATGGAAGTTAGCTTTATGAACTCTGGCAGTTCTAGTGTTCTGTCTGGGCCGCCAGTGCTGGGTGCGCTGTGGAGATGGCGTAGTTAAGGCACAAGGTCAGACACAATCATGGCTGCCGGTACTATGTTGCTGGTCCATGCCCACGAACTGCTCACTGTACGCTTTGCCTGGGCAGCAGTCTAAGAGTGATTATTTTGTGTTTAAAAAGGTTGCATATGAAGGTCTTGGCCTCCCACCCATCATCCTCCTTTGTCAGGCCCACACACGATTCTGTGGAGCCAATGGATGTTTGAGGGAGTGGGTGATGTAAATTACGGGTTGTCAGTGGAAGGTTGTATTTGTGTAGTGCACTGGTTGTACACTTAAAGGTTTTTTATTGGGTGTGGTTCGGGTGAGAGGGAAGAATCACCAGTTTGCTTCTTATATTTAAAAATGATGGAATAGGTTTTATTTCACTGTTAACTCGAACTGCCATTGCAAACTGTGGGAACATGCTATGCATTTTAGAGTGTTGTAAGTTTCCAATAGTTTAAAAAAAAAATGTATTAACTGTTACTGAAAATTATGGCCCCCATTGTGACAAAACACTGGGGCTTACATGTCCACCTTTGTGTGATTCTGTCAGTGACCAAGTGAAGCTACTTTATTGCCGGTCAGGGCTTGTTGGTTACCCACACCACCTGTGCCTTGTTTCTTCATGCATTAATGCATTTCTTTAGCCATTTGGATTGAGGCTAGTTCCTTCATCACCTCTTTTCACTGTGACCACCCCTTCTCTGTCAACCTGCATTTGGTTGGGGTTTGCTGTGTCACCTATACATTTACCGGTGATGCCTCCACCACATATACTAGAACAGGGGATGGCACACCGTATCTTCGTCTCCAGGAGGTCCAAGCTCCACTTTAACGTCTCCAGGTGATCCTTTTACATTTGCATGAGATCTCTGCTCCACCTCAACATTTTCAGGGATTCCAACTGTAAACGTGAGAGACCAGTATTTCCATCTGAATAGACATCTATAAACAGTTCTTTGCTCTAACTATATGGTGGTTGATCCATGTATGGTTCGTTAGTCGTTTCTCCAATCTCGGGCTAGATAGCATAAAGGACCCTTTAAAAAACTTTTTTTTGTAGTTCTTGGCAGTGCAGAATGTGGGGCGCAAACCTTTTTTTAAACGGATCCCATGTTGCTGGGCTTTCAAAGCAGTCAAACACTAGTTTTTCAAACGTTAAAACATCAGTTATGGCATAGTCTGAATTCTAACGTAAGTGATTAGTTCATAGAAATGGAGCATATTTTGTTTTGCGCTTTTATGTAGTGCTGCAAGATATTGGCATGGCAAATCATTTTGCATTAGGCAAAGCCCATCTTCCATGGGTTCAGACGTATGGCCATGTTTGCTTAAGCCAGAACCAGAATAAGCTGAAAAGTGAAGAATTACTTTCAAGAGGTACGGGGAATAGTCAAGCGTACTTAATAGAGGAACATTGCTGAACACTATTCTGAAATCTGGGATAGGCTGGGCAATGGATGGGGTGAAGTCCCGGACAGTGTTTAGTGGTTTTATTATTGCATAAGAGTGACAGTTGAAAAAGAAGGGTCTTACAGTTTTTAATAATAATCTAAGTTTTCCTGCCGAGGGAAACGTTGAAAGTGGTGAATAATGATCTAACCCAAGGAGAGAGCTGGTTATGAGAGCAGAAGGACTAGTGTGGAAAGATTGGAATCCAGTTGAAGATAATATAAAATGAAAAAGGAAGACAAAGTCGAATAAATTCGGTCTTTGGAATGACCAAAGTCACCTAGACAGTTATTCTTCCCGGGAAGGTCATTCAATTTTTTAACAGTTTGACAGCCTAATATTGAATTCTGACAAATGCAACTTTTAGACATCTCCCATGGATTCTTGGAAGTGTAGAGGCATGAATGTGATAAAGGACAAAATTGGGAGGATTCCATCAGCATAAAGTGACGCAGCCTGAGAAATGGTGAGTCGTTCCAGAACTTTGCAACAAATGCCCGTCTGATGAGGCATAAATGAAATCACTGCCCTGTGGTCAGTTGTCAAACATTACTGACCGATTAAGAGTGCGAGCAGGGCTGTAGAAGACATAATGAAGTCTTGAAGAGTAGCATCCGTTGTACTATATGAGGGTTGTAATCCAGAATCCTGAGAGGTTGTCGGAATCGGTGTGTGCTTCATGGTTTTCAGTGGGAATACCCAAGGCAGTTGATGCCGGAAATGGTGCAACAGTTATTTAGATTGAGATTACCATAAGCCAGTTCTCTGAGAGGTGTACATACTTGTTCACATTTGATATAGTTTGGCAAGAGAACGTTTGAGAGCTACTGATAAGTAACCATTGTTTACTAAAGGTTTAGGCAGTTTTTTGATGAATTGCCATGATATAGGATCGCCCATGTAAGAATTTGGTTCATGGTCAAGAAAAGGCTGCAGAATTGAGGCGTTTGAAGATAAATTCAAGAATGCGCTCTTGGTGGAATGTGCTTGGTGAGAGCTTGTAGGTAGAGAATTTACATTGTTCTGAATTTTATGAAAAAGTTGGCATATTCCCCAAGCCTTGTGTTCGTACTCTGTTAGGTTGAAATTAAATACATGTTGTAGTTAGTTACATTGCTCTGACGCTGAAGCCCCTACTCTGTGCTTTTTATAGCAGACCAGCACAGCTAATTTTAATACTTTGCTAAAAGTTACAGGGTGAAAACCTCACTCATATTTTGTGAAATGCAAAGCGTAGTTTTACAACATAATTGCATGGCACTTTTGAACCTTAGTCGAGGGGTAGAAATTAGTGCACAGAATTATTTTGATTGTGTTCTTGGGACTAATCGCTATTGGACCTGATCGGAGGCTGCATTAAAGACACTATCTGCTACTGTCAGTTTTCCAAAGGCTAAAAGTAGAGTAAGGTGGTCATAATGAGGTCAGTCTCCGAGCACCTTGACTAGGAATCCCACTTCATGAAACAAAGGCAACATATTATTGGCTATGCCTTGTGAAATAACGCAGGTGTGCCACTTCTGACTTCCTTGTGTCAAAATTACCAGTTCTGATAGATGTAATGCTTAGCACTGGGGTTAAGAGGATCAAAGGGACCATTTTCATCACTTTCCAGAACTTCTGTGTGCCTGATCACTGTAATGCGCAGCATGTCTGTCAGTAACAGCATACCTGCTGCTATACCAAACTTGTAAAGCTGTCCTAGCAGGCTGGACGATATCTTTGTGAATCAAATGTGAATACTTTGTTGAATTGTGGCTCGTGTAAATCTTGAAGTGAAAGTTGGGCAGATTGTGTAGGAACTCTGCCTATCTTCTGTCCACCCCCACCCCCACCCCCCCCTCCCTAAGGAGACCTGGTGAAAAGGAAGCTCATTAGGCCACTGGGCTTCTCTGGATTGTTACTGTGATTTGTGTGTAACATTTCCTAAAGTTGGACCCTGATCCAGAGTTGTCTGCAATGCTTAGTTGATCAGCCAAATCTATAGGCGATCCCAAATCATGTCTTTCTTATTTAGTTGGCGTGACAGAGCCCCAGACTCCTGAAAAACTTGCCCCATGGGCATTAGGTGTTAAAGTCATCATTGTTTGAATTATTGTAAGCAGTTGTGTATCTCTTTATGGGCAGAGGGCATCTCTACGTCTCGTTGTCCCCTCTAACTGCTTCCCTTTTACCTTTAGAGGGTACATTACACGGTCTCGGTGTGCAGTCACTTTTTTTTTCCTCTCCCAGTATTGTGTCCCTTGTTTCCATTATTAGTGTTTTGATGTGCAGTGGGATCTCCCTTATTTTATCTCAGTCTAAGTTGTTAGTGATTGGAGCCTTTATTGATAGCATGCTTTGAAGTGCTTTCTTACGTAGAGGACATACGCTTTCAGTGATGCTAGGTCTCCACAGCCAGACCCAGAACCACTGCATAGCGGTCTGTTATAGGAGACATATTGGCCAAAGATGTGTTCACTCACCTACCTTTTGATTTAATGCTTCTGCTTGTACCTAGCGTCAGAGCTCCACCAGAGGAGCTTTGTCAGTTTAGACAGTACCAACAATATAATTCACCACCAAATGTTTGCAGATCACCAGCATCTTTAGCCCAAGAGCCAACAGTCAGTCACAGCTGAGGAAGAAGGGAGCAATAGACTTGTCATGCTTGCACAGAATCCGTGTTGGCCTGTTGATCTGGCACCAGCTGCTATGGCCGGCAAGTATCTTTCACATCTGAATTGCTTTCCCTCCCATCTAGGAACCTGACTAGGTTTTCCATTGATGGTATGCATTGGCATCATTTTCTTCTATATCGTAGCATTGGCATCATTTTCCTCTATATCGTAGTGTGTGTATATTGACCTGCAAAGTGCAAGCGAGCCTTACTGACCACTTATCTCGCCCTTCCCACTAGCAGGTGTTCCACTGTCCTTGACCTGGAAACACGACCTCCAGCAGGGCAGTTGTTTTATTTTGAGGCACTTGAAACGTAGGCCAGCATTTATATTATCTGGGGCTATTGGCCCTCCCAGTTGCTACCTGGAACCTAAGTTGTTTTCACTGATAGAAGGGAGGGTAGGCTGCTTGACAGACATTCTTTTGTTTTAAACCTTTGGCTAGATTGACCTTTCAGCATTTCAGCCCCAGTATCCCTGAAATTCCTTCAGCCATTACATGGATCCTATTGAACTCACAATAGTCTGCTGCTTTATTTACCTCCCTACCTGGAAATCAAATATTTGCTAGTGTCTTCAACCCAACGCTGTTCAACGTGTTTTAAAAACTTTGATAAATTGCCTTTTCTAAGAATATATATAAATAATATACACACACATACAATTGTTTTGCTCCTTACCAGAAATAAACAATATTGCCTGCTGATGTACCATTAATACCCACAACCCACTTTCTAAACATCCTAATACTGGAAAAGATGACTTTAGGGGTTGATGGCCTACGAGAAAAGTATTTAATGTTTATGATCAATTTGTATAGAAGGTAGCATCACTTAGATTAGGTAGGAACATCAGATGAACAGCTTTACTATACTTCCACCCCCAACCTTTTCTCTCATCTTGTGTACTTAGTCTTCTTGCATCTTTAAAATGGTGGTCAGAGTGTACACTCATAACCTTTCTTTTTCTCAAAGTCTACACCTCTATTTATCCCCCCTTTTTTCTCTCCGCATAAGATGCTGCAGTTTTAGGGCATGCAGCTGTATGAAGGGTGCCTTCTCCTGTTCCATGAAATTTGGATTCCCTCTGCGTCTCCTTCTGAAATGGGGGGGGGGGACCTCCTGTCCTTAAAACATTGGCTAAAATCTTAAACTTAAAACTTTTTACTATCGCTCTAAATTTGTAATTTAGGAAATAACTAAAAACCTGCCTGTTTATGGAGGCTTACTAGCCTTACCTCTTCAGGGTGTACATTAAGCTTGATTCATACACCTGTTTCTTGGTGCGAAGTACAAGAAGGGTATGTGCACTCTAAGTCCATTGCAACATAACATAACAAAAGACCATCTCTGGCAAAGCCCAATGTCCTTTCTCCCACACCCTGCAGTGCATCCACCACACTTCTGTAAGACACAGATTGCTTATGCTGTGAGACTGCAGGGCTCCTGGATAAGGTAGGTTAAATATGGGGACAAGTGGCACTCTACTGTAGCCCCATGCATCTCCTTGAGGAAGAAATTAGTTAACCCAGGAAGTAAAGGGAGGTGTCCACAAAGAACCAATTAAATTGATGATGGCAGTCATGTCCAAAAGTCAAAGTGAACCCTTGACAACATCTTATTTGCCAGCTTGCTTTACTGACCCAGGAGTCTAATGCTGCAGCATACTTCATGGGATTATATCTACTAGCAGCCAATTTTGAGGCTCGTGAAGATGAGCCTGTTAACCGATCCAATAGATAATCAGAATGCTGGCTTCTACGGGCTATACCTGACCTCTGTTGCTTTATTTAAGGTATTCAAGAGGATTATTACTGCCTACCCAAATACTTAAATTGAATCCTCCCTGCTGCTTGCCACTAGTCATTGATTTTTTTCAAATAGCTCAGAGACCCCTTGGCCCTAATGGAGATTGAACAACAGAGTTTGCATTGGCAAAGTACAGTGACTTTGAACTTGAAATGTCTGCTGTAAGATTTCACTTCATCAGAGTCAGTACTTTCCCACTTTCAACAACGTTTTGAAGCTGCTAGATGACTTCCTCAAACACTGCGTACATTTTCAGTGGATGTAATGATCCCCATTATCTGGTTGGTTGAGTAAAGAAAAGGCGCTCATTAGAGAATGAACGTCCCACATGTACATGGCTTTGTAGCTGCTGAGATTAATTGGATGCAAGTCCACCCAGAGAGATCCCAGATCAGCACCAGCAGATAAAATCATTTATTTTCCATTATCACTCTTTTTTAAGAAGCTAATTCAGATTCTGAGCTCATAATAATGATTTTAATTTGTGCCATGATCTTACCACAGCTCACTATGTTCAATCTCTACAGGAATTTTACTGGTGTGCTCCGCAGATTGCAGCCAGTCCAGACGATTATTTGTTGATGGCATGCATAAAGCTGCTTGACCACATCACTCTAGCTATTTGGACTCCTGGTGCTCTCCGGAGCATGCTTTAAATGTTTGTGACTCATTCAGAAAGTCCATTGGAATAAGGGCCTAACTAACTGCAGAGTTTGGCTTAAATATCTCCATGTCTATCTGCAGTGCTTCTGCTTCATCAGAAGTGTCGTACAGGTGCTGTAAAGTGAGACTGCTGGAGTTCCAAACTTGGTATGAAAACCTTTGTTGCTTAGCAGGCCTTCTATTGGCCCTCTGTTTTGGGTTGTAAGGAAGAGCCTTGGGTTTCATCTTACCAGGCATCTTTTTCATTGTACTGTTTTATTTTGTTTGTTGCCATGCACGCTTTGGGGTGCATGGGTTCATTCAATAAACTTTCCTTAACTGGGTCCATTTCAGTGTGCATGGCTACTTGCTTTGTGAATTGATGCGTACTACCTTATTTCTCTTCCAGGGGATCCTCATCAGTAGTCAAAAGCACTGAATATTCCAGCACTCTAGCGGGGAGCCCAGAGCACATAACTTATATATATTGTCTTTATCATTTAAAAAACATTTTAAAAACATATACATAATTTAAAAAATGAGTAGGAAAGTGCTCTCTTTCTTGGCATGGTTGCCCCATTTTCTGCCTGTTGCCAGTGTGTTTGACTGTGTCCTCTGGGATCCTGCTAACCAGGACCCTAGTGGTTATGCTCTCTCCTTTAAATCTTGGTAACTGTACATTTATCTTCCCACATTTGGCATACTGGTCCCACCATGTAAGTCCCTAGTGTATGGTACCCAGGACATTGGGGTACCAGGGGATCCCTATGGGCTGCAGCAGTTATTCTGCCACCCATAGGGAGCCCATGTCATTGCAGCCTACATGAAACTGGTGCATGCACCAGTTTTCACTACGGGTCACTGCACCAGGTCACTGTAAGTCACCCCTATGCTAGGCCCCCTCTGCCCAGAGGACAGGGTGCAGATACCTGTGTGTGAGGGAACCCCTGCACTAGCAGAGGTGCCCCCACGAACTCCAGCTCCATTTTCCTGGACTTTGTGAGTGCGGGGACGCCATTTTACGTATGTACTGGTCATAGGTCACTACCTATGTCCAGATACATAATGATCACTCCGAACCTGGGCATGTTTGGTATTAAACAAGTTGGAATCATCACCCAATACTGTTACAAGTATTGAAAGTATGATTCCTTGCACTCTGGGGTCTCCTTAGAGGGCCCCCAGCATTGCTACCACCAGTCTTACAGGGTTTTCCAGGGAGCTCAAGCTGCTTCCACCACTCAGACAGGTTTCTGCCCTCCTGCTGCTTGATCTAATCAAACCCAGGAAGGCAGAACAAAGGATTTCGTTTGGGAGAGGGAGGTAACACCCTCTCCCTTTGGGAATAGGTGTAACTGGCTTTGGAGTTGTAGCCTCCCCATGCCACTGGTATGCTTTGAAGGGCACATTGGTGCCCTCCATGCATAAATCAGTCCACACCAGTTCAGGGATCCCCAGTCCCTGCTCTGGCACGAAACTGTTTCCAAGGTTGGCAGGGAACTCTGAGAGCATCTGAGTGGCCAAGCCGGGCAGGTGACATCAGAGCCCCTTCCTGATACGTGCTTACCTGGCTTGGTAACCAATCCCCCTTTCAGGGCTATTTAGGGTTTATCTTTTGGGTGGGTTCTCAGATTCGACTTGCAAGATTCCAGCAGGATTCCTCTGCAACCATCACTGTGACTTCTGGCCTCCAGAACTGCCACTGGATCCTCCAAGACTCGACAGTCTGCCTCCAAGAAGAACACCACTTCTGCAACATTGTTTCCAGGGCTCCTGCCAGCAACTGTAACATTTCCATTGGCTGTACATCCACTGTCTTCAGTCTGCACTAGAAGAAATAAGGAATCTACCTTGGAGTGAAGAAGTCACTCCCCTGCATCTGCAGGCACCTGCTGCAATGACGACCGGCTGCGTGGGTCTCACCTCATCTTGAGCTGTGTGGATCCTGCATCATGGGTGGTGGTCCGGAGTAGTCCTCTTGGTCCTCTCTGCCAGCTGTCCAACTTTGGTGGAGGTAAGCCTTTGCCTTCCCATGCAGGACTGTACCCCCGTGCACCGCATCTTGCAGCTGCCAAGGCTGGTTCCTGGCAGCACCACTTTTACACTAACCGCAAATTTGCCTATGAAAAGGCTTGTTGGTGGAATTCCTGCACCGACACCTGTCTGCAATCTTCACTCCAGTGTGGGACATCTTCTGCATTCCTGAGGAACTCCTCTCAGACTCCAAGGCTGTAGTGCTGACCTGTTGTTCATCACAGTTGCCCAACTCCTGAAAGTACAGCTTGGGGTGGGTAGTAGCTCCTTCTGACACTTTTGAACTTGGTCCTCTCTGTCCATAGGTCTTCCTCTCCAGGAATCCACTGCTGGTTTCTTGCAGTCTTGTCTGGGTGTCTTCTTTTCTTTCATTTTGGATGGTTTGGGGAAATCCCAGTGATTTTACTCCTGATTTCCTGGTCGGGGGGGGGGTATTGTTACTTACATATGTGGTTTTCTAGTACTCCCAGCTCCCCTCTACACATTTCACTCACCTAAGTGGGGGTCCTTTGTTTGCATTCCTTTTTTTTTTTTTTGTATATGGTTTGGGCTCCCCCTTGGTTCACTTTTGGTTATCTAAATTTTCACTATTTTCTAACCTTTTCAATGCCTGTACTTACCTCCTATTGGAGGGTTGCCCTTCTAGTACTTTGTAGTATTGCATGACCAAGCATAAAATACTTATTTTTGTACAACAGAGTTTTCTTTCATGTGTGTAAGTGCTGTGTGACTATAGTGGTTTTGCATGAGCTGTGCATGTCTCCTAGAGAAACTTTGGCTGCTCATCCTCAGCTACCTCTAGAGAGCCTGGCTCCTAGATAGTGCCTACACTTCACTAAGAGGGGATACCTGGGCCTGGTATAAGGTGTAAGTAACTTAGTTACCCACCACACACCGGGCCAGCTTCCTATAATATGCATGCTCCCTGTATTAAAAAGATAGAAACGTGTCTAATAAAAATTGAAAACGACTCCAGTATTTCTGTAAATCATGAAATAGGAGAACTACAGTGCAATTGTATCTTTTATTGAAAAGAAAAATGTAATGAAAAACAGACATTTTTAGCCAATAAGCTAAATTCATATTAACATGGTAAATCAAATAAATAGCACCATGCCTTTAAGGCCTCAAGGACCTCCAGTATCTAACCATGCTTCAAAGGTCAGAGAGAGGTGACACTTAAGTCTTTTTTTCTGGCTCCTTCAGAAAGGATCCAAGAGCACTAGCTCCTGAATTTTTTTATGACTATAAAAATGAAAATATTTCCAACAATTCAAAAGATTTTGATTTCATTCGACACATTGTACTTAGAAACATTTTTCTAACTGAAAAATATTTTATCAATCAGAAATGCCACCTCCCTTTAATAAATCCTGTGGGAGGAGGAAGGCGATTTCTGACTCACATTGTCTGCATTGCCTGCTTATCAGCTTCTCATAACCCTGAGACATGTTACCATTGTAAAAACCTTTCAAAAAGGACTCTGACACAGAGATGAGAGCAGACTTCATGCAATCAGAAAGCGGAAAGGTAAGACCTTTAGGTATCTTTGGGGGATCGAAAACCTCCTTTACAGAGCCCTCCTCTCTGAAACCTAGAGAAAGATCAAGAGGAAAACGACATTCCTCACCACAGTCTACAGGTAGGACAAAAAAAATCCCCGTCTGTTCTCCTTCAGGATTGGAGTCGAGTGCCACTTCGACCGCGTCGGTGTCGAGGCGTTGTCAATCAACATTGAAGCAACCTAGATCGTCGGCGACATTTTTAATGTCGACTTATCCGATTCCACACGAGAGTACGACGGTACAACAAGATTTTAGGTATCTTTGGGGGATCGAAAACCTCCTTTACAGAGCCCTCCTCTCTGAAACCTAGAGAAAGATCAAGAGGAAAACGACATTCCTCACCACAGTCTACAGGTAGGACAAAAAAAATCCCCGTCTGTTCTCCTTCAGGATTGGAGTCGAGTGCCACTTCGACCGCGTCGGTGTCGAGGCGTTGTCAATCAACATTGAAGCAACCTAGATCGTCGGCGACATTTTTAATGTCGACTTATCCGATTCCACACGAGAGTACGATGGTACAACAAGATTAGACTTCGAGGCCCAACCTCCATCGCTGAATGCTAACACTGCTTATGGTGGTTCCAATATCGACATCAAGAGACACTTAATGGTACGTCAAAAGGACAGAACCAGATCGAATTCACATCCAAGGTTTGAGAAGTGTATCTCTTTCCTCTGAGATCATATCCATACATACAGAGACAGCTAAGGGGACAAATAAGTCTCCAGTATGATCTCCGTCTCCCTCTGAGATCTGACTCCTGGATTATTCCCGAACCTATTCACCATCCAGACATAAACCTAGCCATCAGCTTTTTCTAAGACTCCACGCAGATCTAGGACTCCACACAGGCATAGATCACCAAGTAAAAGGCCACAATTTCACGCATCTAGATCTACGCATGGAAGAGCTCTTTCAAGATCATGTACTACTACTAGCACTCCGGGTCTCAACGAAGGCATAGATCACCTTAGTCTTAAACTTCTTGCTCATCCATAAGTGACTATTCACCACTGCTATCTGACTCCCCTCCGGCTAGAGTCTCCCCTGTGGACGACCTGGTTACATTCATTGATCTGCTGATCAGAGGAGCGATTAAGTTAAACATAGACATTGCAATGCCTGTCTCCACATAGTCTATGGTTTTTTAAATGCTCATCACAGGTCTTTCTCCAGACCACTTCTTCTAGTATCGGGTCTTCCGGAACCTGCTGTGCAGATTTTTCTCACTCCAGTTTCTGTTTGAGCTGCACCACCAAGGCTTAAAATATATATATAAGGCACCTGATTAAGATCCCCCTGTTGCCCTGGTCAGATCCTCCCCCAGATTCGGTGAGTGTAGCAGCTTCAAAAAAGACCAATGGCACTGCCTCAACCTCAACAACACCACCGGATAAAGACCGTAAACAATTTGATTTGATAGTGAAGAAAATGTGCAACACCTCCGCTTCATTCATGAAGGTTGCCAGTGCAACTGCATTACTCAGGTGGTACGGTAGGTCATTGTCGGAATCCCTCTCGTGATTTATGCAAACACTGCCAAACGAGGACAGACCAGATTTTCAGGAAATCTTGGAGGCAAGGAGGTCTAGTGGAAAATCAAGTCATCATTGCGGCAGCTGATGCCTCTGAACTCTGCATCACTACAAGGCGTTTTTCATGGCTCAGACTTACAGGACTAAAGCCTAAAGCACAACAAAGAATATGAAATCCTCCTTTGACCGGATCATCCAATTTTGGCACACCTGAGGATGAAATGGCCAGGATGAAAGCTGAGGCAGACACTAAAGGCAGTGAGGCTTGAGAAGCGAAATATGTTCAGACGTAGATAAAGGCCTTATGACAAGCGCCATGTTCTACAGAGGGTTCAAACCCCTCACTGGGTAGCGCAGCAGCATACCCACTCACATCACTATCCTCTATGTCCAGGAAGAGGAAGGAGTACTTCCTGACCGTCCGCTTCCTTATCCAAAGCAGTGAATCATGGTGTACCTCTTCACAATCTTCCGCTCTGGTCGGGGAAAGCATTGCCAGGCACATAAGTGACACATTATAAGAAACAACAAATGAGTTAAATGGGTTTTGAACATTATTTAATATGGTTACTCACTCAGCTTCAAATCTCCTCCCCCGGTAGTACCACCAAAAGCAACATTCTGCTATCTGCAAGTCTTATTGTGGAAAGAATGAAAACAAGTTGCTTCAAAAAGAAGCAATAGAAGTTCACCTCGCTCAGTGGGGGACAGGAGTTTATTCACGCTATTTCCCTGTCAAGAAAAAAGGCCAGACTCAAGAATGCAGACCGATCTTAGACCTGCAGCTCCTGAACAAGTTCATCCACAAAGAGAAATTCAGTATGCTTGCCCTTCACCAAATTAACCCCCAACTCCATCAGCGGGGTACTGAATGTGCTCCATCGATCTTCAGGATGTCTACTTCCACCTTCAAGTTGCAAGAAAACATCAAAAGTTTCTGCACTTCAGGGTAGCATCCAAGCACTACCAGAATCAAGTATTACCCTTTGACCCAAAATCAGCACCTGAACATTTTAAAAATGCATGGCAGTGGTTCCTGCACATCTCAGGAGGAAGCAAATCTTAGTCTACCCATACCTAGACAACTGGCTGATCAAGAGTGCCTCCCAGCACTAGTGCAACAACATTATCAGATTTGCCCTGAAACTCTGCAAAACCTGGATCTACAGGTCAACATCAAATCTACACAGATGCTAGCTCAAAAGTATTCATTATCCAGTAACAACTCTGGATACAAACCACGCAAAAGTGTATAATTTGGATGAAAGTTTATATTCAGTAACATGAAATGTTTTCTCCTCCGCACTCCTCAACCATCAACCAGACAAATGGCATCGCTACTGGGATCAATGGCCTCCTGCATCTTCCTTATTCCCGATGCGAGGCTACACGCGACCTCTACAACAAGCTCTAGAAGATCAGTGATCTCAATATTCCACCCATTGGGATGATGAGAGAGTCCTCACACGGAAAGTCGAGCGATTACTCCACTGGTGGAGCACTTACGAATAGCAATTCCTTTTCACCAGGAACTTCATACACCAACTTTGATCACAGATGTATCCTTTCAGGGGTTGGGGGGGCTTGCATATGGACCTCTGCAAGTTCAGGGCTTGTGGTTCGAACATGGAACAACTATCACTTGCTGAAACTCAGAGCAGTCCATCCAGCATTGAAATGCCTCTATCCATCCATTCAAACAAATTATCTGCTTGTTCAGACCAACAACACAACCTCAATGCATTACCTGAACAAGAAAGGAGGGACTCGAAACAACCCCTTTCGCTGGAAGCACAAGCAATCTGGAAGTGGCTACTAGCCAGAAACTTGACAGTATCAGCAGTTCACCTACCAGGATCCCTGAACACCCAAGCAGATTCTCTGAGCTGTACTTATACAGAAGATCACGACTGGGTTCTAGAAGACGACGTTAAAGCTATTTTTCAGGAATGGAGTCAACTGCAAATAGACCTGTTTGCAGATGAAGAAAATAAAAAATGTCCAAACTTGCATCCAGGTTTTACCAACCAGGGACAAAGGGGAATGCCCCTTTGATCAACTGCCCATAAAGTTTTCTGCATGTGTTTCCTCCCATTCCTCTGATACCCAAGGTCACCAGCAATTTCTATAGAGCCAGGTCCAGGATGATCTTAATAGCCCCAGTATGGCCTCATCAGTGGTGGTACACTACACCTACTCCATCTCTCAGAGCGACCACACATGAGATTGCCGTGCAGAACGGATCTTCTCCACAAGCTTTGGGGACGGGGGGATATTCCATCCCAACGTTCCCTTGCTGAGCTTAACATCATGGCTCCTGAATTCATGCAATATGGTCATCTAGGTCTTTCTCAGGAATACATGAAAATTCTCAAGGAGTTCAAAAGACCATCAACAAGACATTCATATTCGTTTAAATGGAAAGGATTTTATATGCTGTATATTCAGAATCATTTTCATCCAATTCTGGTGCCAGTGGATGTCCTATTACCTTACCTTATCTAGCTAGCAAAGCCAGATTTGTGGTTTTCATCCATGAGGTACATCTTGCAGCTATAACTGCTTATCAAAAATCGTCTTCTCAGACATAATTTTTTCGAATGCCTGTTAAAGATTTTTTAGAGGGCTTAAAGTTTTCCCTCTTTGCTTACTGAATGTAGTACTTTCAAAACTCATGGGCCCACCCTTCGAGCCTATTCATAAGTCCTCCCTACAACATCTTACATGTAAAACAGCTTTTTTGTTTCTATTACCTCAGCACGCAGAGTAAGCGCAATTCAGGGTATCAGTGCGAAAGAACCTTACACAGTGTTCCATGATAAATGGGGATTAATGAGAACCCATCCTAGTTTCCTTCCCAAGGTGGTTTGTGAATTCCATATTAACCACTCTCTCGCTTCCTATGTTCTTTCCCAAGCCATCCATGCCAGCAGAGCGAGCTCTACGCTCTTTGGATTTAAAGAGTTCTAAAGCTTTATTTAGATACAACAAAAGACATTAGACCTATAATTTATTTGTGAACTATGGTCCAATGAGAACAGGCATGACTGCAGCCAAACAAACTATTTCCAGTTGGATAGTTTCTTGTATTGTATTTACCTTATAGTTAGCTAATGAGCAATTGACTACCAGGCCCAAAGACCACCCCTCCAGGGGCAAGGCAGCAACAATAGCTCATCTGATAAATGTCCCCATC
Organism: Pleurodeles waltl; assembly: GCF_031143425.1. Classification (NCBI taxonomy): domain Eukaryota; kingdom Metazoa; phylum Chordata; class Amphibia; order Caudata; family Salamandridae; genus Pleurodeles; species Pleurodeles waltl. Next base: position 1,440,476,432 of record NC_090445.1, read on the forward strand.
TCTGAAATTTGTAAAGCTGTGACATGGAGATCAGTACATATTTTCACAAGACCCTTCCATCTCGATTCTGATACTAGAGCAGACACCCAAGTGGACAGGCCTCATTGCATAACTTCTTTAAATAAAGAGGTTAACTACTGTTTCTAACTCTAGCTTTGTCGGCATGGTTATGGGATGGGCCTGCTATTCTACTCAGTGCTTATGACTATTGATGAAAATCCCCTGGAAGAAAAGGATAAGTTACTTACCTGTAATCCTAGTTCTCTTCCAGGGCAATCCTTGTCAAAGTCGTAAGCAACTATCCCACCTCTTTGGACGAACCTTGCATACAGCAATTGATTCTTAGTGTTTCGTTCTGTACATCACAGTAAAAAGGTACTGACCTAATTGTCACCTTTCTGACCTTTGAGGCATGATGGTATATTAAAGGTCCTCGAGGCCTTAAAGGCACAGTGCCATTTATTTGATTTGCTATGTTAATCTGAATTCAGCCTATTGGCTAAAAATGTTTTTCATTACAGTTGTCTGTTCAATAAAAGCTACGATTGCACTCTAAGTCTCCTATTTTCTGATTTACAGAAAAGCTGGAGACTTTTTCAATGGTTATCTAAGGAAAACATAACGAAAATTAGACATGTTTTTCTTTTTAATATAGGCGGTGTGCATATTTTTTTTATCATGTATATATTTTAAAGATTTTATATAGAGAATGGTGGGATTTTTCAGTGCTTATGACTTTGATGATTCCCCTGAAGAGAACTAGGATTACAGGTAAGTAACCTATCCTTCTTATTGTTGGTGGTAATCCCAAATGCTTCCTCAACCTCACCCACTGTGTTGTCAGGCTAGTAGCTCCAATAATATGGTGCTGCAGCCATCGGAGGCCCCTCCCCTGGTTTGTCCTACCAAGTGATTCCTGCAGCATTCCACCTGTATTACACTATCATCAGCATTCAGATGTTGTATGAAGGGCTTGACTAAGTTTTTTTTTTTTTTTTTTTTTTTTCCTGGTTGGTTAAGTGAATATCTCCCTGTTTATGTCCTTGAGAGCATTCTTTCCCATTTTCTGTGGAAGTGAGAAATTTTCATGGGTGTTTAGAGTTTTATCATTCATAAACAAGCATAGTTCATCTGACGTTTAATAAGCCTTTCCTTGAATTCCAGTTTGCATAAGGTTGCACTCTTTGCTGACAATAAATGCAAAAATACAATTTCTTTTAAACTTCACATCAAGATTAACCAACTAAGCCACCGTTTTGTGGCTTCTGGCTATAGCTACACTCCTCACATCAGATTTTAAAGTATTCAAACACCAAATAAGTCAACTAGTAGGCTTGTCCTGCCATTGCAGTGTGAATTGAAGCAGCCACTATAAATCCATTTTGTTTGAAATAAATACGTACATGGATGTTTACTTACACACTGGATGTTTGCACTGTTGGAAGCAAGTACAATTCTAAGCTGTTAGCATGTGTGAAGAAAACAGGTTTGCAGGTTCAGGTGTTTCTTTTTTGAGGATTTGCAAAGATGTGCAGCTCAAGGATTAGACTGCACACGGTAGTAAATAGTGGACACACATTTATCTGCTTAGGCAGCTTTCTGTCAGTTATTCTGTGAACCAACCAGGAGGCCAGTTTCCTTATCCCACCTCCTCCATAATGAATGGTCATAGTCAAAATGTGAACAAAAAACAAATAACCACCTTCACTAATGGTTCCAATCAATCGGAATCCCTAAATTTGATAACCCTTCAAGACAAGGTCTTTAACATAGGTTCCTATAAGGGTACTGTATATCATTTTATTTTACAATTATAATTACGTTCATGTGCTGCATACATACATATATATTGCACAAATAGTCCTATGCAACCGTGGAAAGGCCAAAAAAGAAACTATTATTCACACATTCTCAATCATACTTATTAAAAACAACACGGATTGAAACATTTTTTCTAAATATCCGCTCTGCCCCCCGTCCCAAAAAATCAAACACGATTCCAAGCAATAGGGCTTATATAATCCCCCTATGGATTCAACAATGTCACTTAATTTTGCATTTACTAGATGTTGTGGACTTCTAATTATGGGAGCTCATATAGTCGCGATTCAATACATTCAGAGCATGGTCATTGATTCTTCACTTATAAAATCAAATGTCAAAGAATCAAGTATCAAAAATTCTTAGGTGGAGGGGTTAAGTCCAGTTGATTTATTTTATTTTTTTCCATAATAATGCTGACGCGCGTTTAGGTGTCAAGTGACCCAAAGAGTCACCCACCTTCCTCAGGGCACACAGCAGATATAAAACTGAAGCCCCCCCTACATCAATACAGCACTGATATGCAGGAGGTCACAATGCTAAAGACCCTCATAAAATCCACTATTCCTTTACGTTCTTCGTCGTAACAGTCATTCCTTACCATTTTCTTACAATATCCCAAATTGCAATGAAAGGGCGTTGGAAAGGCAGGATCTTCTTTTATAAACCAGAGGTAAACCTAGATGGGAAAACGTGGCATCTGCCAGCTGATCAGTAGGACCTGACAACCTCATAGACACAGATGAATCTGAACCAAGGTTACAAAGGTTCAGTCAATTACAGGACTAACATTCTTCAGCCACAGCGCCAAAAGTGATACTTCCTTCATGAGATTAACCTAATCGAAAGCTGGAACATTCAAACCGAGTCAAACAGTCAAAATGTGTCAATCTGTGCTTCACGTCCTTTAACTGATATTAGGAAATCAGAAAAATACAAACAGTAAGTGCTGCTAACCTGAACACTTGCATATCACTTTGTGATACAAAGACATGGTGGGCGTTTTTGTTTGCTACTTGGCTAAAAGCCATAAAGCTGTATTTAGACGTTTTGGGTAACCCCATGCTTTAGGCTCAGCAAAATGGCACCTTGTTTTTTGAAAGATAGCTTACTGCTGGGTTTGGTCTCTGTTTGACTTGAACGTTCATTATAAATGTATCTTGTCAGCTTAGCTATGAACTGCCTCAGTGATTTCAGATCTTGGTGCTGCTCCAGAGATCGTTCTTTTAGGAGACCCTTTTAGAGCTTGAAATTGCCTCAAAGAGCCAACAATGTACCCCATATGTATAGACATTTTTCAAGTTGCACAAATCCTTGTGAAGACCGGATTCTTGTGTGCAAAACCCTAATATCAACTCATAACCTTGAAGCTGATAAGAGAAATGTAAATGAGCACCCTGAACATTCTGAAATCCCTGTAACGTCCCATGTTTACTTCTGTGAACAGAAAGTATAGGATGCTAATAAAGCCCAGTACCTTATTTCACCTGTTTACTGCAAATATTCAGGTTTTACAACTCCTAATGATTCCTGTTGCACACACACATTCAATGATTACTGCACAATCGTTGCTTATTCAGGCTTCACATAAATGTAACCTCCAGAAGATACTGGCTTCACATATATTACTTCCATCAGATCCCTGAGATAGCTGCTCCTATCCTATCATTCCCTGCACCTGTCCAGAAGTACCCTTCATCAAGATGCTTTGTGGCTCTTACATTGGAGACCACAGTTGAGCATTCCTTGCGCCACCTGCATGATGCCATGGATCCTGGCTGTACATAAACATTTCCTTTTGTTGTATTTGCCAACAGCATGCCTCAGTTTAAATGTTTATACCAGATATAACTTTTCCTAGGTGTCCCTGTGCTACCTGTATTGATTCGTCTTTATAGCTGCTTCTTTTATAGATTCTTCCTTTATAGGTGCTTCCTTTATAGACCCCGTACCCTGGACCAGCTTCAGGTGTCTGTGTGGTTTGTACCTTACACCTGTCTCTTCCTGGGACATTCCCTGTGCAGTCCGTAGTCAATAGACATATTATACACTTTCCCCACACTGACTCCACCAACGATATCCCTATGCCTACAGTATTCTTTATAATTGGATGCCCCATATCTCCCTCCCCGGCAGCTGTCCCCTTCCCTTCATATGTCTATAAACTCCCCAACCCCCCAACCCAACCCCTCACAGGAAATCCATACCAGTCAACTTGTTCTGAGCCCTGTACATTACATGCATTTCCCTGGGGCATCCTTTTGAATCCTGTGGTTAGTTTTGTGAATCTGTTCCATGACTTCCTCACCTAGAATATGAATTTGCCAATTGAACACCTCTGGGTTTACAAATCACAAATCTTGCTTTGGTGTCCCCGTTCTCATATACTTCATCTTCTGGGTCATTTGCCAATCCATGGTTTTACTCATAAGTTTCTTGCAGAAGCCAGTTCCCCTTAACCTTGTCCCACTTGTATGTCTCTCTATGGTTTGGTGCTGGTGTCTCTTTGCTGTCTGTTTTTTTAATATATTTTGGCTTGGGCGGGGAGTTTGTTTTTATAGAATTCCGAAACTAATCTTATTGATGCTTTTAAATAACAGATACCGAATTCCAAATAAACATCAAACAGGAAAATGCAGATCTAAATTTGGCTGGATGCAAAGATATAGTGACTGCAGAAGATTTGGAGATCTTTAAGCAGGCTCGGGAGCTATCATTGGAGGTAAGTGTCTAGATGGCAGCTGGTTGTGTGCAACTCAGATTTTCTGTACTTTGGTCCTGAACACAGTTGTCTTTTACATGCATGTGCATTTGTGCTGGGCTTTTTGAGTTGTTTAGATAATCATTAATAATGAGTTATTTTACTGCAGAGAAAATGCTCTCCAAATGGACACTGTCTGGTTGTTTGAGTAGATAGATATTTCTCTTTAGGAGGAGAGATGAAAATGTGTAATGTCATCCTAATCTTCTAAAGAAGCTTCCTCCTGGCATTGCCAGTAGGGTTATTTTTATTGGGTGGGCACCATTCATGCTTATGCTGGTTATGTTTAAAGTTGCCACCATCACCTTGCTTTATCAGTCAGTATGTGCGGATCAGCAGTCGTATGTGGAATATGGCTGTACCATCAAAGTACTCGCACATTTTTACATTCTGAAATAAAATACTTTTTCATCAAGTTCCGGTTGTGAAGTTGAGGGTAGGGTGTTACACTTTTATGTTTTGAAAGAAAAGAAGATGGAATTTGTGATGTTGGGTTTTTAAAGTTGATCATGCACCATAGGTGGCTGATTTCAAGATCTGTTAAGCAGATAAGGGTGTCAATGGGAGGTTATCTCAATCAAATTTTTCCAAGTTTAGGGAATTGTACATTGTAAGACACCTTTCCTCCATATTACTGTTTCTTTCTTAAAGACGTGCATGATGCACTGCTAGCTACTGAAGGTAAACACCAGTTCTAATTAACATGGTGGACACAATGTTCATAACTGGCCCGCCAATCTGGATTTGCCCTTTGCAGGCTCAAGCTACCTTACAGACCCACAAAGAGAGCATTCTATGCTGCCACCTCCATGGCCTTTTAGCATGCTTTTTTTCCATGTCTCACCACAAACTTGCTTTATTTTTACCCTGCTCTGTAAGTCGCAAACTGCTCATCTCTTATGCAATATCTCTTCTGCTCTTGCTCCTTCATAAGCTGCCCACTCTGTATGTGGTGCTGTGCCAGACCCTCCACTTCCTTCTGTTGGGAGAATAAAGCCCTACCAACAACTTAAGTAGAAAAAATACCCTGACAGGTTTGTTCTGGGAATTTGGGCTTTCTAAAATAAAGACCGGCATGGTGGGATGTACATTACGAAAGTGGCCTATGAGCAGGGCCTCTGAAAATTGTGGCAGGGGAAGACTACATTTTGCATGTTGAATCTTTTCTGGACTTACCTGGTGTGCATTATTCCACCATCTAGTATTTCGGTCTAAACTCTCCCTATAGATCTTTTTTTTTTTTTTTTTTTTTTTTTTTTTTTTCTTAATTGGTTGTTGACTGTTTTCACCATTCGGTGCCTAGTCCAACCTTCTCATGTTCAATGCCTGCCCAGGAAGGTTTTTTTCCCCCACTGTTGAGTCTTGAAGCATCGCTGAAAGCTCTCCAAACGTAAAAAGAAAGAAAATGATGGCTCATCTAAGCAAAATCAAATTTCCAGAGGGGAAAACATCACAGTAGCATAAGGAAAAGTCTTGCCAAAGAAGTTCAGTAACCACCGAAAAGTGAGACATGTTGGAGGCAGATGACAGAAGGCTGAAGAGTGCATAGGCAGGAGGCCCCCCTTCTCAGAGCGGGAAGGAGAACACACTTTTCCATTTCTGCCTGGAGTGCCATCACAAGTTTGCCCTCCGAAAGAGGCTGTCGACCGTGCTCTACACAAACTAACTTGCTTTTGAAATCAAGAGAAAAAGACTTCTTAAGGCCGAAATGCCAGCGATCCAGAAGAGAAGGACTTCCACACCTCACTCATAGTAGCATATTCTGTCAAGACCTTCAACTGTAAACCTACAAGAGAAGAGAGATTCTGGTCATTGGACCCTCTCCCAATGACTGCTGAGCCACAGAAGATTGAGGAACAAAGTATCTTCTTAGAAGAGGACCCAGAATCACAAAGCCAAGGGCTCAGAAGGCATTGTAGAACAATAACAGAATCTCATGTCTGATTCCCCAGAAGAGGCAGTAGACTCATCTGTCAAGGCCTTCGCCTCTGGATGACCTTTCTATGTACACCTAAATTGTCAAGAGAGAAACAGACCAGTATGGGATCCTATTGGTTGGAGGAAGAAAAGTCACATGTTCTCTGCTTGTGACTCGCTCATCCTCACAAAGGAAAAGTCCGTACCTGACAATGCTTCTGAGCATTCTGGACCAGGGGAGAGAAACCTTCACAGAGCAAACAACCTGCAGGTTGGGGACACCCTGAGTGAAGAAGAAATACAAACTTTTTCGAAGGAACCTACATAAGTACGGGGCAACGTGATGGTGGGCTCAATTATCATGGCTTCTGCTAGTAAAAGAGCGAATGTGCTGACTACTTCTGGGTCCACCCCGGGCAACGAAAGTGTAAGAGAATGTATATGGTGGGGCGAAAGTATGAAAAGGGTGGGGGCATGCAGTGGCGCATCATTCATTCTAATGCTCTGCTCAACAGGTACCCACCAGTCCTGGGAGGAGATGGCAGAACTGAAGAAACACATACCAGGGCAGTATCAGAAGAGGGGGAGCTCCCTTGTTGAGGGAAAGAATATTGCATACACATGCTCGCCGGATCCCACTAACCCAGCTAGTGGACAACTTGTGTCCAGAACAAATTTGAGTAAGCATGTCTGGCTGCTGGTTTCAGGGATCAAGTCCAGGCCAAAATCAACAGAACACACCATTCAGCGGGGGAACACCTGTTTGGCAGTGAAGTGGATGATCCGCTGTAGTAAATAAAAAGGAGACAGTGACTCAGCAAAGTTGATGCGAGCCCTGCAGTATAGAGACCATCAGAGAAGGAGTCATCACAAGAAGACCTGACAGTATGAGGGCTTCTAAGTCATCACACCATACTAGGCTTTTCAGTCACACCTACAGACTCGGCAGTGGCAATACCAAACACCCCAGAGGCAGCCTTTTTGCGGACGAGTGAGAGGCAAGGGACAGCCACCCAGGGACGCAACACCAACAAGTAAGTGACTTATAAAGTCAGAGGCCCCTGCGTACACACAGCAGTGGTGAGAATAGGAGCCTTCCTTCAAGAGTGGAGGGTGCTCACAACAGACGGGTGGATACTCAACATCATCCAACAGAGCTTTTGCATAGAACTAGTAAAACATCTGCCAAAACGGAGTGGAAAGAAAACAACCCATTGAAAAAAGAAAAAACATTCCTGTACCAAGAAATGAGAGTATGTTACAAAATCAAGCAATAGAGAAGTTACCCCTGAGGGAGATCAACCAGGAAAACTACTCCACATATTTCTTAGTACCAAAACTACACAAATTGCTTTGAGCAATACTGGATCTCTGTTTCCTTAAGTTTCTAAAGAGACACAGATTCAAGATGAAGACCCCACAATAGGTTATCCTACAACTTCAGAAGGAGGATTACGTGACCTGAAAGACACAGGAAGTTTCTGCGCTTCATAACAGACAAGACTCCCTACCAATGCAAGGTACTACCATTCAGAATAAAATCAACACTCCGGGTTATTTCCAAAATGGTTAGTGGCCACAGCAACAAATGACTGGTAAAGGGAGTTCCTTCCACAAGTGCAGAAACCGCAAAATAACAGAGATGGAAACCCTCCATAGACTAGGGTTCTCCATAAACGCAGAAAAGTCACCCATCCCTGAACAAGAGAATCTCTTTGGGAACAAGAATCAGTGCAAAAGAAGCAAGAGCATTTTCTTGTGAAGAGTACTGTCAATAATGCAAGAAGCTTGCCACTGCCTCGAAGGTTAAGCCTCCTGAGAGTGAGGATTGTGTGGACGTTCTTGGGAATCATGGCCTCCTGCATGCCACTAATCCTACATGTGAGACTACACATGAGACTGTTTCAGGAATGGATCCAGAACCAACAGTTTCAAGCAACTGGAAGTTGAAGATCTTGTGGTTGTCATGCAAAAGTATAAGAGGAGATGGCATGGTGGAACAGAGTGAACATACCAGTAGGTGTACCCTTCATGCTACCAACTCTGACAGTGACCATCACTGCTGACGCTTTTCACATGGGATGGAGAGCACTCCTGGGAAAGCTCAGTATCACAGGGGTGTAGAACTTAAAAGAAGAGATACAATACATAAACTTCCTGGAACTAAAGAATGTGCTCCAAGCTTTATAAGCTTTCAGAGGCGGTTATGGGGAAAATGAATTCAAGTTCAACGGACAGCACAACAACACTGTTCTACCGCAACAAACAAGACTGAAAAAAATTATTCTCCTTATCAAAACTAGTGCAAGAAATGCAGAAGTGGGTCACTCAGACTGTCATAAAAACAATACATCTACCAGGAATCGACAACATGGAAGGGGGCAAACTGAGCAGACAGGCATCATTCTCATACGAGTGGTATCTGAATCAAACGGTGTTAGTGTTCCAAAGGTGGGGGACACCAGAGATGGACCTGTTCACAACACCAGGGAATGCATAATGCCAGTCTTTTGCATCCAGGTACCCACTCCATCGCTCTCTGAGGAATGCACTGTCGATGGCTGGTTGGGGAAATTTACATACGCTTTTCCCCCTCATCCCATTGTTACTGCTAGTGACCAACAAGTGCAGACAGTTGAATGATGCTAGTGCTAACCACCCCTAGTCAGTAAGACAAACCTGGTTATCAAAACTGATAGCTGGCTCACACCATACAGAGACTGCTAGTGTTACACTGCCTACTTTCCATGCAGGTAGGTGGGGGAGGGATGGGCCAGGTGGGTTCCAGCCAGAGCTAAAAACACTGAATTTAGCAGCATGGCACTTGAGGACAGAGTTCGAACATCCAGGTCTGCCAGAGAAAGTGATGGCAGTCCTCCGGGGAAGCAAGAAGACAGACAACAAGGTACAGCTACATGGCCAAATGAGAGAGAGACCTAAGGCAGTCCAAAAACCTGGGTCTCTCAAGACCGGATACACGATACTGCAGTCAGCAGATACCTTAGACACCTGCTAGGCATCATCCTAACCTGCGTGTATCTAAAGACACACCTGGCAGTGATAGTGGCCCATTCAAGGGTACATATAGGGAGAAGCTTCTTCACACCTGTAATCAAGCGGTTCTTAGAAGGGGCCAAGAGGAAAGCTCCACCAAAGAGCGCACCAACAACCATATGGAACCTAAACGTGATTGTATCACACTCAAGACAGTGTTACTAATTTGAATAACATCACTTTGCAGGATAAACGAGCTGCAAGCACTCACTATACAGGAGCTATACATTCAAATACACAAGGACAGGGTAGTTATGAGGATCAGCCTACACTTCCTGTCAAAGTTCATATTCCACTACCACATAACGGGCAATGCAGATACCTAGGTTTTTCAAGACCCAACGATCCAGGCCAAAAGAGCCCTCCACGCACTTGACGCATGCAGGGCAATAATGTATTACCAGATGTTGCCCAAGTAATGTAAATAGAGCTATTGAAATGCTTGATTAATTGTTGCCCAATATGTAGATTTACTGCACTTCCATTATCATCTACCAACGGCTGCATAATTGGCTGATATTAATACAAAATATTTATAATGCAATTAGATAAAACATTGGTGTTAAAAAAGAAAAAAAAGAGATCCACCCTCACCTGACAATTAACAAAAGTTAACTGCCCACCTCTCGGGTATTGACTGATGTGGTCAGCCGTTTAGGTAAAGCAATCAAGTTCTATATACAGGGAGTGCAGAATTATTAGGCAAATGAGTATTTTGACCACATTATCCTCTTTATGCATGTTGTCTTACTCCAAGCTGTATAGGCTCGAAAGCCTACTACCAATTAAGCATATTAGGTGATGTGCATCTCTGTAATGAGAAGGGGTGTGGTCTAATGACATCAACACCCTATATCAGGTGTGCATAATTATTAGGCAACTTCCTTTCCTTTGGCAAAATGGGTCAAAAGAAGGACTTGACAGGCTCAGAAAAGTCAAAAATAGTGAGATATCTTGCAGAGGGATGCAGCACTCTTAAAATTGCAAAGCTTCTGAAGCGTGATCATCGAACAATCAAGCGTTTTATTCAAAATAGTCAACAGGGTCGCAAGAAGCGTGTGGAAAAACCAAGGCGCAAAATAACTGCCCATGAACTGAGAAAAGTCAAGCGTGCAGCTGCCACGATGCCACTTGCCACCAGTTTGGCCATATTTCAGAGCTGCAACATCACTGGAGTGCCCAAAAGCACAAGGTGTGCAATACTCAGAGACATGGCCAAGGTAAGAAAGGCTGAAAGACGACCACCACTGAACAAGACACACAAGCTGAAACGTCAAGACTGGGCCAAGAAATATCTCAAGACTGATTTTTCTAAGGTTTTATGGACTGATGAAATGAGAGTGAGTCTTGATGGGCCCGTGGCTGGATTGGTAAAGGGCAGAGAGTTCCAGTCCGACTCAGACGCCAGCAAGGTGGAGGTGGAGTACTGGTTTGGGCTGGTATCATCAAAGATGAGCTTGTGGGGCCTTTTCGGGTTGAGGATGGAGTCAAGCTCAACTCCCAGTCCTACTGCCAGTTCCTGGAAGACACCTTCTTCAAGCAGTGGTACAGGAAGAAGTCTGCATCCTTCAAGAAAAACATGATTTTCATGCAGGACAATGCTCCATCACACGCGTCCAAGTACTCCACAGCGTGGCTGGCAAGAAAGGGTATAAAAGAAGGAAATCTAATGACATGGCCTCCTTGTTCACCTGATCTGAACCCCATTGAGAACCTGTGGTCCATCATCAAATGTGAGATTTACAAGGAGGGAAAACAGTACACCTCTCTGAACAGTGTCTGGGAGGCTGTGGTTGCTGCTGCACGCAATGTTGATGGTGAACAGATCAAAACACTGACAGAATCCATGGATGGCAGGCTTTTGAGTGTCCTTGCAAAGAAAGGAGGCTATATTGGTCACTGATTTGTTTTTGTTTTGTTTTTGAATGTCAGAAATGTATATTTGTGAATGTTGAGATGTTATATTGGTTTCACTGGTAATGATAAATAATTGAAATGGGTATATATATTTTTTTGTTAAGTTGCCTAATAATTATGCACAGTGATAGTCACCTGCACACACAGATATCCCCCTAACATAGCTAAAACTAAAAACAAACTAAAAACTACTTCCAAAAATATTCAGTTTTGATATTAATGAGTTTTTTGGGTTCATTGAGAACATGGTTGTTGTTCAATAATAAAATGAATCCTCAAAAATACAACTTGCCTAATAATTCTGCACTCCCTGTAGCTGTTTCTTACTGGAATGACATGGCAGGCTAAAGCCAAAATCTAGTTTTAGAATACAAATAACATACGTGGCACATCTTATCACTAGAAGTGTGTACACCTACGCTTGTTTTGAAGTTCAGACTGGTGTATGTAGTACACAAATATTTTACTCTGAAAGGTTAATGTTACTTGAAAGTTGTTTTTGGTATTTTCACACAAGACTGAATTGAATTGTTTAATAGCATTTTGAATAGAATTTATTATGTGGATACAAACTTTTTTTTTCTTCCAAAAGCATATGAATCCCTTTTCTATCAGCCTGTTAAAATGTCAAATTGGTTAGATAATACAAACTTTGGTACATGTTGTGCATCAAAACTCAGTCCGTTTGGTAGTATAATTTGGCCATTGCTTCCTCATAATTTCATTGGCCATAGTTATACTGAATAGTTTAAGTTAGTACTTAATTTACTGTAAACAACAATTGTTGGTTATGGTCAATCAAGTGGGGGCAGAGATGAGCACTTCATACCATTTTGCCTCGTGACTTTAATGTGCTTTCTTCAAGGCAGAGATAAGAGTTTTGTAATATCATCTGGAGTACAAAGAATATTTTAGTTTCTCATATATGAGAATGAGCAAGGAACGGTGGCCTTGAGAGAGTTATAGTACTGGGTTTACAGATACATATATTGTGTGCTTATTAAACCTATTTTGTGCAGTATACCCGTTGCCACAGATACTCTTTTCAAAAGAGGGATGCAGCTGTCTATACGTGGCCTTTTTATTTTAAAATTGTACACTCCAGTGGCACACACAAGAAACGTGTCTTAAACTTTGTAGAATAGTTTGTGTGCCATAATCTTTTTTTTTTTTTATTAATACGTATTAAATATAGAACGTGTTTGCTTTATTTAGTAAATAAAGCTTAAAGATAACATTTCACCAACCTCAGCAATTTAATTGAGATACTTATTTTGAGGACTAGAACACAAAAACTCTTAAGTATTGGCTCCATAAACCTTGAAGGTTACTCAGTACCCAGATAAGGAAGTCTAAGGTTCAGGATGCATACTTGCTCTTTATCCAGTGCCTCTTGCTGTATACATATTTGTACTTTAGAATCAAGTTTACATTGCTCATTTTTTTTGGTTTGAGTAACACATTTTTTTATTTTGTATTATGCAGAAGATTGGATGCAAACGTGTTGTTGACGCCCATGGGCGGTTTCCATCCATGATTGAGTTTGGGAAGTATGAAATCCAGACCTGGTATTCTTCACCTTACCCACAGGAGTATGCCAGGTACAGTCGGTGTTCTTATGTTACTTCGCTCTGCACTGTTATGGAGCATCTTTCTCCTTTTACAGTCCTTGTAGCATGTCAAAATCGTGCATCACGTTTTGTTTGGTATGGTTATTTTTTGTTTATTTTGAATAAAGCACACACTACAAAGCTTCATTGTTTCTAGGCGTTTTCTGCATTGATTATGGATGTATAGTGACCTGGTGACAACATAGCTTTTAAAGAGAAGTGGACATTGCATAGCTATATCATGTAAATGTACTATACTGCCCTTGTAGAGCTATGGCTGTTTTTGCACTGGTTGTAACAACTGTGTCCAGAAGATCTTTGTGTGGATTAATGAAAACCACTCTGTGTAAAATTAGACGTGAACCTAACATAATATTTATTGTACAGGTGAAGCATAGCAGAACAAGGGGTTCATTAAGAAAAAGGAGTTGGAGCATTCAGATCTTGAGTCTCAAACTGAAATGCATCAGTGACAGAGTGGCTTACTTGGTAGATACACACCATGTAGGTCTTTGACTTTGTGTACTGTAAAGTTGCATGATTGCTTAACGAAAGGAATAACCGGGTTGGTCTAGTAAATCCATTGTACTGATGAGTGGATTGTGTGTTGTCTGCATCTTTGAGTATTCGCCAGAGCAAACTGCAAATTGAAGCCCTGTCCCCGGATGACTTGTATATCTGATTGCTGTGAGTAACATATCCATTTTCACTTGTAACACTAGCCCAGATCAAGGCCTTTAACCATTTGGTAGAGTTTAATATAAAGTATACCTATAAAGGCTGTGTTGCAACTGGTCAGCTGCTCACTCTTCTCAGATACTGATGTTTTGTTCCTGATGGTCTATATCTAAAGCAAATATTTGAGTTGATCATCTTAAAAAGGCAGTGCAACTAAGTTTGTGAGAAGGATAGAGTGCTGAAGCTATCCCTCAACTCTTCCCTGATTGTCTGTTTCAATGATCAATAGAAGACATCTGCTTCATAATAAACTCGGACTATGTCTTTGTATGGAAGAAACCATGCCTTTGTGAACCAGAGCTTAGCAGGTAGGACTGCATAGCAGGTGTTCTACACTCTGTTAGGGTACATCGCTTCAGACTTGTGATTACAGTTTAAAGGCACTTCCATGGCTGAGTTGCTACCACATAACCATATCGCCCAATACACAAATGTCTCATACCTAGGCTTGGTTTCTTTACAAACCAGTGTAAACTAGAGCTCTAGTTGTTTTGAACTGACTTAACACTATAACTCTTAGAACGCATTAGCTTGTTAAATGAAAGCCCACAACTTAAAATGTGCCTCTAGGAACATTAAGGCATTTGGTAACCCTCTTAAGCTACGATAATTGGGTCTCAATTTGATGTCTCATCTCCATTCCGTCCAGTTTAGCTAATGCAGGTGAACTATTAATCTCACAGAGCACAGACTGTAGTCTTTTGTGAAAGGTTACTTGCTCAAGGCACTTAAGTGTACCTTCAGTCTTGTCATCACTTCCATCGTGCTGTATTCATAATATATCTTCGACAGTTACTTTACACTGTGTGCAACAACTTTCAAATGTAATGTTTTTTGGCATATTATTGCTTGTTTTTCTCATCTGTTACAGCGCCTTGCCACAGTGTTATGGTTTACAAGCTCTGTTTCATAAACCTGAAATAAAATTATAAATACATACAAATGGAACTGTATTTGTGTACGTTTTTGAGACTTCACTTTCAGCGTTTTTTTGGTGGGTTTGATACTTTGCTCAAAAGATCATCATTGTACAAGTTGGTTGTGTAAAAAAAAAAAAAGGCTAAAACTACTTGGGCAAAATCTTTGGTACATCAAGGATAAACAGCGAACTGTTTCAATCCTTAATCATGTAATTTATTAAAATATAATCCATATTGGTTGGATGTTTTAGTGCAGCTAGTCTTGATAGAGTCCAAGAAGAAGACCAAGCTACCAGGGATAAATTGTAGAAGTAATCAGTTGGAAAAACTGTGATTTTGGCTTTGAAACAGTTGGTTCACAAAGATATAATATTAAATGTACAATTCATAAAGGCCTCCTGCAAAGTTAATCTGTAAACTGGCACACGTTTTCCTTGCTACCCAAGGGGATTTTCCAACAGTGTAAAGCATCACTAAATGTTAGATGTCAGTTCCTTTCTTTCCGTTCCATCAGACGCGGAGCCGGAGCTCCCTTCCTAGTCTAGTTGAGATTTGTACCTCAACATTTTTCCAGTGTGCAAGGGATGTCACCCCCCAAAACTACAAGCTTCAACCCCTGTCGGGACTGTTGTGACAGATCCCTACAAGGTATGCTTGTGGTGCCTGGAGTCGAGCCACAACTACAAGGTCTGCACAGACCATGTCGATAAGCCCAAAGGCCTTTAGGGAACGTGAGGTGAAACTCTTTGCCAAACATAAGGCACTCCATGTTGCGGTCCACAACCAAAGTTCCTTCCCGGAGCTGCACAAGAGGCTGGTCTTCGTCATGCTCCAAATCTTCAGTTAAATCTAAAAGGAGAGTTATCTGGTGTGCGAGAGAGTGGAGGGAAGGGCCCCTTGACAGACGCTTTCATCAGCTGAGCTTTGGATATAGTTAGTCCACTCATGAAATGAGGTTAGCGGTTGTAGAGGCAGGGCTGGGAGTTCTGAGATATCGTGGTAGGTGTGACTCCAGGGCTGGTTATTGATGTGGGGGTCGTCACAGATGGAGCCCCTCCTCATCCTGGTCCCTGAGTTGTATATGGGCTGTTTTCCAGTTGCCCCCCTCGGGTGTTCCACCCCCCTCCCCTCCCTCCAAATCGTGTGCTTGATACCGTGATTGTCATATGGGCATTGTTGCACGATTTTCCGATCTGTTGATGCTCACTATAATCACAGTGTTCTGTCTGTTTGATAGTTGATGTAGTGAAATGCACTACACTAAATGTGTAGGGTTTGGCGCCACTAATCACTATACCCAATACGTTTGTGCTGGTTGGTTCGACCTAGTCTAGTACAATAAGTGTTTATTTTTCTATGCCTACCTGTCAGAGCACAGTGTATGAGCCCCGATGGGTGGCCTCGAACGGGTGCTGCCAATGGTTGGGCTACTGACTGTATTTTTCCTTCAATGTAATATGCTATGATGTAGTGCATAGCTATCTGTGTTTCTTTCTATGCATAAATAAACAAGTTTAAAAAAATCTAAAAGACACAAGATGTTGAAGTGGGATTCTCCTCCTTTGTGCCATTCGCCTGAGCAGGTATGTGGGCGATGCCACTCTTCTCTGTCGCTCCTGAAGTTCGCTGACTTCGTAGCTGATCCTGCAACTTGTTCTGGCACAACACAAGTTTTTGGGGCCAAATGCCACACCATGTAATATTGAAGAGTTCCGTGCAACCATTCTCCACCTGTTTGGATGCCTTATGACTCCCTATGGTGTGCCTTTGGACCTCAAGGACCTGTGAGGCCCTTCATCTGTAATACCGCTGGCAGGTTCGACCTCTGCGCCAATTTGAATGTCTGAGCCATTCATGCCTCTGCTTCCAGATGGAGACCTGGGCCTGCCCCGTGTTCCTAGTCACCTTTGCTGATGCCGTCAGTGCTGGAGGAGGAGTAGGAACCAGTCGGAGGTGGAACCAGTTGTTCAGTCAGATGCACAGTTAATTCCGGTCCCAAATCCAGCCAAGTTGCTGTTTCCTCTGTTGAACGTTCCTATTCCTCAAAGGAGGCTTCCCAGCTTGGACTACCTTTTTGGCATTAATCCTGATTGAGTTTGGTCAAGTGGCCTCAACATCTCTCCTGAGGTGGCCATTTTTTCCTTCTCCTGGACCTGCCGCACAGAAATGTGTTCCCTACTCTTTGGTTAAGCATAAGGTGGCTAAAGTTTTTTTTTTTTTTTTTAACCTCTACCTCCCCACCATGGTGGCAGAAACTAATGTTCTGACTGAAGTCCTGCAACCTGCGCAGACTTCTGCTCAGCCTCTCCTCCCATTTAACAAAGCTTGGCAGACACATTATTTAGGGGCCTTGACCAAACCTTGCCCTGGCCCCCTGTCAGCCAGCTTGCTATGCACCATCGTCCAGCTGAGGGTGACCCTGCTTTTCCCTCCAAGCATCCTCCACCAGACAGCCTTGTTGTTCAGGCCTCTAATCCAGACATATTTCCCTCCATTTCTCCAGACAAGAAATTGCAAGTATGGAAACAATTTGGTAAGAGGTACTTTTCTTCCACCAGCTTAGCCCTCTGCTCTGTCAATGCCAGCTGCTTGTTGGGCCGTTTCTCCCATGCCCTTTAAGATTCAGTGGCTTGAATCCTCCCGTCTGTTCCTGATAACCTATGCCCTCTCACGGCCCAGGCAATTCAAAATGATTGTGATGCAGCCAAGTTCACAATTTTTTGTGCCTCACACATCACCAGTTCGATCGGCGAGCTATTGGCACTAGTTTTTCTGTTCACTGCCATGGTTGGCTTGATCTACTGGATTCTCCAGTGACGTCTAGTCCTCATTGATGGACATTCCCTTTGATGCAGTGCGCCTCTGCAGAGACACGGCTGACTCTGTCCTTGAGTGGTTTAAAGAGTAGGGCTATGGCTTGCTGTCTGGGCCTCTCTGCTCCTCCTCGCCAAATGCACCAGTTTCTGCACTCCTTTTGTGGTATTGGAGGAGGCCCCCTTTACATCCAGCCTGTCCAACACCCTCAGAGGACACAACAATTTCACAGCCCAGGTGCCCACTGCTCACAAGGCCAATGTCTGCATGCTGCCAAGTCTGCCACTCCCCATAGCACCACCTGCCAGGCCTGTTTAGTGTGACCTTTACATAGCACGGCCACCTGGTTGAGTAAGAATCCAAAAATTATTTCTCAGTTGGCAGGTGATCACTGCAGCTAGTTTGTATGCAAAAAGCACTCCAGCTCTTCCACCCAACTTCACCTTCCACTGTCCCCCCAACAACTGGCATAGGGCCATCTCTCCATTTTGTGGCACGAAGTACAAGCAACTTTATCCAAAGGGGCTATCTAGAGGATTCTGGTGCCTTGAGTAGGGGATAGTTGCTATTTATGCTACTTTCTGGCGCCAAGGAAGGGCTCTGACCTACACTGGATATGTGCTCTCAACACCTTCCTTCGAAAGGAGAAGTTTTTAAAATGTTCACCCTGGTATAGGTATTGTCTACCTTTGACCCTGGAGATTGGATGGTTGCATTGGACCGGAAGGTCACCTATTTTCATATTCCAGTCTTGCAAGCCTTTCAGTGCTACCTGCGGTTCATGGCGGGACAGGAGCATTTCCAGTTTGTTACTCCCCCTTGATCTCACCAGTGTCCATAGGGTGTTAACGAAAGTGGTAATGGTAACAGTCCATCTTCAGAGATGTGGGGTGCCATTCTTCTCCTTCATCGAGATAGTTTGCTTAAGGTGGACTCACCCCAGGCAGTCAATCACCTCCAGATTACAGCAAACCTCCTGTAGGCTTGTTCACTATCGATGTGCCCAAGTTGCACCTTACTCCTCAGATGCTCCCCTTCAGAAATATTCTGTACACTATTTGATTTTGTGCTTAGCTGCTGGAAAGAGTCCAGGACATTCAGGCTATCATCCTGATCTTTCAGCCTTGGTCCTGTATTTCAGTAAAGTTGACTCTGGGGCTGCTGGTACTGATGGCTTCCTGCATTCTGCTGGTAAAGCACGGTAGGTGGCGTATGCAGGCTCTGCAGTGAGTTCTGAAGTTCCGGTGAGCATCATGGGGGACCTCTTTTTGACCATGTTTGGGTTTCGGAGGAGACTGCAAAAGATCAACATTGGTGGTTGCTGGACTGCAATTGGGTCATCAGCAGATCCCTTGACCTTCCCTGCCGCCATTTGGTTTGAGGTGGCCATTTGGAAGATGGAGAGATTGGAGACTTCTGGCAGTTAGACCTGGAGATGGTGCAGTGTCTCTTCTGTGAATGGGGAGAGCCAAGGCTTGGTCTGTTTGCCACCACTGAGAACAAGCAGTGCCATAATGTCTGTTTTGGAGTTTCCAAAGTGCGCCTTGCTTGGCAGCTCGTTCCACCTAGAGTGGAACTTGGGACTCCTGGATGCAATTCCGTCAATACCACTCCTGCCCAGAGTTTTCAAGAAGATGAAGACAGACTGGGTCCAAGTCATACATCATGGAAAATATAGTATCTAAAACTTCTGGGCTTAAGCAAATGTCCTCTGATCAGGCTATCTCTCCAGGAGGGGCTGCTGTCACAGCAGGAGGGCAGAGTTCTGCACCCGGGCCTTCACAATGTCCACTTTCATACTTGGAGATTAAGCTGCAACAGCCCTAGTGGAACTTTAATCTGGTCCTTGTATTTATGATGTGTACTCCTTTCAAACAGCTTCACAGCTCTTCTTTATGGATTCTTACTATTAAGTCTCTGTTTCTCATCACCGTCACCTCAGCATGGTGTGTGAGGGAGCTTCAAGCCTTGTGCCTATCCTCCATATACTACCTTGTTCCCAGACAAACTGGTTCTGCGGAAAGTTGTGATTGCCGTTCCACATCGGTCGAACCATTACCCAGCTGGTGTTCTGTGCTTTGCATCACCCCTGTGAGAATAAGATACTGCATTGCTTGTACCCCCAAAAGAGCTCTGGGCTTCTACATAGACTCTACCAAACAACATATAATGGACATATAGTGGTGGTACCACTGTTAGCATACAGAGTCCCTGTCCTAGACATCTGCCAGACATCTGTTTGAGTCCCACCATTTGTTCATAAAGCACTATAGTCTGGTCAGTCAAGCTATCCTGAGGAGCGTTTTGTCCGTTTGATCTTGCAGGACTTTCTGGTTTGAGTCCTTTCACAGACCCACCTCCAATAGAAACTGCTTTAGTATCCTATTCAAAAAGTGAGGAATGTGCTATTAGTCTCCATCAGAACAACAAGTTACTTACCTTCGGTAATACTATTTCTGGTAGAGATTCTACTTGGCTGCATATTCTTCACCATCCGCCTATCCACCAGGTTCTATGATTGGACTGTATTATTAAATACGATCCATAGTCTGGAAATCTATGCACGGTCTACCAATTTGCTTTTTGGGGGTTTGTGTCTGGGGGCGCAGACAGTCTTGAAAGCAACTGATGTCGGTGCGCAGGAGTGGTGTTTTTCTAGGCCCTGTATGTAATTTCCAGAGTGGATTGAGTCAGTGCAGAGCTGCAAGATGCCACCTTATGGCGTGCAGGGGTACTGCTGAACCTGGATCAATTCTGGCACATGGGGAATGTTCAAAAGGTGAGCATTCTGTGGCTAGATAGTCTCTACAGACAGAACATAACAGAAGGTAAGTAACTTGTTCTGGTGCATCTCTTGAACAATCAGTATTTTAGTTGAATTTCTGTTTGGACAGTGTGCTGTGATTGTTTGCATAGATAACTGCTAGCTAACACCCTTGACAATGCTGTTAATTGGAGGAACAAAGGAGAGCTTAAGCCAGTATGCACTGTTGTTGTGTCTAAGGTTGATCTTAAGTCTGTTCAGGCTGAATTAGTTGCCATGTCTCAATGTGGGGCACATCTGGGAATAGGTTTCTTCTACTCTGAGTTGGGATGTCATATCTTTCAAGTTGCGTTCTAGTTACTTTTGCTATACTAGAAAGATAAAACCTGTGGTTTAAGTACACATCAACTGCTTTTGGTGTCTGATGCCTGGAGTAAATAGGGCTCCAATATTCTTTTCTTGAAACTGTCCTTTTGTTTGGGGGTTAGCCATTTTTAGGCCGCAATCTATAGTAATTCCTGAGTCCTCTGAATATTTTCACTACTGAGCTAAGAGGGTCCTTTCTAAAAAATGAAAATATGAATGCGTAGATTTCTGCTGAATGACCGCCTAGCTCACCCTTTATATTAATAGCCCTGTTTCAAGAACAGCCGCACAATGAGATCCTGAAAGAAGCTCATGAAAAGAAGGGAAAAACAAAAAATGAGTGGAGAAACACACCAGATCTTTGTCAGCTACCAAAATATGGCTTCCCTGGACTTTTCTGATTGAAGGCATGCTCTTTTGATTTAAAAATTATTTTAAAAATGAATCCCTTATTAGTATATGGTCATTGTTTTACTTATTTTGAAAGAAATAGAAAATGCGCTCAGAAAGAGGTTTGATTGCAGTACTGCTTTACAGGAAGTGGCAGAAACCCCCTACAGCGAAACATACTGGCTGTAGGTTTTTCTTTAAAAAAAAAAAAAAAAGCATTTGCAATGCAACGGGTCTCGAGTTTGCTCATGTTAGAACTGATCGCGTTGTAAACTCCTAACCCGATTTTTCATCTATCTGCCAAAGTGCTTTTATGTATGTAACCGGAAAAAGTGAAATTAACTGTGTAAAGCGCTCGACTTCTGCCAAGTGAAATCGTGCTAATAAAATAGAGAAAAAGTAGTCCACGATCCGACAGAAATCAGTGAGCCTTGCATGTTTTCTGTACTTGGACGCTTCGCTCGAGGAGGGCAAACCACCGGAAAAGGCATGACGTGTGCATGCCTTCCACTAATGAAAGCAAGCAGATTTTACTATGCAAGCCGCGAACCAATGAAAACACACTGACGTGATGTCGACAGGGCTCTGAGACCTTTTCTAATAACTAAAGCATCTCGCTGCGATACGCATGCGCGAGCGCATGCAACGCAGGCTCGACTCTAAAAGACCTACCTCCTCTGCAAAATAA
Source organism: Pleurodeles waltl (assembly GCF_031143425.1). Taxonomy (NCBI): domain Eukaryota; kingdom Metazoa; phylum Chordata; class Amphibia; order Caudata; family Salamandridae; genus Pleurodeles; species Pleurodeles waltl. The sequence continues at coordinate 1,440,498,192 of NC_090445.1, forward strand.
ATTGACATGGAATCACATTGTGTGATAGCACAAAATGCTGTGCTTGTGTCTAACCACAAGCATGCATAGTTGGTGCTGCTTTATTGTGAGGTAAAGATCTGGCCACTTTATTTCTACCACACTTAGAAACTGACCCTTTTTTTTTTTTAACCTTAACTTACCATTGGCTTGGTCCTGTGTCGCTCTAATTTACATGCTTCTGATTGGCCAGCACGTCATCTGCATGATTCACATCCTGCTGTCTTCTTTTGCCGATCATGCTGTTGGGGTGCCTCTGGCCCAAGTACTCCTTCTGGTCACTTGCCATTGGACTCTAGCCAGTGTCCGTCCTCTGGCTATTATGCTGAAGTTACTACTTTTTCTTTCTCCATGTCGTCTTCTTTCTTCACTGACTTCTTATTTCTACGTTGATGTATAATTTCTTCTTCAGGCGCATGCCGTCTTCTCTGTCTTATTTCTTCGTTGCCGTCTTTTCTTCTTTGCTGCATGCCGGCTTCAGGCTTCTTTCTTCCCTGACGCCTTCTTTCTTCGCTGCAGTCTTCTTTCTTCTTCGCCGCATGACATCTTGTTTCTTCCCTCCCTTCTTTCTTCACTGCTGTGTTCTGTCTTCCTTTTTCTTTCTAACTGGATTATAAATTTAAGAAAAATGTTATTGTTGTAAATTTAATAAACCGTTAATAGTTTGTTGTGATATATGTTGAATTAATAGACAACATAGACTATTAACGGTTTATCAAATTAAAAACAAGCATTATAAACAATTTAACAAATGTATTCCATCCAGATAAAAAGAAAAAACAAAGACGAAACCTAATGGCTTTGCCAATGCTTGTTTCAGCTTTCTTACAGAGCTGACGCTGCAGTACTCATATCTTTCTCCATTGATCTCGAAGTGAGGCTTAAATTTTCTGTGCTTATGCAAAAAATCCAACTCATGCTAAGTAATCCCCCCCCCCTCTTCAATGGCAGTTATTCCTGTCTTCTGACAAAAGAATGTTTGACAGTGAAAAACAGGTTACTGTTTTAACTTCAAAAAGCGTTTCAAATTTGATAGTCTGAATATTTTGAACTACCACAGAGCACAGATTTCAGTATGGTTTAAATATGAATACCGCCATCCGGCCCCTGGCAGTCGCCCACGTTCCCTGTGGCAAGCCTGGACTTGACTTGAGCTGGAATTAGATGTGTATTCAGTTGTCAAGACAAATATCTGACAACTTCTTTTAAATCAAACTATTTTCCGGTGCTCTGGAGATGAGTGGCCTTGTACACAGTTTGACATTCACGTGATAGCTGCATCCAACTATCAAATAGGGCTAAAGTTCTGCTTTAAATATAGTTAATACTCTAGTGTGCACATCTGAAATGAGATTGATTAATGGGGACTACAGAAATATTAGCAGGGTGTGGGGGGGGTGGAGTTCATAGGAATGGTACACCTCTATTTCCCCAGGTTACCTTACCCCGCTATTAGGTCAAAAAAAGGTACACTATGAGAATGAGTGGGAAGCATCCTTGATTCTCCCGAACGAGGTAGGATGTAGCACTCTGTTCGTCAGATTTCTGCCAGAGTCCTCCATCTGAACACATGTTGGAATTTTTGACGGAAAAATGGGTGTAGCGAGACAGTGTTAACAACTCTATAGGCCTTCATATTGATCTGCTGTTGCCAGCCTGTTAGCAACACTACAGCTCTTGAAGTTAAGACTGAAGTGTCTTATCAAGAGAATATCAAGGCCCTCCTTTGCACGTGTTTTCATATGAACAAGGAATTTCCAAATGCATAAATAACTTAAATAACGTTTTACTTGTAAGTCCGCTGATGCACCATACATCCCTTTTGTAATGTCTCTCCTACATGCCAGTACCAAAGATTAAATACACTTTGAATTCATGTACTCTTAGTCCTAAACCATTCGACCTATCTGTCACCGCAGCTGTTTTTCAGTCTAAATATCATCATGCTGATCAACAGTCCGCGTTGAATGTGTTTGGTGTGGAAGTCTGCCTTTCCTCGTTGCTTGGGGACTGTTTGGTAACATATAAAAGGGAGCAGTATTTTTACTTGTAAAACTAATTACTTTTTCTCTAAAGTACAAGCAAGTATTTTGCCACTCTGATATTATTGAGCTGGGTTAGTAAATAGAAGTCAGAGGTTTGGACGTTATTTTGTGTTTGTGTGTTGTTGTGAGCAAAAGAGGGGAACAGCTACTTTATGAGATCTCTTTACTTTTAAGGCTTTTCATGTTTGTTTCTTAAAACAACAGTGTAAGATAAATGTTACATGGGGTTGAATGGCTATTGGAAATCATATACTATAAGTAAGTGGTTTTGTTTACTGCTCAGTTGAGGTTTGGAAGGAGCTGCATAAAGAGATGGCTCTTAGGATAGGTTTCTGGGAGCATAGCAAGGGAAGGCTTGGCTCTAAAGTTTTACTTTTTTTTTGTACTTCGTTACCTAGTATGACTAACTTGTTTCCTTGTATTTATTTTCTGCCCTCTGGTGGAACACTGTTCATCATTGAGTGGTAGACAATTTAACGGGTCTACAAAGTGATTCATGGGAGCCCTTTGCCACCAAGTCAGTTGGCACTGTCATAAGAGAATTAAGACCTTTCCTTCTTGGTTCACCAGGGCTTGCTGGTTTTACTGTGGGTAAATCACTAGTAACATAAACTAGATGTCTAGTCATGGTTGCACTTCATTGTGGTTCTCATGGATACGGGGCTTAGCGGAACATGTAGCCCATTCTTTAAGTAATGTTTGTTTAAGAGGGACCTATAATTGCTGCTAAATGTTATGTCCCCCGTTTGTATTCCCATTGAGCTATTCAGCCCCTGGTAAACTCAAAAACAAATAAGACGTTTTACAAGTTTCTTTTGTAACAGTCTTCCAGATATTTTTCAATAAAGCAATGCATTTTTAGATCTGTTGTGAGCCAAGACTTTTAATTTTACTAAAAATATGTATAGATAATACATCTACATGAACTTTCAGCAATCCCTGTTCATCTAATGGTCTGTTGTCATTCACGTTTTCCTTCCTCTGGCTACAGCATACATCATAGGGCAGAGAGTCAGCACACTTCAGCCATTGGCTAAATTCACTGTGAGAGACAACATTCTGCTTTTTCGGCAAGAGCACATCCAATATCACTGTAATTCCTTTAAGTGCCAGGGACTAACTAGTAGGGAAATAGACACTTTGTGTCCAGAAATGTTATTGCTTTTAGCCGATATATATATTTTTTCATTTGGAGAGCTGGCAGCTCCTCCTACAGTAACTTTTTACAAAAATCGTGACATAGCAGAACAAGTGCTGACGACGTCAAAAGGCATGTAGCCAACACCAGATCTATTGGCTTTGGCAGTACTTGTTTCACTCTGATAGTTGCCCATCATTCATTCCATGTTTGCTGCACCCATGTTCCATTAAATGGCCTTTATGCATTTTGATGTGCATAACCTTTGCTGGGTTTCTACACTGCAAGACGCTTCTGCTTTTAACTCTATTTTATACATGTTACATAGATGAACCCTATTACCAAGGCTTTCCAGAGATAATTCTAGTGCAACGATCTCATACACGAGGGTGCCATAATATAGGTCAGTTCACTGCAGTGCAAGGATGAACTTTAATTGCAGAAATCAAGATGCAGTGAGGAGAGGAAACCTGGATTTGGGACAGTGCACTACAGTCGTTCTATGTAAAATGTTTTTTTATATGTTATTTCTCACATTTATATTTTGAGACAAATAATGTTTGGTCAAGTGGTAAAAAGCCATGATAATCCAGGATTCCGTATTCAGACGTTTAGCTAGTAGTCACATGTGACAGCCTGTCATATAGCCCCAAGAAAGAGAAAGTTGTTGCTGGGGTTCTTATTTCTGGGTTAACAAAAGGTGAGCAGAAATAGTAATGGTACCATTGTGAGTTCTAAGTCAGTTTTGTGGTACAGATGCATTAAGGAGAGGCTCCCATCCCTCACTACGAATGGTAGATAAGGGGTAGATTTTTGGTGATTGCCTTGACTTGTGGGATGAAATACAGTTTGATAACTGCTCAGGAATCCAGCTGCGTCCCGGAAAGATTGTGTATGTCTGGTAAGAAGACCAAAGCCACGAACGTGGCATTTATTCACTCCAACGATGTCTGTGGGAAATATTAGGGAAAAAACCTTTCCTACAAACCTGATAATTTTTCCCGCGAATACAAAATACATTGCCTCTTGATATATTTATTTAAAGAGTACAGGGTGGGAACCCTTCAAAAGCAAATAATACAGAAAGAAGAGCTCAAGAGATGACAATCAGAAAATATCATATTGAAAGCAATTGTTTTACTAAAAATAGGAAGTAAAGAAACAGTTGGAATGGAGACAGCACCCCTTCACACATACACAAACATATCGTCGAAAATAATGAAATCGTTTTTTTTTTTTTAAACATAACCATATTTGGTAAATATTTTCACATAGACCCAGCTTCTACCTCGGCACAGCAGAGTTTGGCAAAACGTGGCTCCCTAGGTTTCTGGAGACTTAACATTATCTCTCTGAATGTAGAGAATGGTTGGTCTGATAGAGCAGCTGTTTTGGGAAAAAGAGTGTATTACTTAAGTGCCAGTTATTATTTTTAGGTCTTTCCTACTAGGCAGCCATGCACAATCTGTTGTGAGACATATTAGCTTACTGTGGACTTAGAGCCTGCCCATCGCTTACCATTGGTCGGCTTTGTCATTCATTTGCTTGCTGCTTACTAGTCGGCTTGTTTGGACTTTCCTTTCTCTTGAGTATGACCCTTCCTGGGAGCATTGACGCACTGCTTGCTTTCTAAGCACTACTTTTTCAGGGGTGAGCGCAAAGCGCTCCGTCCCGTGTTGTAATCTCTCTTTGGGCTTCAAACCACGCCCATGTCACGTCAGTCTTTCATTGGTTTGTGGGCTTGCCTTTTAAAATCTGCTTGCTTTCATTTGTGAAAGGCTTGCATAAGTCATGCCTTTTCTGGTGTTTGGCCCTTCTCGAGCGCAGCGATCAAGTACTGAAAACATACGGGACTCCACATTTTCCGTCTGGTTTCTAGACCACTTTTTTCTTTTTTCGCAGCCCGATCTCGCTGGGCAGAAGTGGAGCGCTTTGCATGACATCGACGCTGTTACATAGTTAATTGCACTTTTGCCGATTACGTAGAAAATTGCACTTTTGCCGATTACATGGATAATTGCACTTTTGCTGATAGGTTTCACTACGGGTGAACTTTTATTTCCTTTTGTGTCAGCTTTGCACTGATGGTGGCTGTCAGCTCGCTTATGTGAAATTTTTACCGTTCAGTTTATATGTCAAGAAAAGTCCAGTAATGTGAAACGGTTTTATTTTCATTTTCAATTTATGTGGCAAGACAAGTCTGATTAGAAGTTTACAATGCTAATTGCTCTAGCAAACGCGAGACCCATTGCATTGCAAATGCTTGTTATCTTTTTGTTTAAGTACCCCTTGAGAGTGTCTGCTGTCCACCTGTCTCCCTCATGTACTCCCCACAGTGCTTTAATGAAACTTGGGGAGTCTCCCCTGCACAGTACAAGGAGCGCCCACTCTCTGGACTCAGGAGGTCTCAGGCTAGTGTATTGAGCTTGGTGGGGCCCCTCAGTTCAGGTCCCCCAGCACCATGGGGGCTACGGGTGCTTTTATACCACTGACTCCCCACCAGCTCCATATTGATTGCTCTCTTGCCCTTCTGCCTCCGCCTCACCTCTCTCTCCGTTACTTACCCCCAACCCATCCATGCCCTGTGTTGCTTCTGACCCTTGCAGCCCCCGTGGTGCGTCCCTCACCACCTACGCCCTGTTGCTTCCACCACCTTTGCTTCCTCCCCTATATTGCTTGCCTCCCACCTGCTTAAAAGTAGAAAAAAAATACATTTATTTTAGTTACCCATCCAACTGTTCAATAACTAAAAAGAAAAAAAACGCCCATTAAAGACATTTTTTTGTGTAGGGTCGCTGCAAAGCTGTGCAGCTTGGCTGAAAAAAATTGGCAAAGCTAATGAAGTACAAAAAACGGTTTGCTTTTCATTACTTCTACCGAATCCGATCTTCCTCTAGGCAGGTATGTATCCTACTGCTGTCTGGTAAGGAATAGTGCTCAGGGCTGGCTCTATTGGCCATGCTGGAATGTCCGTATGATCGATCTGCTGAGAGGCTGGCTTCCCAGCCAGGGAATTCCTCTGAAGATCAACTGCAGCAACTTAAGTTGAGAAAGCCAGTCCTCCAAGTAACCGGCCGGGCGTAGTTTGTCCTAAGGTATAGAGTAATTGCATCTGTGCGATTACCCTCGCATGCAGAATTCTTTGGATGACCTTTGCATTACTAATGAGTTGCTCTTAATACCGCACTTCTGCAAAAATAAGTTATTTTTACAGATCGAAGTAGCAGCTGCTGTGATGTTTCAAGAAGTATTCGCTTTTGAAAGAGTACGATCAGTGTTGCTGGTGTGCGGTTATGCTAAACATAAATGGAAGATTCGGCGATAAATTGACACTGTTGTAGGGTTTTTTTAGTAAAAGAACGCATTAGAACTTTAGAATAAAAGCTAAAACTAGACATTTGACATAGTATTTTTTATTCTTTTTTTAAGCTGCTCGCCTTGTTGACTCTCAACCCATTAGGGTTTTAAGTAATGCAGTGAAAAGACACTGAAGGAAATGTAACTTGACATCTGTTTGTAAGAGTTTACGAGAGGACGCTCTGTTTTTGCATATTTGTAATGCACTTAAAAAGCTTTATTTTCTTCATACTTTCAACAGATTGTCGAAGCTGTACTTGTGCGAGTTCTGTCTCCGATATATGAAAAGCAAAAGCATTTTAGAGAGACATTCAAAGAAGTGTGGCTGGTTTCATCCACCGGCAAATGAAATCTACCGGAAAGATGACCTTTCTGTATTCGAGGTGAGTATGTTAAATTTTCATTGCTTGAAACATGGAACAGAAAGTCTGTCGTTCTCCGTACTTAGTGGGTCAGTGAAATGTAGTTTGTGGAGGTGGCTTGTAATCTGAAGATCAATACACATTAGTATTTTGACCCTTGTGCACTTACTTTTTCTGGTTGAGTAGTGACAATGAGAGGTTGTAATGATTGTGCTCTAACATTGCTTATTGCTTGGCCATGCTCTCCAGGCTTTTTAAAACATACTTCTCTGTTCGTGGCTGAGTAAACGGGGATAACACAGCATTTTCAGCTTCTGTGCATCCGGTTTCTTCGTAGCTTCTCAGTTTTTCTGTGGTACTGCTAGCTGATGAATACTCTAACCAGGTCAAGATTATGGTCCTAACCTTTGAGGTATTGTGACCTCACCTGTAGAATGTACACCAGGTGCCAGACTGGATCCGAAAAAAACGTCAGCAGCAGTGTTCCCCCATACCGGCGTAGTGTTAATCTGTATGTTCCCTGGAAGTGAGAAAGCTGAGCCTCATACAATTGTTATTCCGTGCATGCTGACTTTAGATCTTTTCTTACCATACCTCCCCACGTACATCTGCAGCTCCGCTCCCAAATGTGTTTTCCTTCCAATGGCTCTAAAAAAAAAAAAAAAAAAACTTTTCTAAGTGTGCTGGGGAAAGATGTACTCACTGAAGACCGGATTCAAGCCGTGCTGAGGCAGAAAGAAGCATATATCAGTCACAATCCTGCACTAGGTATGCCAGTGATGTTTGGGTTATGACTCTTAAGCTGTGCAACAAGTGTGCCCCTCCTGCATTCCAAGGCAGTTCGAGGCTGAGAGGTGAAATCGACAACGCTGCGCTGAGCAGAAGGAGAGGTTGCAGTCGACGCACAGGTCTTGCTGCTTCTCCAGGTTGAGGGACCAGTTTGTCTTGTTGCCATTGACATAAGCGATCCACGTTCTGCTCCAAGTCTTCAGGTACGTTGAAGTCCAAGCACAAATACAAAAGATGAAGAAGGACTCGACTCCTAGTCACTCTAGCTCCAAAAAGATGATGTAAGGGTGTGAAGATAAACATCGTGTCCCTTTGAAGTTGCAGAACTGATTCATAATCGATCCACCCAGCAGATAGCTTCCTTCAGTGAGGCCATGCTGCAAATCTTTGGCAGTGCAGAGTGGTCCTCCTGTCTGGTTACTGTTGATGGGTCCTCCCCCAGTGCAGCTTACACTTTTGGGATTCATTTCTGTGCCCGTACCAACACCAGTAAAGATTACTACACAGGCCCAAAGATCCATTGGCGTTCCCGCAGCACTCGTACAGATACCGACCCGCACTGTTGCTGATATCCATGTTGGATTCCGAACCCACATTGGCCCCAGCTTGTCTATCTGATGTTGGTCTACGAAATCATGAAAGCACAACTAGTAGAAATGTCTCATTGCAAAGCTGGTCTGGAGGTCAGATGAGGCACTAGCTCTGCAGTTTACCTACATTGACGCAAAAACGAGCATTCTGACAAATTCAACTTGTTTTTTGCTTTCTGTAACTTGAGGGGTACTATTTTGGGTCGGATATTGTAACACCTGCAGAAGATCAAGAAATCCTTGTGCCGGTCTCTGATCCACAAGAATGGTCTTACTAGTCCCACAAATGGGACAGTTTTATCAGTGATCTCAAGTGATGATACCACGAACAGGCCAATATTGATTTGCAGTTATTAGCACATTACTTAAGGAATACACTAAAATACCTGCTGTCAGAAGATCTGTGATATTAATACTCTGAAAGGGTTTTTTATTTGACGATCTGCAATCTACAGGAATAGCTATTTTACTAGAATTTGACTGTTCTCTTAGTCCGTGATGAGCATTCGATTTGCCAAAGTGCGAAACATTAAGACTTCATTATGGGACTTGTTTTTATCCCTTTTCTTTTTAAAACAATCCTATATGCTGCTTTATTAACACCTTCAAAATTCCACCAAACCCCCTGCAATAATGCAAATGTAGCTGCTGCTTTCCAAGGATGAGACACTGCCTCTGAAGCACCAGTAGCATGCTTGTGCAGCCTTTTCAACTTGTCCTTCAGCCCTTTCCTGCTTTATTTGGGTTTCTGCTACCCATTCACTGCCCACTTCCCATAGATTTTGGTTTCTTCTATCAAATACAGATGTAGATCTTTTGTAACTTCTTCAAAAATGTCTTAATTGCTCTTGGCTGGGCTGCTTGGATTCTGTAATGCTAGATCTTAAATGAATCACTAGAGTTGTATGCAAGGGTGGATGCAGCAACTGTTTTGCTCTGTTAAGCTTGGCAGCAAAGGAGGAGTAAATGAAAAGTCATATCTGAGACTTCTAGCTGCAGATTCCTTACCTTGGGATTATCTCAGTCATCAGACTAGATCCGGAACATTTTCCATGAGTAGTAACCCTGCATGCCAGTAGGTGGCGTCGGTCAGCTCTGTGCGCTCAGTCAGTGACGTCCACGGTACGTATATAGGCCCCACCTAGGTGTATTGAAGTCCGTTCTTGTCTTTCTGCACCAGCCAGCGCAGACCTGGGAAGAGATACCCCCTGCAGTTGTTTTTTGCCTGAACTCAATGTTTCGTGAAAGCTTTTTTAAGATTTACCTCTTGGTGTGGCAGAAAGTTATCTAGGCAGGTCAGGCTCAAGTCCTGCTGCACCTATCATCGACTGATGTCCGTGATGGACCCACATCTTGCCTGTGGTGCCTAAAGCGTGACCACGACCTAATTGATACCTTAATAGAGGTCAAGGACCTGGCCAATCATGCATCAATAAGGTCATGCTTTAGACTACTGCATGATGAACCTGAAGGCTTTGAGGGTGCGATTCCCTCAAGCTGATGGCCTGTCGTGCGACTTCATGCCGGTCAACTTTCCGGTCGAGAGGGAGGTCCTGGGCTCAGCCATGGAGTCCGAGGTCGTTGTCCCATTCAAAATCCTCAGGCAGTTGTGCAAGTCCAAACACAAGAAGAAAAAGGGCGAGGAGTGACTTGACTTCTCCGCGTCTGACAAGATGCAGGAGTGTATGCGTCCTAAGCCTCGCTCCTCTGTTTAGCCTGGCTCAACTCCGTTTCCCCGAGTTTCCAGGAGCCGGAGCGACCCCCTGCCCACCTTGGAGAGAAAAAGAAAAAATATCACACTATGCGCCATATTTGGGTGGGCCAACACCTCTGGTATACCTTCAGGCACACTGGGTCTGCAGAGGCCCCTACTGGTTCCGTGCTGGCGGCATCAGAGTCCGTGAGATTCCAAAGATCCACTTCTGGATCCAGGCCGGCACCGGTTGTGCCACCTTGCTAGGCAGAGGGGCTTCACAGACAGTGGCACCACATTTGGCTATGAATTACTGGCTTCTTGGAGGTTGTCATGTTTTCTTTGATGGACATGCCCTTTGATGGCTCACATGTCTTTGGAGACGAGGCGGACTCTGCACTCAAGATATTTAAGGACAGTCGGGCCATGGCCCGGTCCTTGGGCTTATCTTCCGCCCTGCACCATTCCAAGTCCGCTTTTTGCCGCTTGGGTGGCTACCAAAGGGACTACCAACCACGCCAGTTCCTGCCAAGCCACTGTGCTGTGCATGCTCCCCAGCCCCTGTGCAGATAAGGGTACAGTGTCCATGCCTTGTGGATCAGGCAGCCAGAGGTTGGGTCAGTCCACCACCTTGACGGCCTCCAAACACTTACTCTGCCCTTATACCGTCATGGACACCCAGTTGGTGGCAGGATATGTCACTACCTGCTGCACTGGCAGTCTAGAACATCGAAGAGGTGGGCTTTGCAGATAGTCCAGAAGCGAAGAGGGCCAGTTTATGCTCTCAATTGCCAACTCGCTTCTGTGGATAGCAGGACTGCGCTGGATCTTTGCTACCATGGGCTCCATGGCTAGGGCAAAATTTGAAGGGGACAGGAGGCATCCATGTTGGGTCCTCTTGTGAGTGATGGTGGATGGTAGAGAAGCGTTGATTTTTAACTTGGCTGCTGGCTTTTTAAAGTTGGCTTGTATGTAGGCTTAGGGGCCCATATGTGTTTTACACAAGGACTGTCAACAAATATGCCCAACCAACCCTGTCAAACGCCTTCTCAGCATCAAAGGAGAGGAGTGCCATAGCTTGTCAACCCTGCTCTGCTGCTTGCAAGTATTATCCATTGGCCTGACTGTTGATGTTCTATGAGAGCCGGCCAGATATGATGGAGTCATGCTATAAGATTGGACGTGAACATTTAAAATCTCAATTCAAAAGTTCAGTTAGATGAACAACACGTCTGAGGCTTGTGGGGCTTCAAGACTAGCATGAGGTGGGATTTTAACTTTAATACGCCCAAGCTATAGGTTTGGCTAGCATGGATGCAGAAGCATTATAAAAAATGGAACCCCATCTGGGCCGGGAACCTTGATTGCAGGGAGATTAGCAATCTTCACCCTAACTTTGTCCAGACTAATAGTCTTCTAGCAAGCTTAATTCACCCCTCCTATCAGGAGGTTCATAGTCCCAGAGGTGGTCATCTTGGTGGTGTTTGTCAAGATTTTGGACTTGAATAGAGTTCTGAATAATAGGTGTGGAAGACTGACAGTGTTGTGCGTCTCAGTCTGTCTGCCACCCTCCTCGTCCTGGATTTCTGAAATGATTGCATGTGGATCGTATACGTATTTTGTGGGCTAAAAGGCAATCAGCCTTGTCCCCGTACTCGTAATGTTTTGCCAACGTAGAGCAGCGTTTTGGCTTCATCTGTCATTAGCAGATGCTCTAGTTTGCCCCTAATGTGTCTGTGGTCCTCTGAGAGCCCCCTTCTTTATGCCTAGACTCGGCCTGTTGCAGCTGATTTTCGAGTTCCTTTTTACGAATCGTGGCTCCTCTATCATTGCTGTATGTGAAGATATCCCCCTCACCCTCCTAAAAAACACCTTCGCTTCATCCCACAAGGTCGCTGGCAAGCAATCGTCGGTGTCATTTTCATTTAAATGGTGTTCAATTGTATCTTATGTGATCACAAAGAGTTGGATTGCGAAAGGCAATCTAAATTATGATCCAGAGTTTCGGAATCTGAGGCTGTGGAGCACCAGGGCCCATGTCCAACCTTATTGGTGCATGATCGGCCAGGTCCTTCACCTCTATTGAGGTACTGATTAGGCGAGGGAGCAGGAATCAGGAAGTAATCAACGTAAGAGTAGGTCCTCTGGATCTCACTCATGGGGGTGATGGGGATGCCAGATATCGGCTAATGAAAGTTCACGGAGGCCTAAGGCTGAGGGTGGAATGGGTGTTCTCCCTGCCAGGGGTGAGAGTGATCATATTTAGGATCAAGGAACACCCCCCACCCCCCCCCCCCCCCGCCCAACTCCCCTGCGCAAAGAAGGGCCCTTTTGGTAAAGGTTCAGCTTAAAAAGCCTCCTTCTCATTGTTGGGCCCCATAGTTTGAAAAAATGGTCAAATGGGCATTGCACAGAGTCCCTCATATGACCGGTGTTCAGCACTCTCTCTGTGAATGCTGTCACACTTTGAAGAAGTATAGCACCCCTCTTGATTTGCTTGTGTATTAGGAATTTTATTGGGCAGGATAACAGTAGGAGTCTAATGCCCTCATTTCACGGATGTGTTTCCAGAATAAGGGTGACATCAGCCTCATGCCGACACACTCAATTTGTCAAAGTCCTGTGTTTTTATTGTGGAGTTGAGACCCTGAACTTAAAGGGTAATGAAGTGTAGCGTCCTCATGACCAGGTGTATGGTTCGATCCCCACATCTTGGCGGGTGTGGCTTGCTTCCCCCTCCCTCTCCTGCATCATCACAGTGTGTCAATAATGATAGAAAAAAACAGTGGAAATAACATGGAACTAAACAGAGGTAGAAGAAAGAACAATTGAGGTGTTTCGCCCCCCACCTGAAAATCAGGAGGCCTGACAAGCAACCCTCAACAAGTATATACTATGAGGAGCATATAATTTCATGCAATTAGTCCAAGAGGCACAGGGGCTAGCTCCCAATTGAGCGTGGGACCCCCACTCTCACGTCACTTACACACACGCTTGTATTAGTAGGGGGAATCAAGTAAGTGAACAAAAAACATTCTTCCACCACCTTAAAGTGGACGTGTAGTCATCGCCCTGGTGGCACTTAGAGGTTTCAAGCTATGTCATCTGAGGAGGCTTGTCTTTGTTCTTTTCCAGCTTGGTGTGTGTTTGCACGTCATCTTTTTGGTCAACAGTATTATTGGGAAACGCCAACCTCCCCTGCGGGTCTCAATGCAAAGCTGTGCAAGTTGCAACAATCCTCTGAGTCTGGATGGCCGGAGGTGGAGCGATGGGAATGTTTTTTGGGTGGGGGTGGGGGGGTGGCAGGGGTGTTCCCCAGAGTCTGGCATGCCTCTTCCAGCGGTTTCCCGGCTGTGATTCTCTTTTTTCCTGTAAGCCTACATGGAGGCGGAGTGGAGAGCCCTATCTGTAGGAGGTTCTGTGATTTGGTTATCTATTCTAAGGTAAGGACTCTGCATCAAGAAGTCTATCAGATGAGCAAATTTACCTTCTGTAACTCCGAATCTGGTAGAGACTATAGCTGCGGATTCCTTACTGACCCACCCATCCTCTCCACTCTTTGAATGGATTTCTAGGGAGAGGGCTGTATCCCTTTCAATGCCATAGGTATCCCCAACCAGTGGTCAATATTCTGCAATGCTCCTTGCTTCTGATGTGGAAAGTCATGAAAATAAACTGATGTCTGCGCTCTAGGGTGGTGCCTAGATTGGTGCCATGGATGACGTACAATAACATGCTGAGATGATATACGCTACCTACAGTAGCGCAGTGGTACTGCACAGGAAAAATCTTCTGAATCCATTTTGACACCAGGTATAATTCTAAGGTAAGGAATCTGCGTCTAGATATAGTCTGTACCAGATAAGGCCTGTTGGAAATGGCCCTTTTTGCAGGGTCATCCCCAGTCTTTTTGCCTCCTTCCTCCTATTTTTTCTGACCTGTTTTTGTTGGCTTGAGGACTCTGGGCACTTTACCACTGCTAACCAGTGCTAAAGTGCATATGCGCTCTGTATAAAGTGTACTGTTGATTGGTTTATCCATGATTAGCATATTTGATTTACTGGTAAGTCCCTAGTAAAGTGCACTAGAGGTGCCCAGGGCCTGTAAATCGAATGCTACTAGTGGGCCTGCAGCACTGGTTGTGCTACCCACATTAGTAGCCCTGTAAACATGGCTCAGAACTGCCACTGCAGTGTCTGTGTGTGCAGTTTTAAACTGCCAATTCGACTAGGCAAGTGTGCCCACTTGCCAGGCCTAAACCTTCCCTTCTACTACATGTCAGGCACCCCTAAGGTAGGCCCTAGTTAGCCCGATGGGCAGGGTGCAGTGTATGTTTAAGGTAGGACATATACTGGTGTGTTTTATATGTCCTAACAATGAAATACTGCCATATTTGGTTTTCACTGTGCAAGGCCTATCTCTTTCATAGGTTAACATGGGGGCTGCCTTTAAATATCCTTAAAGTGCAGAGTATCCTTGAGAGCAGATATAAATATGGAGTTTAGGATCTCTGAACTCACAATTTAAAAAAACATCTTTTAGTGAAGTTGGTTTTTAAATTCTGTTTGAAAATGCCACTTTTAGAAAGTAAGCATTTTCTTGCTTATACCATTCTGTGACTCTGCCTGTTTGTCGATTCCCCGTCTGGGTCAGTTGGGCTATTCACACCTCTCCTCTAGACAGTGACAGAAAGGGGGTTGGGGTGTAACCTGCATATCTTGATTAGCCATCTGTGCTGGAGGGGAAGGGGAGGAGTGGTCGTTCACACCTGAAAGGACTGTGCCTGCCCTCACACAATGCAGTCTCCGACCCCCTGGTGTGCGTCTGGGGCCTGGCCTGGACAAGAAAGGATCTTGCAAACACTTGAGACTTTGCTTTGAAGTTTGCCAACTTCAAAGGCAGAACAGGGTATAAGAAGAAGACCCAAAACCCCAGACTTTTGGAATCTTTCTGGAATCAAGAGGGACCTCTGCCCAGTTGAATAGCTGAAGGAGGAGTACTGTCCCTTTGCTGTGTTGCTTTGCTGGACTGTCCTGCAGTTGCTGCTTCTGCCTGAAAAGAGTGCAAAGGGTGAACTTTGCTGTGTGTCCTGCTTGAGAAAATTCTCCACGGGCTTGGAGTAGAGCTTGCCTTATGTTGGAAGTCTCAGGGACACCAAAGACTTCAGTTTCCTCGACCTCCAGCACTGGGAACTGTGTGTTTTGTGCTGTTAAAGAAGAGAACCACTGCAACGCTGCCAATGATGCCGCTGGCCTGCACCGTGACCTGCCAACGCCGTACGGAGTAGCTTTGCACTGCGACCCTGGTCTCCCCGACGCAGTCATCGGACGACTTCACTGAGCTGCTGCTCGCACCGTGGCCTCTGAGCCCCGCACTCTGGCATCGCCTGTTCACACCGCAGCCTGGGCATCCCTGACCCCGAAGCTTCTGCTGACACCTACGCTGCTGCCTGCACCGTGGCCTGTGGACACTGCTCGTGAGGTACACGAAGCACTGTTCCGTCCCGGGTCACCGACGCCAGCACCATTGACTCCTGTGTCGTCACCAGGCTTCCTGCCTCTACTGTGGCCTGTGGACAGCGCTTGTGAGGGTCACAAAGCACCGTTCCGTCCCGCACTGATGGCTTGGGCCTACCGACGACCGCGCTTTAGCAATGGCGCTGCCGTTGCCTGCACCATGACCTGTGGACACCGCACGTCGCATCGTCGCGCTTCGCAATGCAGCCCGACGCCATCCATGCCGGCACACCTGACTTCAACAGCCTGGAGTTCGATCTGCAATGCGTGTGCCCTCAAGGGCCCGACGACTCTTGCACCAACTCCGGAACCAACACTGCGACGTCAGTGACGCCGCTCTCCGGAGCTCACCGTGAGGATCACGATGCCCTGCAATTCCAAGGTACTGTTTGCGGGTCTTCCTGACAGCGTAGCTGGCCCGTTACGCCGCGGCCGGTCTGAACTGTTTTTTTTTTGTTGATCACGATGCAGTCATAGCCCCAGGTGGCGCTATCGACTTCAAGGACCTGTAGTTTTTAGTAAATCTTGCTGAATTCATATTTTTCTGACTGTATTTTGGATTTTTATCATATTTGGTCTTGTTTTATATAGATAAATGTGGCTATTTTTCTAAAACTGGTGTGGTGTCCTTTTGTAGTGTTTTAACTTATTACTGTGTGTTATGTGCAAATGCTTTACACATTGCTTCTGAGATAAGCCTGACTGCTCGTGCCAAGCTGCCAAGGGGGTGAGCAGGAGTTATCTGAGCAGGTATCTCCCTTATCCTGTCTAGAGTGAAGGTCCCTACTTGGACAGGGTGCAAACCGACCGCCAACTAGAGACCCCATTTCTAACAAGGACTTACTGTGACTCGTGTTTCAGACCATTCCTCTTCAACTCTAAACTGCAGTTTGTTTCTTAATGTCCCAGCACCAGTCCTTCATTTGTTGCTGTATACGAATCTAACACTTGTGAAATATCTTCTGTCTTGTTACAGCCATTCATGCCCAATAGCTGTCTCTTACCTTCAAATACATGTTAGGGTTTTGTTTAAACGTTTATTTCGAAGCTCATTTTATGCACAGCTTACAGCATCCGTTCTTGCTGTAACATGTACTCTTTCAATACAGGCACATGAAAGCTTTCAAGCCTGTATTCTACAAGCCAGGGTCTCCGAGGTGTATAGGAAAGTGCCCCTTTAGTGATTGGTGAGTGACTCACGCTTTGTGCCAGTCCAAAACCTTTGAGTTGTTAGAAATGGAGGACTGTGTATGTAGATATTGACTGACACTATCCATGTCTCTGTTTAAAGTGAAGACAATATGGTCAGTCGTAAAATGTTGCTATGGCTACCTATTTGTTCAAGCCTTAAAGC